>NC_056763.1:26786297-27095843 GCF_018687715.1 Carya illinoinensis
TACAGATTGTATTTGGGTATGATTTTCTCTCATGCATATGCATATAATCTGTTTGGTTTTTTTTTTGCTGCATCTATATGCGCATGATGTGGTTATACTGTAAGAAATTCACTCATGCAACATTGAGAGAATGGAGGAAGAAGAACCATACCAAGACTGCCAAGATTAAGGAGGAGATTCAGGAGGAGGAGCAATTCGAAAACATAGATTTTTTATTTTTTGCAAGAAAGTGAGAGTAGACAAAAACAGAATACAAACGGAAGGAAAATATTAAAAGATTGTCAGAGGAAGTGATAAGATCCAAATGTAAAATGACAATAATAGTAAGGCAGAGAAGAAAACAAGAAATAAAATTGACCGAATTTGGATGCAAAATCAGGGATAAAAGTGGAAAGAGGTCGACAGCTCTGAAATGTAAAATGACGGAATGACAATTTTGCGAAAAGATAAAATTAATAATTAGCAAAAGAAGAATAAAAACATTGAAAACGTAATTTAAGAATATAACTAAGGGTAAAATGGAAAATGAAAAAGTTAGACGAAAGTACTGTAGAAAAAGGATTCGCACTTTATATATAAGTATAGATAATCTGATATATTTATTATTATTTGATAATAAAGAAATATATAATAAATTATCATTTAATGGTAATAAACGTGATATATCTTATTTAGTGAAATGCAAGTGAGATGATAATATGGTGTATAGATTTTTTCTTTCACATTGTATCAGAGTAGATTCTGAGTTCAAACTCTAACTATACACTCTATTATATTTAATTAAATATTTTACATATTAAATTATATATTGAGAGATAGTCTGATCTACACGTGATGAAAAATATTAAAATATAGAATAAATAATAAAAATTTACCTCATTTTATTAACTTAAAACTTTTAAAATAAGTGATTCATCCAGCTTCAGAGTTGTTGCCTTCTCTAAACCATTTTAGTTGATTATCTGAAACAGTATCCCAAACTTCCCTTTTTGACCATTTTCTCTGTCGTGACAAAATGGTTGTTTGACATGTATACGCGCGGGCATTATGTTCTTCTTCTTCTTTTTTATGTTAATCTGTGGACGTCCAGGTGGTCTTTTGACTATAATTTTTATAATTTATTGAATTAGTGGACTATACATTTCCTATAAATTCCTCCTCCACGGTGTCGGCTAGGGGTGATAGTGGGTCGGTCCGGACCGGACCGGACCGGGACTAGTCCCGGTCGATCTCGGTCCAAATTGGAGTGGATCGAAGTCATTCGGTCCGGTCCACGGTCCAGGATTTTTAACCCCAGACTGGATCGAATGAGAATTTTTTTTTTATATATATATATTGATTATATAATAATTGTATATAATTAATTATATAATTTTCATCTAACCTAATTGTATCACTAACTTGCCATTAAGTGATTATTAACTAATACTATTATTTAGAATTTTATACTAATACTAATATTTATACTAAATTACTAATACTAATAGAGTAATAGTCTAGACTCTAGACTTTAATATGGTATAAAAATAAAAATAAATACTAATAGTCTAATATAGAGTATAGTTATATAACTTAAAATTATACTTGTACTAATATAGACTATAGTTATATATACAAAAAACTAAGTGGGTAGTCTATAAATAATATTACTAATAGTCTAATATATATAAGTTTATTACTATACCATATTACTAATAGTCTAACCTATAACTATACTATAACTATAATTATCATCTAACCTAATTATATCACTAAGACACTAACTCGCCATTAAGTAATTACTATAGTTATACTAGTATAACTATACTAATTATAATAACTAAATAAACTAATCACTTAACTTTACTATATTATATAATTATTATATAACTATACTATATTACTAATAGTATAATACTAATTAATTATATTACTAATACTATTATATAGTTATACTAATTATAATATGTAATCACTATAAGTTTATAACTATAAGTCTATATATATTTAGTATTAAAGTATTGTTATATTCTTTAATGTATTAATTACTAATACTATTAAGTTTTATGGTATAAATTACAATATATATATATATATATATATAATTTTATACTAATAGTCTAATGCTAATATTTATACTAAATTACTAATACTAATAATCTAGACTCTAATATGGCATAAAAATAAAATAAATATAGCCTATAGTTTAATATAGACTATAGACTATAGTTATACAACTTATACTAATAATTAATATAGTTATAACTTATACTAAATCTATTAAGAGTTAGGGTATAAATTATAATATATATATATATATATATATATAATTTTATAATATGTATTATATATTCCATAATGTATTTGTATCAATGTATAATATATAATAACACTATAATAGTATAATTATTAATACTTAGTAATTAGTATTAGTATATATTAATATATTATAAGAGTTAATATATTATAGCATAATATAATTAATATTATATATATGTATAATAGTATCCGTTTATTATCTTTTTATTTATTTATTTATTCTAAAGCCCTTAAAACGGCGCCATTTGGGTCCATTAAAGAACCAAACAGTGCCCTTTTTATTTCTCAGATTTAAGACCCCCCAATGGGCCACACGGCGCTGTTTAGTTTTTTTTTTTTTTTATTTTTTTTTATTTTTTATTTATTTTTTATTTTTTTATTTTTATTTTAATAACTCTAAAGCCCCTAAAACGGCGCCGTTTGGGTCCATTAAAGAACCAAACAGTACCGTTTTATCACTGATTTAAGAACCCCCCCTCCGCGCGGTCACTTTCCCTTTTCACTCTTCTCCCCTCCCCTCCTGATTTAGAAACCCTAGCTGTCGCGACCCCTCTTGCCGCCTTGCCCCTCCGTTGCCGTTTATTATTCGGTACTCTCTCTCTCTCTCTCTAGGATACTTTTGTTTGGTATTTCTTGCATTTATGCCCAATAAGTGTAACACACCTGATGGATAGTGTTTGGATAGGTAGAAAATATGAGAGAAAATATAAAGATAATAGTCAGATTCTTGCAATATGTATGATTGTATTTTTATTAACTGTTAGAAACCCATCAAGTGGATTGGATAAGGCCTCCAAGTTGCCTTGTGCCGCCCCTTTGTAGATAATAGGATCCATTCCAGTGATTGCCTCTGTATGCTGCCCGGTCTTCATTACTAACTGTGGAGCATGTACAGCAACAGAGTACTCCAAAAAATCCTATGTTAGCAAGAATCATTCATGTAGTTGATCTCACATTGACCATTTCTCTATTAATGTGCAAATCCTATATATAAGATTACAGAATATATAGAATGATTTTGAAACATGACTATCAATGATCAACGTTCTAAACAAAATAGAAGTTTTCTTATTAAAAGAGGTCGAAAAATGTTCTAAACAAAAGTTTCATTAGTTATTCCAAATATAATTATCAGTCTGCATACCCCATATATACATTTTTAATGAATATATTTGGAAACATACAATGACGAAATATCTACTTTCTATATTAACACATATTAATTAATAAACAATTAAAATTGGCAATAAAGTAGAAACTATTTATTTGAATCTTTACAATTGTTAATTCTTTGAAATACCAAACATGACCCTATATCTTCATGTATCATTTCTTCTGTGAGAGATATGAAATGATAGTCTATTTCCTTCTAAATTGAGTAATGTTTTTTTTCACCTAATTGCTAATTATGTTCAATAGAAAGAAATTAAAGAATACAATATGCATTTGAAGACATCTCTGTTTCTGTTTCTCTTTATGTTTCTGTTTCTGTTTCTGTTTCTCTGTTTCTGTTTCTCTGTTTCTGTTTCAGTTTCTCTGTTTCTGTTTATCTGTTTCTGTATTTTTTTTCTGTTTCTCTTTTCTGTTTCTGTTTCTCTGTTTCTATGTTTCTGTTTATCTGTTTCTGTTTCTGTTTCTCTGTTTCTATGTTTCTGTTTATCTGTTTCTGTTTCTGTTTCTCTGTTTCTATGTTTCTGTTTATCTGTTTCTGTTTCTGTATATTTTTTTCTGTTTATCTGTTTCTATTTCTGTTTCTCTGTTTCTATGTTTCTGTTTATCTGTTTCTGTTTCTGTTTCTGTATTTTTTTTTCTATTTCTCTGTTTCTGTTTCTGTATTTTTTTTCTGTTTCTCTGTTTCTGTTTCTGTTTCTGACTTTCTGTTTCTCTGTTTCTGTATTTTTTTTTCTGTTTCTCTGTATCTGTTTCTGTTTCTATATATATTTTTTAATCTCTACCTATTGGCTAATGGCTATTATCATTATGAGACAACAATTCTGTTTCTTATTTTTCCTGTGAATTTAATTTATGTCTCTTCATTTTTGTAGATGTAGTCGTCTACAAATGATGTGCAAGAGTCAACACAAGACATTCCTCCATTTTCACCTCCACCTCCACCTCCACAGCCATCCAATGTAAGTAATAGTTCGGTTGGTGGGTCACAACGTGGTAGACAGCGGTCAATGGTTTGGGATTACTTTACAAAAATACCAAAAGGTGATCCCACTAAACCTAGGGCTGCTTGCAATTATTGTAGTGCTTCGTATGCATATGATACGAAGACCAATGGTACGAAATCCATGAAGTACCACATTGAGCACCAATGTAAAAAATGTCCATTTAAGAAGACGGATAATTCTCAAACTACTCTAGGTTGAAAGGTGGAGGGAGGAAGTAGTAGTGGGAGACTTGTACCCATTTCATTTTCTGTTGAGGCTTGCCGACAAGTCTTAGTAGAGATGATTATTCTTAATGAGTTGTCCTTTAGGCATGTTGAAGGGGAGAGTTTCAGGAAATTTATGCTTGTAGTTTTCCCTAAGTGAGTAGGGATTCCATCTCGTATGACGGTTGCCAAGGATTGTTTTAGTTTATTTTTGAGAGAAAAATAAAAGTTGAAAAATGCTCTTCGAGGGCAGCGAATTTCCTTGACCACGGATACATAGACATCCGTTCAAAACCTAAACTATATGTGTTTGCCAGCATATTTTATTGATGATGACTGGAAATTACACAAGATGATTCTATCATTTTCTTTGGTTGGAAATCACAAGGGTGATACACTTGGTAAGGATATAGAGATGTGTTTGCATGATTGGGGGCGACCAGAGATACTTGTAATCACTCTTGATAATGCCAGTTCTAATAATGGGGCTTTTTTTTTTGAAAAATAAAAACCAAGTATATGAGAGACACGATTTGGAACATGATTTCTTACATGTGCGATGTTCAGCCCATATTTTGAATTTAATTGTTCGTGAAGGGTTGAAAGAATATGATGAGTCTATTGTGAAGGTGAAAGGTATTGTGAAATATGTTAAATCCTTCCGTCAAAGGTGGGCAATATTTAAGAAATGTGTAGGTTTGGAAGATATTCAATCCAAATCCCAAATTTGCTTAGATGTACCAACTAGGTGGAACTCCACCTATCTTATGTTGGAGAGGGCTGCAAAATTTAGAAAGGCTTTTGAGAGATTGGAGGAAGAAGATCCGTGTTTCCTTGGTAGTATTCAAGGTGATGATGATGATGATGTTGATGATGAAGATATGGTGAATAAAAAAAAGTCGAGGAAGTTAGGGACTCCCAATGCATCCAATTGGGAAAAGGTGAAGCTATTTGTGAGGTTTCTTCAATTATTTCACGATGCAACGTTACATTTCTCGGGGGGTGAATACGTAACTTGCAATATTTTTTTCCCGGAATTGGTTGGTATTAAAGATGCTATTAACATGGAGTGTGAAGAACGAAACCTTATGGTGGGATTAATGACCACAAATATGTTGAAAAAGTTTGAAAAATATGGGGACAATTTGAAAAATCAGAATATGTTGCTGTATTTTGGGGTTCTTCTTGATCCTAGGTTCAAGATGCGATATCTTGATTTTGATTTGGGACAAATGTATGCACATGATCCTACAAAAAAAATTGATTTCAGTTGGAGGGTGAGAAATGCATTTACTCACATTTATGAGACATACATGGAAAATGAAGAAGAGAGTTCTCCTCAGCGCACAAGTCCCCCACATGAAGATGTAGGTCCTTTAGTTGACAAGGATGAGAGTAGAAAGGCACAATTAATTGCACAATTTAAGCAACAGTTATAGTTAGAAGACAGTTTGAAAAATAAGTCAGAGGTTGATATATATCTAGTTGAAAGATATGAGGATCAAGATGATAATTATGACATTCTAAATTGGTGGAAGGTGAATTCAGTTAGATATCGTGTACTTTCAAAAGTTACACGAA
Source organism: Carya illinoinensis (assembly GCF_018687715.1). Classification (NCBI taxonomy): domain Eukaryota; kingdom Viridiplantae; phylum Streptophyta; class Magnoliopsida; order Fagales; family Juglandaceae; genus Carya; species Carya illinoinensis. The sequence continues at coordinate 26,792,557 of NC_056763.1, forward strand.
ATGTACTTGCAATACCGGTATCTACCGTGGCCTCTGAATCTACTTTTAGCACTGTTGGTCGTGTGCTTGACCCTTTCAAAAGTAGTTTAAATCCGATGAGTGTTGAGGGTCTCATATGTGCACAAAATTAGCTTCGTTCTTCTTCTACTCCAATAAGCCTTAGGACTTTAATGGATGAAGTAGAGGAATTTGAGAAGCAAATGGATATGGGTATATAATGCATTTATTTTGTTGTTTATTTTGTTTTATAATGTATGTTGTGTAAGGCTATTTAACTTATTTTGTTTTAAATTTTTATGAGAGTTTGCTGATTCTGTGGAGGCGTCAAATTCAATGCCTACCGGCCCAAATTTCAATGCTAATTAAAGACTAAACATGTGAGAAGATTGTTTCTGTTTCTATTATAATAGTTTCTGTTTCTGTTATAATAGGTGAGAAGATTGTAGTGAATTAATGGTGCTAATGTTTCTGTTTCTGTTATAATAATTTCTGTTTCTATTATAATAGATGAGAAGATTGTAGTGAATTAATGGTGCTAATGTTTCTGTTTTTGTTATAATAGTTTCTATTTCTGTATTTTTTTTTTGTTTCTTTATTTCTATTTTTTTTTCTGTTATAATAGGTGAGAAGATTGTAGTGAATTAATAGTGCTAATGTTTCTGTTTCTGTTATAATAGGATCTGCTTCTGTATTTATTTTTCTGTTTCTCTATTTTTGTTTTTTTCTGTTTCTGTTTCTATTTCTGTTTCTATGTTTCTGTTTATCTGTTTCACTACAACTATTTCAATACTTTGCCTTAGAGGTTCTTACCTTTTTGCTAAGGATTACTTTTCTCTATTTCCATCCATAAGAACTATATTAATTGTCTAAACATTTCAATATAATGAGTTCTAAACATTTAATTTGTTATGTATATTGTATTCAATAATTTTACAACTAGAAGCTAGGGCTATAAGCTTTCTTCCAATACGAAGAGTTTAAAATAAAATGCCATTTGGCAACTACATTGGGCAAAGATTTCTGGTTTATTGTTTTGAGTTTGAAGAAGAAATCAAATCGCATAATTTAAGTTAAAAAGAAAGAGTAACATAGGACTTCGGCTTATATATACTCCATTTTCATCTTCAAATATCAAATAGTACTGACATATGTTTCAATTTAGTTCTTGAAGGAAACAATTATGTATTCTCAATACATAATTGTTTTGCAATCAGAGTATACCAAGTGATATTTTTTTTCATCAAGTTATTGTACTAAATAACTTATCAATCAATATGATTCTAACTCAGGGTATTTGCTATGAGAAAATTTATTTATAAGTCTAGTTTTTTACACACCTACTGCAGCTTTCCACATCAACTACACTAAAAACTTATTGGTATTTTGATTTTTTAAAGCTATCTTGGACTATATTAATATAATCAACATTATCAAGTGCATGTGGAATATCTTAACATTACGGTGCAAAGCCTTATGGCTAAATGTGTATATAAAGAAACTTCTCATAATTACTTTTTTTTTTTTTGCTTTTTTTTTTTTAAGAAGAGGATGGTACCCCATATTAATAGCCCTCACTTTTGGCAGAGGAAAACTGTGGTTACAACTAGAAGCCTAGGGGTTTACATATATGCTAGAAAGACCAAACCCAAGCCTAAAAAACAAAACCAAACCATATAATCGAGATCAAAATTACAATTTTCCAAAACAACAAAAGGACAAGATAAACGATACAATTTTCCAAGACAACAAAAGGACAAGAAAAACAAGAACAACCACCTGCAATAAAAAGAAACAACCCAAATAGATATTAAATATAAATTAAGATAAAACCAGAGAGTACATACCTCACGAAGATATCCTCAGATAGGGAATACCAGCTCTATCCATTCTGAGCAGACCTCTTAATTGATTGGGAAGAGACCTATCTTCAAACCACTCCATACTAGACCCTCTAGAACCCTCTTTCGCAAAATAGTCGGCTACTGCATTTCCTTCCCGAAAAACATGGCTCATACTATACTCCAAGCGATCAAGACATACTTGAAGCTCATCCCAATAATCTTCCAGGTATCAAATATTATAATCACCCTTTTTAATCCATTTAATAAGAATCTGGGAATCTGTCTCGATGTTAACCCGTCTAAAACCCAATTGACAGCATCTCCTAACACCTTCCAGCAAGCTTTTCAATTCAGCATAATTATTAGAATCCTGACCTAAGGAAACAGAGAAAGCTGCACACATATGACCACTTGCATCACGAATGACACCCCCAGCCCCAGCTGGACCAGGATTTCCCAAACTGCTCCCGTCAATATTAAGTTTAACCCAATTTGAACAAGGCGGAAGCCACTTCACCAAAGAAACTCTCTTTGCTTTAGGGGTCGAAATCAAAATATCCAACCTTTTAAGGATGGCTAAATCCTGTTTCAGAATCTTCGTAGCTTTCATATTGAAATACATGATATTACGGACCCAAAATTTAATAGCATTCCAGACGGACTCAATCGATTGGGTTTATTGAATTTGTTCTTTACTGATTTCGAATCTGATTCAATAATTTTGTGCCTTTTCCAATGCAAAATCAATGCATGAGCATGTGCAAACTGCAGTGCATGAGCATCAGTAGCAAGAACTAAGAAGTAGCAGCTTTGTGGTAGTAGCAGGGAATTAGCAGCAACATGGGAAGCCTGGAGGCAGCAACTTTGTGGCTATGATTTTTGATGTGTTTTGTTATTTTGTAGTAATAGGCTGTAGTAGGGAAGGAACTTCATTTGGTTGCTAATTTAGATGTGTTCATATATATATATATATTTGTGTTTTGTATTGATGTAAATCAGTAAATATGATAGGAAAAGAGCCTAAGAAAGTGACAGCTGTGTATTATTATGTAATTGTTACTTGTATTTTTTTTTTTTTTTTATCTTTTCTATTCAGACTTTTTATCATAGGATCACTTGTTTGGAATGTATGGAATTAGGGAAACTGTGACTTCTCCTGTTCTCCAGTGCTGCAGCTGTACTAACATGGAATGTTAGTGTTTTTTTTTTCCTTTTGGGCATGTCCATTTTTTGCAATTATTCATAACATGACTTAGTGTAACAGTGTTGATAATTGAAATATTTAGTATTTTCTAGAATGCTGCACTAAAATAATTAGATTGATAATTTTGATTATTTTTATTTTCCCATCAAGATTTTTTTTTATAGTATTTTTGGACTTAAAATTCAAAAAAAATGTATAGTGGGCTGAAAAAATTGAACATAAAATGCAGATGTTGGGCCAAAGGCCCAGTTCGGACTGGGGCAGACCGATTGGACCGGGAGCCCTGAATTGGACCGACGGACCGACCGGACCGAATCGGTCCTTACCCATTTCGGTCAGCTCCAGGGTGAAAAAATCTTGGACCGAATAGATCTGGTCCGGTCCATAATACCCCCTTCAGACCGACCAGACCGGACCGAATGAACCCCTAGTGTCAGCTAACTGCTTCTTCATCCATTCTACAGCGTAAAGTTAAAAAATAGTCTCAAGTGTATATAATTTTGTGCAAACTTCAAAAGGGATATATAATTAAAAGATATATATATTTTTATGTGAATATCAATAAAACTGACCAGGTCATTTTATCAAGTTTATTTGATCATTATTTTCAAGTTAAATGGTGCATCTCAACCTGTCCAAATCACGTCGCTAATTTCCTTTTCTAGAAGAGACTCAATTCTTAATTTCTTTGGTTAAGCTAGATTATTGAATCAAATTCAACTTCTTTTAAATGAATTATTAACGTACGTGATTTATTAATTTTTTTTAACTTTTCATAGAAAAAAAATTTAAACTCATCTCAACCTACTTCACATATTTCAATTTAAAAAATTGAACTCATCTCGATATAAAAAGTTAAGCTTATCTCATTGAGACTTATAAAATACTATTATTCGCAACTCACTTATCTCATCTCAATATTTAAAAGTAGCCTTAGAGATCCGAGTTTCATCGCTCTCCATCTCAAACTTCCATTTCCTTTAAAATAGCATTACAACATTTGTTTACCCCTTTAAATATTTTTAATAAAATAAATTTCACAATATTATTAAAAAATTTTTCTTAATTATTAAATAAAAAATTAAAAGATTAATCGGGATCCATTGTCGGGACCATTATCGATGTTAGAATATACGAATTGATGATTTCATTTGACATATTGAAGAGTATTACACAGTGCTCTATTTATAGAGCAAGTATGTAGAGGCATCGTAACAAACACATGGTGTGCTGTCATTTTACAGTTAGCTGTATTGTAGTGCTTATAACATAAAGATGCCTTTAGTACAAAACAGAAAATATACCAAAACAGAGAATACACGAGAAGATTCCAAGAAGAATTAAAGAGAAGAGTTTCTAGAGGATTCTTCCAGCAATGGTGACTCGTCATCCTTGTGTTCATCTGAGGTGGAGCTGTGCAGATCAGTGTGCTGAGGCGAGGTTGAGCTGGAGTTCATTTTAATGTTGACACCCTCCTGCGAGTCCAGCAGTGGAACAATGGTGAGACTCGTCCTTAGTGTGAGAAACCGAGAAGAAAGCAGGGGTTTGGTGAATATATCGGCTATTTGATCACGGGATGAGATGAAGGCAACATGCAGTGTCTTTGAGGCAACTCTGTCACGTACAAAATGGAAGTCAATTTCCATGTGCTTGGTTCTTGAATGGAGAACTGGATTAGCTGAAAGATACGTGGCTCCCAAGTTGTCACACCATAGTGTGGGTGAGTGTGAGAGAAACAGACCAAGTTCTTTAAGAAGAGACTGCAGCCAGAGTAATTCAGCTGTAGTGTTGGCAAGAGCCTTGTATTCGGCTTCTGTGCTTGATCTAGCAACTGTTTGCTGCTTCTTGGAGCCCCAAGAGACAATATTTGAGCCAAGGAACACACAGTAGCCTCCAGTGGAGCGACGGTCATCTGGGCAACCCGCCCAATCCGCATCAGAAAATGCATGAAGATTGTAAGAGGAAGAGGGCCGAATGTGTAAGCCATAGGTTGCTGTGTGTTTAAGATATCTAAGTATTCTTTTTACAGTTTGCCAATGAGGAAGTTTTGGGTTATGCATGAATTGGCAAACTTTGCTTACAGCAAAGGCAACATCAGGTCGTGTAAGGGACAGATATTGGAGGCTTCCAACAGTGCTTCTATAGAGTGTAGGATTAGAAAAAGCTGGACCATCAGTGATGGAGAGATGAGTGGAAGCTGCCATGGGAGATTTTACTGGTTTAGCCAAGTCCATTTTGGTTCTTTCCAACAGGTCACACACGTATTTGGTCTGAGATAAAAGAATGCCAGTGATCATGGGGGTTATTTCTAGACCAAGAAAAAATCTAAGAGAACCCAAGTCTTTGACTGGGAAAGTTGTGCCGAGAGAGGTGAGGACAGAGGTGATGGCATCGGGACTGGAACCAGTGAGGATTATGTCATCAACGTATACTAAAATGAAAATGACAACAGAATTATGGCGGTAAATGAAGAGAGAGGGGTCAGAAACTGATGGTGTAAAGCCAATTTCAATGAGACGTGAGCTCAACTTGGAGAACCAAGCACAGGGTGCTTGTTTGAGGCCATAGATAGCCTTGTTCAAACGACACACATGATGAGGGTAATCGGGATTTATGAAGCCGATTGGTTGGGACATGTACACTTGTTCTTGCAAATCCCTATGAAGAAAGGCATTACTAATGTCTAATTGTCTAAGAGGCCAGTTTTCAGAAACAGCAATAGAAAGAAGTGTTCGGATGGTAGTAGCTTTAATAACTGGACTAAAAGTTTCAGAAAAATCAATACCTTCCAGTTGATGAAACCCCTTGGCTACCAAACGTGCCTTATAGCGTTCAACAGAGCCATCCGAAAGCTTCTTGGTACGGAATACCCATTTGCAACCAATTAAATTGGTGATGCTAGATGATGGAACCAGAGTCCAAGTTTTCGTCTGCAAAAGGGCTTGGAATTCATCAGACATGGCTTTTCGCCATAGTTGGTGTTTAATAGCTTCGGTATAGCAGGTGGGGTTTTCTGGAATAGAGCTGGTGACAGTAAGATAGCTACGGGGAGGAGGCCAAAGCACTGTGCCATCGGTGAATTTTCGAGGGCAAAGAGTGTTGGTGCGAGATCGAGTGATTATGGGTTCGGAAGGAGCAGCTGGGTCAGAGAGCAGAGGCTGTGTGGAAGACGACGTGCTGGATGATTCTGGAGAGTTGGAAGAACTTGGTGAGCTGAGTGAGGTATCGGGCTGAGAATGGGATGATTGTTGAGGTGAGAAGGTGGGCCTGAGAGATGTTGGGCTGGACGAGTGTTGAGTAAGTGGAGAGGGATGGACGGAATTGGGCCGAGGAACTGGGCCAAGGATTGATGGAAGAATGGCAGGAAGAGGCGTAGGAGGAATATGTGTCTTGAGGGATTTTTCAGCAAAGGGAAACAGGTCTTCGTTAAAAACAACGTCTCTGGAGATATAAATTCTGTCAGTAGGAACATGGAGACAACGATAACCTTTGTGAGAATCACTGTATCCCAAAAAAAGACATTGTGTGGATCGTAGATCCAATTTGTGGCGATTGTACGGCCTGAGATGAGGCCAACAAGCAGTGCCAAAAACCCTGAGAAAAGTGTAATCAGGTGGGTTGGAAAATAATTTTTGAAAAGGAGATTGATGATGAAGAATTGGTGTGGGAAGACGATTTATTAAATAGACAGCTGTGTGGAAAGCATCAGCCCAAAAATATTGAGGTAAAGATGCGTGGGCCATGAGTGCTAATCCGGTTTCAATAATATGCCTATGTTTTCTTTCCACAGCACCATTTTGTTGGTGACTGTAGGGACAAGATAGACGGTGTGAAATGCCTTTTGATTGGAGAAGGGTATGAAGCGATCTGTATCCACCTCCCCAGTCGCTTTGTAACGAAAGAATTTTCGAATTAAAAAACAATTCAACATGAGTTTGGAATTGAGTAAAGACGTTAACTACATCCGATTTTTGTATTAATGGAAACCACCAAGTGTAACGACTAAAATCATCCAAAAAGGCTACATAATAACGAAAACCTTCTCTTGAAGGAACTGGGGCAGGCCCCCATACATGAGAATAGATGAGTTGCAAAGGTTTTATTGAATGCTGATGAGTGTCACGGAAAGGTTGATGAGAGCTTTTGGCTTGAGAGCTTTTGGCTTGATAGCAGGATGAGCAAGGTGATGGAGGAGCACGGGTAGAAACTGGAAGAGAGTTGCGTGAGATGACCTGACGGATGAGCTGTAGAGAAGGGTGCCCAAGTCGGGAGTGCCACTGAGTGGAGGTAGTGCGCTCTCCAACAAGTGCCTGAGGTGATGAAGGTGGAGCTGGAAAAGAGTATAGGCCATCATGGGTGGGACCACGGAGGAGAATTTTCCCGGTCTTGGAATGCTTCACAAAAAAATGAGAACTGTGAAATTCAAAGTAAACCATATTATCAAGGCAAAATTGTCTAACGGAGACTAAGTTCTTAGTGATGTTAGGCACATGTAGCAATTTTTTGAGAATGAAGGAATTAGAAGAAGAGGAGAAAGCTGAGTCACCGATGTGGGAAATTGGTAGTGAATTGCCATTGCCAACCCGTATCTGATCACTTCCATCATAAGGAGAGGAGTTGATGTTGAGATTGGCGAGGTCAGGGGTGAGATGATTTGTTGCAGTGGTGTCGGGATACCATGACTGATCAGGGGATGAGGCAGAGGTTGTATAGTGGGCTGTTAGAGATTTTGGTGGGTCACTCTGATAAGCTTGGTCAAACCTGTGATAGCAGCGCATAACAACATGCCCAACTTTCCCACAAAGTTGACAGGTAGGTTTGGAGTGGGGAAGAGAAGAAAAATGTTGAGGAGAGTTCGAGCAGGATGGAAAAGGAGAGAAAGAATTGTTACGGCCTCTACCACGACCTCGAAAACCACTACGGGTATTTCCACGGGAAAAACCACGACCACGTGAAGAAGAATTGGAGGTGAAATTTACTGAAAAATTTGTTGAGCTGGGAAGATGATTGGAGTGGGACAAACGACTTTCATGAGTGAGTAAGAGACGATAAAGTTCTTCAGAGGAGAGAGGCTCAAGGCGAGCTGTAATAGAAGTGACTAAGGCATCATAGTCACTGTTAAGCCCTGCTAATAAGTAGGAAACAAATTCATCAGATGAAAGTGTAATTCCAGCTGCACTCATGGTATCGGAAAGATGTTTTACTTTTCGGAAATAATCAGAGACAGAGGTGGAGCCTTTTGAGACTGTGGCAAGTTGGTAACGAAGCTAAATGATTCGGGAATGAGATTGGGTAGCAAAGAGAGTTTCCAGAGCTACCCAGACAGCACGCGCAATGGGTTTTCCAACTACTTGTGCGATGAGATTATCTGAAAGAGTTGAAATTAGGGCGCTGAGGATGAGCTGGTCGGTTTGGGTCCAGGTAAGGTAGTCAGGATTGAGGGTGGTGGTATTGGGCAGGAAACGAGGAGGAGGAGGACTCGACCCATCGACGTAGTGAAAAAGTTGTTGTCCTTTGAGGTAGGGAACCATCTGAGTTTTCCATAATAGAAAATTTTCATTGGTTAGCTTGACAGAAACTAAATGAGAAAGATGGGGAAGAATAGAAGGGGTGGGTGGGTTTGTGGTTTTCGGGGGGGAGTGTTTTCCTCCATTGAAGACGTTTGTCTATATTGGCTCTGATGCCATGTTAGAATATATGAATTGATGATTTCATTTGACATACTGAAGAGTATTACACAGTGCTCTATTTATAGAGCAAGTATGTAGAGGCATCGTAACAAACACATGGTGTGCTGTCATTTTACAGCTAGCTGTATTGTAGTGCTTATAACAGAAAGATGCCTTTAGTACAAAACAGAAAATATACCAAAACAGAGAATACACGAGAAGATTCCAAGAAGAATTAAAGAGAAGAGTTTCTAGAGGATTCTTCCAACAATGGTGACTCGTCATCCTTGTGTTCATCTGAGGTGGAGCTGTGCAGATCAGTGTGCTGAGGCGAGGTTGAGCTGGAGTTCATTTTAATGTTGACAATCGAGACCCATAGCATTTTCCTTTCCGATCTTGCTCTCTGTCTCTCTATGCAATATACTAGGCGTAACATGCATGAACTAGCCTAGATACCTTTATTCATTCTCCACTCCAAGTAGAAAAAAAAAAATATATATATATATATATATATATTCATTCTCCACAAAAAGCCGAAGATTTGTTTCAGTTTTTGGCTACTAGGAAGGATGGTCAGGATATCCTTATTTGGACGAGGGATAATAATGGGAATTTTAATACTAGAAGTGCTTGGGACTGTATCCGTGTGAGATCCCCATCGTTACCTTGGGCAAATTGGATTTGGCATACTCATATCCCCAAGAAAATTTCTATTATGATGTGGAAGGCGTACCACAATTGTTTGAGTGTGGATGAGAAGATCATGAATATTGGCATCCCTTTTGTTTCTAAATGTAATTGTTGTGCCAGGGGTCACATGGAGGATTTAAACCACGTACTCTGCACTGGTGAATTTGCCAGATGTATTTGGAGGTTGGCGGCGACCCATTTAGGTGTCCATATGGGTGTTTTCCATACTTGGAAGGAGCAAATTAATTTTTGGTTTCGTCGTGCGGGTAAGTCTTCTCAGTTAAGGTCTATCTTTGGTATTCTACCATCCATTGTTTCTTGGCGACTTTGGGATAGACGTTGCAAAGCTCGGGTTGAAGAAAAAGTGGACTCAGTTCAGTCAGTTTGGCATGTTATCAAATTGTGGATTCGAAGGATTATGTCGTTATTTATGAAAGTCTCTAGGATTTCTGCCCATGATGAGGCTATTCTGAAAAGGTTGGAGATCCCAGTTGTATATCCTAAGCCTAGGCATACTCGTGTGATTAGATGGAAGAGGCCACCACAAGATTGGATGAAACTTAACTCGGATGGTAGTAGTTTAGGGAATCCAGGGCCGGCTGGTGCTGGGGGGGTTATTTGTGACAGCCTTGGTAGGTTGCATACTGCTTACTCGGTTTTCTTGGGTCAGGGGTCTAATAATTTTGCTGAGTTGCGTAGTTTGTTGGAAGGGGTTAGGAGGTGCCATCAGCTGGGCTTTCGTCGGGTTGAGATTGAGGTTGATTCCCAATTGCTGGTTCGCTGGTGTACTAAGGGTGAATGTAATATTTGGTACCTAGAAGATTTTTGGGAGGAATTGTGGGGTCTCTTGGGCGGTATGGAGTTTCGCATGCAACATGTTTTTCGTGAAGGTAATGTAGTCGCCGACTTTCTAGCCAAAAAGGGAGCTGGGGGTTTAAATATGGACTGGTCTGTTAATGATTCCTTACCCGATCAGCTCCGTGGTCTGCTTCGTATGGACAGAATTGGTCTCCCCTACTTGCGCATCTCGTAGTCCTGGTACGTTTTCTTTGTTTTTATTCTTGCATATTTTATGATGTCTTCTCGTTTTGCAGGTGCTTTGGTTTGGGTCCTGGTTTTTCTGTTGTTTACGTTGAGTTGGTTTGTTTTTTAGGCCTGTTAGAGTTGGTCTTTTGTTTGTTTTGTTGTTTGGTTTGGTTTGTTTGGACACTTGGTTTTGGGTCTTTTTTTCTTAGCGATTATTTTGTAAGCCCCCAAGTGTCATGATGTTACCACGGTATTCCTCCGCCATAAGTGAGGGCTCATTAATAAATTTGGGACGGGGCTGCTATGTGGGTGGCTGCCGGCTCTTCTTAAAAAAAAAAAAATATATATATATATATATATATATATAGACCAAACTGTATGAACCGAAGTAACTACAACTGCATTGTATTGCATCAGATACTAGTTAAAATGTTGACACTTCAGTCCTGTCAAAGAAGAGTTCGGAAGGAGTCAGTGAAGGACCACCTTCAGGCATCAAAGCCAGCATTACAGGACCTTTACCTCATTCTTCAACAGTAAATGAAAGCGTTGCATTAACTGTGTACAAATTTTTAAGTTTTCTGATGTTATATGGAAACAAATTGTTTTAATCTATGGTTACCTTCTGAGACCCACACACACACAAACACAAGATGTAGCTACTTGGCCCAGAGAAATATGGAAGGATGCTCTAGTTTTTAACACGAGAAATATGGAAGTTCATGGTTTCTCGATTCCTCAACATGGATTTCTATATTTCGTCAAAAAAAAAAAAAAAAGAAGAAGAAAAAAACCAGAACTCCTTCGACTTCCAAAACAAAGTGCAATATACTAAGTAGTTTATAATGTAGCCAGATAGCTTGTTTACAATATATGCTGATCAAATTTGAACATAGCCTGATAGCTTTATTCAATCTCCACTTTAGATTCCCAAAAAACAAAGGAAAAAAATATACCAACTGCATGAACCGATGAAACTGCAACGAAATGTAGCATAAAAGATAAGTAACTGCATTATATTGCATCTGCTATCAGTTAAAAGGCTGCCACTTCTGTCTGCTCAAAGAAGAGGCCGGAAGGCCCACCTTTTGGCATCAAAGCCAGCATTGTAGGACCTTTAGCAGCTTCTTCGATACTCAACACCCCAGTGTTGTCATTCAAGTTCGTCTTAGTGTGGCCAGGACTAACCGTGTTAATGGGAATGTTGGGATAGTTCTTAGCCAGAAACTCTTGTATAAGCATTGAGACCTGCCTTGGAGACCATATAAGTACAAAAAACTTTAGGCCACCCTTTGATTTCTACCAGGTTCTCCTTGACATCTTCTAAAAACCCTTCAACCCCCTTGTCCACTTTTTCTTCTGTGAGTTCATCTACATCTCCTAACTCCTTCTTTGCATTCTCATTTGAATAAACTCAAATACAAAACAGACAATTTAAAAACCTTTCCAACTTGATCCAAACCATTTTCAGCACCAAATGTTTACAGAATTTCCAATACAACTGTCCACAAATCACAAGATGCAATGTTTCTAATCTTGCAACTAATCTTCAGAAACAACCATAGAGTTCTCCAAGTGCTTTGAATTATCATGGTTGTGTCAAAACATAGCAGAATTAATAATATGTTACCTGTAGTTGTCCCAGGCCAGAGGAGACATTTACTATTCTTGCGGAGTTAGACAATTGAAGAAGTGGAATAAGTTCTTTGGAAACTAGCTTCATCCCATAATAATTTGTTTGTAGACAATTCTTCGAATGTTCGTAAGTTTGCTTCACAAATTTTTTAACGGACTCGGCTTTTTCTCCTATTATCTGCATCATGTTACGCAGTGTAAATAATATAGAATATAGACTCAAAAATACATGACTAAATGCTAGTTTTTTTTCTCACGTTTTAACAAACTTCCTTTCTAATGGAGAAAAGAAACATTCAATACTCAAAACGCTTACTTCGTCAAGCCCTAGCACGTGGTTCTTTCGAAACTCTGGGTCTACCATGCTTCCAGCAATCCCCTCATTATTTATCTGAGATTTTGTAACAATTTTCAATATCAGAACTACTAAAAAAGGGGAAAGAAGAAGATACGTTTATTCCCATTTAAGGGAAAAAAGAAAGATAATGATCAACTAGTTAAAAGTGACATACATATTTCATTTATATCAATTCCAACCTTCACCGACAAGTTGCAAACACTAAAGAAGCTATATGCATAAGAAAAATTCTGTTTATAATCCTGTGTGAAAGCCGTGTAACATAATTTGATTTAAAAGATAAATTTTAAAATTTAAATTTTACAAATTGAATCTTATCATTTAACGTATGAGGATATTTAACTTACGAGGATGGTTTATGCTCTAATTTGATAATAGAATAACTCTACGTATAGTAATCTTCACCCCAACAGATGTTGCCCATAATTTCATTAGGAAGATGCCTAGTTAGCTAGAGCCTAGAGTGACAATATACGTACGTACCAGTATGTCAAGCTTACCAAACTGGGAACTTATGAAATTGGCGAGAGAAGAAATGCTAGCTGGATCGGTAACATCAAGTTGATGAAAGAAGACATCGGAGTATCCAGCAGCCTGGAGTTTTTCAGCAGCTTCACTACCCCTCTGCACATCTCTAGCAGTCAATATCACCTTGATCCCATTTGAAGCTAGCTGTTTAGATATCCCAAATCTGATCCCTTTGTTGGCCCCCGTTACAACTGCAATCCTAGGAAGATGATGTTTGATACATATGCAGAAGAAGCAAAGAAATGGTGGGTATCATCATTAATCACACTATGATCTCAGGCTTAATTTATATTTGGCGAAGAACATCAAACGAATCAAAATTTTTAAGTACCTCTTCGTCCCTGCAGCTGGAATCATGTTTGGTTCTGTTTCTGCCATTTGTGTGGAATTTCTATGGACGTTCTTGCTCTTCGTTTTAGTTACTTAAGGTATTTATAATAGAGTAATACTCACTTATCATTCTCATTTTTTTATTTTTTCATCATTTTATAACTTAGTATTAGATTATTATAAATTATTTATTATATTTTTACACCTAAACCTATCTTCTAATATTAAATTACGAATGATTAGAAAATAATAATAGATTTTTTCTTTACAGTAATTGGTTTATCTCTTCGAGTTTCTACGTAGGCCATGACGTCTTCGGATTTATTACTTTCTGTCTCTGATCTAGTCGTTCGTTTTTCCTTCTTTTTATTTTTTATTTTTTTGAAAGTTTTTCTTCTTTTTATTTATCTATTTTATGGTTCATTGACTTATAATCTTTTGGCGGCATACGTATTCTGTGACGTACAGGTGCTCATTTGTTAAAATAAAAAATAAAAAATAAAAAATTATTTATTTTTTATAATTTAAAATTTCAAAACAAATAATAATTTTATATAATATCAAAATAGATTATGAGTTCGAACTCTAATTCTATATTCTATTTTATTTAATTAAATATTTTATATATTAAATCAATCATTAAGATAGAATCTAATATACAATGTAAAGAAATTTATTAAAATATAAAATAAATAATAAAAATTTATATCTTTTTATTAACTTAAAATTTTAAAATAAATGATAATTTCACACCATTGTTGTCTTCCCTAAATCATTGTAGTTGATTATATGAGTCTGAACAGTATCCCAAACTTCCCTTTCCGACCATCTTCTCCGTCGTGACAAAATGGTTATTTTACGCGTGGGCATTATCCCTTTTTTTTTTTTCTTTTTGTCATTTTAATCTATGGACGTCCATGTGGTCTTTTGACTATCATTTTTATAATTTATTGAATTAGTGGACCATGCATTTCCTATAAATTCCTCCGCCGCACGGTGTCAGCTAACCTGTGTTTTGCTTCACCCATTCTACAGCGTAAAGTTAAAAAAATAGTCTCAAGTGTATAATTTTGTGCAATCTCTTTTTCAAAAGGGATATATAATTAAAAAATATATATATTTTTTATGTGAATATCAATAAAACAGAAAAAATTCTTGTTGCAATCGGCTGGAGGACGCTCCGAGCAATGCGGCGCCCACGTAGAAAAATGAAACTATTCGTTTCATTCATTTTAAATAATATGGTGCGCTTGTTAGGCCTTGTTTGGTTAACCAAAATCAAAAATCTCATTTCATCTCATCTCAACTCATCATTACACATTTTTCAAATCCCAATACAAAATATAATAAACAATTTAACTTTTTCAAATCCCAATATAAAATTAAAAATTATATTCAAATCCCAATAAACAATCTAATATTCAAAAATTATATTATAACAATATTTTATTTATTACTATTTAAAACATCTCATCTCATCTGTATAACCAAACGGGGCATTAGTCTCCTCCTCCTCGGAGTTTCCTTCCTCCTCGCATGGCTCAAAAGTTGTTAAGACCAAGCTACTAGAACAAGACCAAGAACCATTCCTTCTCACCCAAGACCCAGTTACAAGTTGTTAAGAAACAAAAATCCATCTACAAAACACTGAGCTTTCCTTGAAGCTTTTGCAAAAACACTTGCTTTCTCTCCTTCCACAACTTCCTGGATCTCAGGAAACCTCCACTATTTGATTTCTCATCTCTAGCCAAGAGTCCTTGCAGAATTTCATTTTAAGGGCTTCATGCAGGTGGGGAAATGAATTTTGATTCTAGTGAGTATTTTTTGCAAATTTTATGATAGCGTTATACGGTTGACTGAGTGGGTCATACTCTATATTACAGCAACCATTTTGAATTTGGGAGCACTCACAGCCGGCCAACATCAACAAACAGAGGTTTCTTCTGGAAGGATCAACAACAAACAACGGAATACGTTGAACTGATAAAACTGACTCAGGTCAATTTCTCAAGTTTATTTGATCATTATTTTCAAGTTAAACAGCGCATCTCAACCCGTCCAAATCACGTCGCTAATCTCCTTTTCCCGAAGAGACTTAATTCTTAATTTCTTTGATTATGCTCGGTTGTTAAATCAAATTTAATTTATTATAAATTAATTATTAATGTAATTCACTAATTTTTTAACTTTTTATATTAAAAAAAATTAAATTCATCTTAACCTGAAAATAATTTAATTATCAGTTTTAAAAGTAAAAAAATCTTCAAGTCCTAGCTAGCTAGATGCTCTATAAATTCCTATACATTCTTATAAAAATTTGAAGATTTTGTTCCAATACTAAATTACAAAATTAGTAGTGGCCAGAAACTGGCAAGCCTACGATACCATATACAATCGAAGAGACTCAATGCTTAAAGGACTCGGGTCCCATCGATTCCGATCTCAAACTTTCATTTCAAATAGAGAAATGTTCTATCTATAAAAATATTTTATAAAATAAATTTATAAATTAACGTAATTTATTAAATTTAAATTATCAAATTAATTTTATTATGAAGTAGTTTTAATGTAACATATAAAGTTATGTCAATTTACAAACTTATTTTTATAAGATTTATAAAATTCTTTTTCCAACATCATTTAAGAGTCTCTCCCTCTCCTCCCCCCACCAAAAAGAAAACACGAAGGGGATCGAAATTTACTATTTTTCAGGAATCCTTATTAACTCCTCCTTAAACAAATATATATTATATAATATTACAACTTAAAAACAAATTGCAATATACTAGGCTTAACAAGAACATAGCTAGAAGCCTAGATAGCTTTTATTCATTCTCCATTCAAAGTTAAAATATATATATATATATATATATATATAGACCAAATTGCATGAATAGAAGAAACTACAAGTATTGCATTGTATTGCATCAGCTATATATCAGTTAAAAGGTTGACACTTCATTCCTATCATATAAAAGGCCGGAAGGTCCACCTTCAGGCATCAAAGCCAGTATTACAGGACCTTTAGCACCTTCTTCAACACTCAAATGCCCGGTGTTGCCATTCAAGTCTGTCTTGATGTGGCCAGGACTAACCGAGTTAATGACAATGTTGGGATAGTTCTTAGCGAGAACCCTTGCATAAGCATTGAGAGCTGCCTTGGAAACAATATAAGCAAAATAATTTGTAGGCCAGCCGTTGACTTCTATAAGGTTCTCCTTGACATCTTCTAAAAACCCTTCTACCACCTTGTCCACTTTCTCTTCTGTGAGTTCATCTACATCTCCTAGCTCTTTCTTTGCATTCTCATTTGAGATAAACTGAAATACAAAACAGACAATTTAAAAACCTTTCCAACTTGGTCCAAACCATTTTCTGTGCCAAATGTTTACAGAATTTCCAATGCAACTGTCCACAAATCACAAGATGCAATGTTTCTGATCTTAGAACTAATCATCAAAACAACCATAAACTTCCCCAAGCCCTTTGAATTATCACAAGGTGAGTTGGATGTATCAAAACATAACAAAATTAATAACATGTACTTACCCGTAGTTGTCCCAGGATGGAGGAGATATTCACTATTCTTGCCGAATTAGACAACTGAAGAAGTGGAATCAGTTCTTTGCAAACTAGCTTCACTCCATAATAATTTGTTTGTAGACATTCCGTCGAAAGTTCGTAAGTTTGCTCCATAAAATTTTTAACGAACGCGGCTTTTTTTCCTACTATCTGCATCATGGTATGCAGCGTAAATAATATAGAACATTGACTAAAAAATACCTGACTGAATGCTAGTTTCTTTTCTCTCGTTTTAACAAACTTTCTTTCCTAAAATGAAGAAAAGAAACATTCAATACTCAAAACGCTTACTCCATCAAGTCCTATTACGTTGTTCTTTTGAAACTCTGGATCTACTATGCTTCCAGCAACCCCTGCATTATTTATCTGAGATTTTGAAACAATTTTCAATATCAGAACTACTAAATCAGAGGAAAGAAGAAGATATGTTTATCCCTATTTAAGGGAAAAAAGAAAGATAATGATCAACTAGTTAAAAGTGACATATATATTTCATTTATATCAATACCATCTTCACCAACTGAAATTGCAAACATTAAAGAAGCTATATGCATAAGAAAAATTCCGTTTATAAACCTAATACCGCTTAACATAATTTGATTTAAAAGATAAATTTTAAAATTTAAATCTTACAAATCAAATCTTATGATTTAACTTATGAGGTTGGTGTCCACTACACACTGGTTTGATTTGATAATAGAATAATTCCATGACAATAATCTTCACACCAACAGACGCTGCCCATAATTTTCATTAGGAAGATGCCTAGCTAGTTAGAGCCTGGAGAGAGAATATACGTACGTACCAGTATGTCAAGCTTACCAAACTGGGAACTTATGAAATTGGCGAGAGAAGAAATGCTAGCTGGGTCGGTAACATCAAGTTGATGAAAGAAGACATCGGAGTATCCAGCAGCCTTGAGTTTTTCAGCAGCTTCACTACCCCTCTGCACATCTCTAGCAGTCAATACCACCTTGATCCCATTTGAAGCTAGCTGTTTAGATATCCCAAATCCGATCCCTTTGTTGGCCCCCGTTACAACTGCAATCCTAGGAAGATGGTGTTTGATACATATGCAGAAGAAGCAAAGAAATGGTGGGTATCATCATTAATCACACTATGATCTCAGGCTTAATTTATATTTGACTAAGAACATCAAACGAATCAAATTTTTTAAGTACCTCTTCGTCCCAGCAGCTGGATTCATGTTTGGTTCTGTTTCTGCCATTTGTGTGGAATTTCTATGGATGTTCTTGCTCTTGGTTTTAATTACTTAAAAGCTTACAGGTATTTATAGTAATTGGTTTATGTCTTGATTTTCTACGTAGGCCATGACATCTTCGGATCTATTGCTTTCTCTGGCTCTGTTCTAGTCGTAGGCACGTGATGATATTTTTTCTTCTTTTTATTTTTTATTTTTATTTTTTTGTTGAAAGTTTTTCTTTCTTTTAAGTCTATAAGGTGGGTTTGGGTGTTGAGAAGTGTTGAGGAGAGTTGTGAATAGTAATAAAAAGTAGGTAAAAAGTAATAATAAAATAATGAATAGTAATAAAAAATAGATAAAAAGTAATGAATAGTAGTAAAAGTAGGTGAAAAGTAATAATAAAGTAATGAATAGTAGTGAGAAGAGTTGAGAAGTGTTGAAGATACTTCAACACCCAAACACAACATATGTCTATCGTTCCTTGACTTATTATTATCTTTTGGCGGCATACGTACTCTCTGACGAATCCCTTTGCAGGTGGTTTATTTATTAAAATATAAAATAAATAATACAAATTTAATTTTTATTTTTTAATTTAAGTTCTGCTTAATAAGTGAGATGATAATTTTGAGTTTAAGATGAAATATTAAAATATTAAATTTTAATAGTATTATTATTTTAGAATTTAAAAAAGTTAAGAAAAAATTGAATTATTTATTATATTTTATATAAAAATTTAGAAAAATTGTAATGATGAGATGAAAATTTTGAATTTGAGATAAATTTTTTGTTACCGAACCGTACCTTAAACTCTTAAGATAAATGATGATTCAACATGATATCAGAATATATTATGAGTTTGAATTCTAAATCTACATTTTATTTTATTTATTTAAATATTTTACATATTAGATCTCTTATTATAAGAACATTTTATTCTTATATGAGATAGAGTTTTAAAATAAAAAATAAATAATAAAATGACAAAAATGATTATTTTACATGTATATGCGCGGGCATTATCTTTTTTTTTTTTTAATCTGTGGACGTCCAGGTGGTCTTTTGACTATAATTTTTATAATTTATTGAATTAGTGTACTATACATTTCCAATAAATTCCTCCGCCGCGGTGTCAGCTAATCAGCTAACGTCCTGTGCTTTGCTTCTTCATCCATTCTACAGCGCAAAGTTAAAAAAAAGAGTAATATTATATACTATTATTTTTATATATTTTTTGTATATTTTATTAATGTGAATGAATATATTAATTTTCTTTTTAATATTCAATCAATCACATTATTGAAATGCATAAAATATTACATAAAAATAACTATATATAAAATTTTTATAAAAAAATATAAGAAAATGGTATCAAGAATTCAAGTGTATAAAATTTTGTGCAATTTCTTTTTCAAAAGGGATATATAATTAAAAAATATATATATTTTTTATGTGAATATCAATAAAAGTGACCCAGGTCAATTTATCAATTAAGTTTATTTGATCATTATTTTCAAGTTAAACGGCGCATCTCAACCCATCCAAATCACGTCCCTAATCTCCTTTTTGAAGTGACTCAATTCTTAATTTCTTTGATTATGCTCTTGAATCAAATTTAACTTATTTTAAATTAATTATTAATGTGATTTACTTATTTTTTTAATTTTTTATATAAAAAAATTATATTTATTTCAACCTACTTCACATATTTCAATTTAAAAAATTAAATTCATCTCAATATAAAAATATTAAACATATCTCAATAAGACTTACAAAATACTACTATTCACAACTCACTCGTATCATCTCAACATTTAAAAGTAGCCTTTAAAGATCTGGGTATCATTGCTTTCCATCTCAAACTTCCATTTCCATTAGCGTAGCATTACAACTATCGTTCCTCTTGTGCATTTATTTATGCATTTCTAATCTCTTTAAATATTTTCAAAAAAATAAATTTCACAATATTATTAAAAAATAATTTCTTAATTATTAAATTGAAAAAAAAAAAAAGATCAACCAGATCCATTATTGGGACCCATGGCATTTTCCTTTCCAATCTCTCTCTATGCAATATACTAGGCGTAACATGCATGAACTAGCTTCCCCATGCAAGTCTAAAATGGAGTACAAATCTGCAGAAATCCATCTGCAACGACCTAGCTAAAACTCATTTGTTTGACATAATTGCTACAGTTATTGTATCCCTTCTCCAAAGTTGGCCAGCGACTATAGTCCAGCCAAATGGTTATTTTATTATTTCCGCTGCCCCCAATGTCTCTTTCTTCTCCCTCAATCTGCTCCACCTTTCCATTTCTTTCTTTCTTCTTCTTCTCTACGCCGAAGTTCTATATCTCATTTCTCTCCATAAGTGCCTTTGCCTTAACCATGCCACACTCCCTCACAAACTCTCTCCTGCTCCTCTTTTTTTTTGCTTCGTAAGTTTCCACACCCCATCAACACACACCCAGCCAATTCTCAACCACCGTAGCCCAACTCCCTCAACCACGATCGGGTAGACGTCTCTAGCCACAGAATCATGGCTGGTAGCCTTTCTTGTCATGGCCCAAGTCACCACAGCCGCAATGCGAACCACTGTTTCTGCACCACACAACAATCATAACCTCTGTTTTTAGGAAAGAAAAACAAAACATGCATGAGCTCTTAGCCTGTTGCACAACCGAAGCCTAGCTACGCCGCTGCACCTCCACATTGCCTCAGAAGATGCCGCCGAGTACTGCACGTCAGCACCCCTAACGACCGCGTCTCACAGTGAGGTTCTTCCCCTTGACGCCGTGCCCACTCTTTTCAATCTCTCTCTCATCACCCTATCTCTCTCTTATTTACTTGGCCAAGCAGATTGACGGCAATTTTGTCTAGTGCAGCTGACCTCCGTCTAGCCACTTGCAGCCTGCGGGCCGCCCAGCTCCGTTGCATGCCTCTCTCACGGGTCTCTATTTTCGTTTTCATTTTTGGATAAAGCTCTGCCGCTCAAAGCCAGTGTTCATTCGTGTGTATTTGTGTATTTAAAATTATTATTTAAATATGTAATATTATATTATTATTTTTACTTCAAAATGACTAGTTCAATGTGTATTAACTTAGCTAAAGGTTTTGGCTCTAGCTAAAACTTGAAATTCTAGCCAAAATTTAGACTTGGCAATAGTCTAGCCATTATCAATGCTCTTAGATACCTTTATTCATTCTCCACTCTAAGTAAAAAAAAAGTACAAAGACCAAACTGTAACCGAAGAAACTACAACTGCATTGTATTGCATAAGATACTAATTAAAATGTCGACACTTCAGTCTTGTGAAAGAAGAGTCCCGAAGGACTACCTTTAGGCATCAAAGCCAGTATTATAGGACCTTTACCTCCTCCTTCAACAGTGAACACCCCGCTATTGTGATTCATGTCCGTCTTGACATGACTTGGATCAATCGAGTCAACGGCAATGTTGGAACAGTTCTTAGCCAAAACCCTTGCATAAGTGTTGAGAGCTGCCTTGGAAACAATATAAGCATAAAAAACTTTAGGCCAGCCTTTGACTTCTATCAGATTCTCCTGGACATCTTCTGAAAACCCTTCCACGACTTTGTCCACTTTCTCTTCTGTGAGTTCATCTACATCTCCAAGCTACGGTTCTTGACTTGTCATCTTTTGGCGGCATACGCAATCTGTGACGTATCTATTTACGGGTGGCTCATTTGTTAAAATATAAAATAAATAATAAAAATTTATTATTATTAATTTTTTTTAGTTTAAATTTTAAAAATAAGTAATGATTTCACATAATATCAAAATAGGCTCTAGTTTCGAACTCTAATTCTGCACTCTATTCTATTTAATTAAATATTTTACAAATTAAATTACCTATATATTGAGAAATAATCTTATCCACACACGGACATATATTAATCTTGAAATATTACAATGTAAAAAAAAAATTGAAATATACTAGGCTTAACATGAACATGGTTAGATACCTTTTATTCATTCTCCACTCCAAGTAAAAAAAAAAAAAAAAACATATACCAAATTGCATGAACCAAACAAACTACAAGTACTGCATTCATGTATTGTATCAAATATCAGTTAAAAGGTTGACACTTCTGTCTGGTCAAATAAGAGGCCGGAAGGTCCACCTTCAGGCATCAAAGCCAGCATTACAGGATCTTTAGCTCCTTCCTCAGCAGTCATCCTCCCGGTGTTGTAATTAAGGTCCGTCTTAACGTAACCTGGATGAACCGAATTTATGGCAATGTTGGGATAGTTCTTAGCCAGAACTCTTGCATAAGCATTGAGAGCTGCCTTGGAGACAATGTAAGCATAACAATTTGTAGGCCAGCCTTTAACGTCTATCAGGTTCTCCTTGACATCTTCTACAAACCCTTCCACCACCTTGTCCACTTTCTCTTCTGTGAGTTCATCTACATTTCCTAGCTCCTTCCTTGCATTCTCATTTGAAACAAACTGAAGCACAAAACATACCCATTTAAAAATCTTTCAAACAATTTTCAGCACCCAATGTTTTATAGAATTTCCATAAAGTTCTGATCCTGCACCTAATCATGAGAGACAACCATTAAGGTTATCCAAGTCCTGCTTTGAATTATCACAAGAGATCACTTGGTTGCATCTAAACATAATAAAACCACTAGTATGTTACCTGTAGTTGTCCCAAGAGGGAGGAGACATTCACTATCCTTGGTGAATTAGACAATTGTAGAAGTGGAATCAGAGCTTTGCAAACTAGCTTGTTCCCATAATAATTTGTTTGTAGACAACTCATAGTAAGTTCGAATGTTTGCCTCAGAACTTTCCTAAAGGACATGGCATTTTCACCCATTATCTGCACAATTGTTTGCAGTACTGTAAATGATATAGAATATTGATTCGGAAATTTCCTTATCTACGCTTATTTTCCACTCCCCAAAGGATTTGTCGCTTACTACAATGGAGAAAAGAAACAATATTTAACATTCAAACACTTACTTTGTCTAACCCTATTATTAGGTTCTTTCGATGATCCGGGTCTACCATGCCTCCATTAACCGCTGCATTATTTACCTGCGATTTTGAGAGTTTTCGATATCAAAGGTACTAAAACAGGGAAAAGAAGAAGATATCTCTATCCCCATTTTAGGAAAAGAAGATATATCAAATTGTTAAAAGTGAGGGGTTTAGTAAAATTAAGCTACCGAGCTCTTCCAAAAAGAAAAAACTAGTTAAAAGTCATGACAAATTCCATTTCAATCAATGCCAATCTTCACTAATAAAAGTTGTGTGGTCAACAGATTAAAGAAGAAATGTCCAGAGAGAGTTGGGTTACGTACCAATATGTCAAGCTTACCAAACTGGGTACCAATGAAATTGGCGAGAGAAGAAATGCTAGCTGGGTCGGTAACATCAAGTTGATGAAAGAATACATCAGAGTATCCAGCAGCCTTGAGTCTTTCAACAGCTTCATTGCCCCTCTTCGCATCTCTTGCAGTCGATATCACCCTGATCCCATTTGAAGCTAGCTGTTTAGATATCTCGAATCCGATCCCTTTGTTGGCCCCCGTTACAACTGAAATCCTAGGAAGATGATGTTTGAAACATATGCAGAAGAAGCAAAGAAATGGTGGGTATCATCATTAATCATACTATGATCTCAGGCTTAATTTATATTTGACTAAGAACATCAAACGAATCAAAAATTTTAAGTACCTCTTCGTCCCTGCAGCTGGATTCATGTTTGGTTCTGTTTCTGCCATTTATGTGGAATTTCTATGGACGTTCTTGCTTCTTGGTTTTAATTACTTAAAAGCTTACAGGTATTTATAGTAATTGGTTTATGTCGATCTTGATTTTCTACGTAGGCCATGACATCTTCGGATCTATTCCTTTCTCTGGCTCTGTTCTAGTCGTAGGCACGTGATGACATTTTTTCTTCCTTTTATTTTTTATTTTTATTTTTTGTTGAAAGTTGTTCTTTCTTTTATTTAAGTCTATGTCTATGGTTCCTTGGCTGATTATCTTTTGGCGGCATACGTACTCTGTGATGTAACCATTTACAGGTGCTTTATTTATTAAATTATAAAATAAATAATAAAAATTTAATTTTTTTATTTTTAATTTAAATGTTAAAGATAAATGATGATACGACGTGATATTATAATAATTATGAGTTCGAACTCTAATTTTATATTTTTTTTTATTTAATTAAATATTTTATATATTAAGTCTCTCATTAAAAAAGAATTTGATTCATATATGAGATAAAATATTAAAATATAAAATAAATAATAAAAATTTCCCTCTTTTTATTGACTTAAACTTTTAAAATAAATAATAATTTCACACCATCCAGCGTCAGAGCTTTTGCCTTCCCTAATCAATTTTAGTTGATTATCTGAGTCTCAACAGTATCCCAAACTTTCCTTTCCGATCATTTTCTCTGTCGTGACAAAATGATTATTTTACATGTATATCTTTTTTTTTTTTAATATGTGGATGTCCAGATGGTCTTTTGACTATAATTTTTTATAATTTATTGAATTAGTGTTCTATACATTTCCTATAAATTCCTCCGCTACGGTGTCAGCTAATCAGCTAACGTCCTGTGTTTTGCTTCTTCATCCATTCTGAATAGTAAAATTAAAAAAAAGGGTAATATTATATACAGTTATTTTTATATATTTTTTATGTATTCTATTGATATGATTGGATGTGTCAATTTTCTTTTTAATACTCAACCAATCACATCACTAGAGTGCATAAAAGAATATAAAAAAATGATTGCACCTAAAATTTTTGTAAAAAAAAAAAAAATAGGAAAATGGTATCAAGGATTCAAGTTTATAAAATTTTGTGCAATTTTATTTTTAAAAAGGGATATATAATTAAAATATATATATATATATATATATATATATTTATGTGAATATCAATAAAACTGACCCAGATCAATTTATCAATTAAGTTTAGGGCATTGCTACACGCAGTCGGGAAACGCAGTCGGCGTGCAGTCGGCTATACGGAATAAATAAAAAAAAATTATAAAAAAATTATTTTATATTTAGGGGGACCTATATGAATTATAAAAAGTTATAAAAATAATTTTTTTTTTCATGTAGGTCCCGTATTAATTTTTTTTTAACAGCCGATTGCACGCCGACTGCATCTGCCGACTGCAAAAAGTATTTCTCTTAAGTTTATTTGATCATTATTTTCAAGTTAAATGGCGCATCTCAACCCATCCAAATCACATCCCTAATCTCCTTTTCGAATAGACACAATTCTTAATTTTTTTGATTATGCTCTTGAATCAAATTTAACTTATTTTAAATTAATTATTAATGTGATTTACTAATTTTTTAATTTTTTATAAAAAAAATTATATTTATTTCATCTTACTTCACATAGTTCAATTTAAAAAGTTAAATTCATCTTAATATAAAAATGTTAAACATATCTCAATAAGACATACAAAATATTATTATTTACAACCCACTCATCTCATTTCAACATTTAAAAGTAGTCTTAGAGATCTGGGTAATGGGTATCATTTCTCTCCATCTCAAACTTCCATTTCCATTAGCGTAGCATTACAGCTATCGATCCTCTCGTGCATTTTTTTATACATTTTTAATCTCTTTAGGCATAAAAAACTTTAGGCCAGCCTTTGACTTCTATCAGATTTTCCTTGAAATCTTCTAAAAACCCTTCCACGACTTTGTCCACTTTCCCTTCTATGAGTTCATCTACATCTCCAAGCTACGGTTCTTGACTTGTCATCTTTTGGCGGCATACGTAATCTGTGACGTATCCATTTACGGGTGGCTCATTTGTTAAAATATAAAATAGATAATAAAATATTATTATTATTAATTTTTTTAGTTTAAATTTTAAAAATAAGTTGTGATTTCACATGATATCAGAGTAGCTTCTGATTTCAAACTCTTAACTCTGCGCTTTATTCTATTTAATTAAAAAAAAAAAAAAAAAAAAAAAAAAAAAAAAAAAAAAAAAAAAAAAACATATACCAAACTGCATGAACCAAACAAACTACAAGTACTGCATTCATGTATTGTATCAAATATCAGTTAAAAGGTTGACACTTCTGTTTGGTTAAAGAAGAGGTTGGGAGGTCCACCTTCAGGCATCAAAGCCAGCATTACAGGACCTTTAGCTCCTTCCTCAGCAGTCATCCACCCGGTGTTGTGATTAAGGTCCGTCTTGACGTAACCTGGATGAACCGAATTAATGGCAATGTTGGGATAGTTCTTAGCCAAAACTCTTGCATAAGCATTAAGAGCTGCCTTGGAGACAATATAAGCATAATAATTTGTAGGCCAGCCTTTAACGTCTATTAGGTTCTCCTTGACATCTTCTACAAACCCTTCCACCACCTTGTCCACTTTCTCTTATGTGAGTTCATCTACATTTCGTAGCTCCTTCCTTGCATTCTCATTTGAAACAAACTAAATCACAAAACATACCCATTTAAAAATCTTTCAAACAATTTTCAGCACCCAATGTTTTATAGAATTTCCATAAAGTTCTGATCTTGCACCTAATCATGAGAGACAACCATTAAGGTTACCCAAGTCCTGCTTTGAATTATCACAAGAGATCACTTGGTTGCATTCAAACATAATAAAGCTACTAGTATGTTACCTGTAGTTGTCCGAAGAGGGAGGAGACAAGTACTATCCTTGGTGAATTAGACAATTGTAGAAGTGGAATAAGAGCTTTTCAAACTATCTTGTTCCCATAATAATTTGTTTGTAGACAACTCATAGTAAGTTCGTATGTTTGCCTCAGAATTTTCCTAAAGGACATGGCATTTTCACCCATTACCTGCACGAGGGTATTCAGCACTGTAAATGATATAGAATATTGAATTCGGAAATTTCCTTATCTACGCTTGTTTTCAACTCCCCAAAGGATTTTGCTCCTCCTTTTCTTCTGATATGAAATTTGCTTTTCTTTATCCCATTTCTTTCCACTTGTCTCTTAACGATGATCCTTTAATGGGTTGGACTAGCTTATGGCTATTATTTTTATCCCCTTCATTGATACTATCTCAAACTTCCTTTCGGGTCACCCTTCTCTGTTGAGTACTGTGGAGTCTGGTCCACACCGCTGGAGCGGAGGCATTGGCCGCTCAAGCGAAGTCAGACAGATTCGAACGCTCGATGTTAGCTTGACAATGAGCTTGAGCAGAGGCGGAAGGAAGTTTCACTCGAGCAGAGGCATTGGCCGCTCGAGCGAAGTCAGGTAGGTTTGAACGCTCGATGTCAGCTCGACAGTGAGCTCGAGCGGGTATGGGAAGGAAGTTTGATCGACGCGCACTCGACACGTTGCTCGAGCGAACATGCATTTTTAGGATTTTTCTGCCGTTTGACTATATATATGATTATTATATCATATGGTCGTACTGTAGAAACACTGTAGACGTATAGTGAGTGATCCATCATTGTAGTATGATATTCCTCAATAATAAAATCCTTTGCAGCTCCCGTGGACGTAGGCAATTTGCCGAACCACGTAAATCTTGTGTCGTGTGTGATTGTTTTCTCGTTCCATTTTTCTTTTTTTAATTCATTGTCATCGTTTTTTCACAACATTCTCTACCATGACAAAATAGTTATTTCACATGCATACAAGCGGGCATTATCTTTTTTTTTTCATTTAAACTGTGGCTGTCCAGGTGTTCTTTTGACTCTATAATTGATAATTTATTGAATTAGACCGCCACAAGGTGTGCTGACCTGTGTTTTCACTTTGTTCATGTTGCAGTATCCCTTTTTTCTTCACAAGAGTTAGTATGCATTCGCAACTGTTTTGATTCAACTCTGCACACTTTTTATTTTTTTATTTCATTTAATTGTCAGACGCCTCTCTCTCATCAGCTCTCTCTCATCTACATCTTTCTCATCAAGCTCTCTCACTCCTCAGGTCTCTCTCTCTAACCTCTCTCTCATCAAGCTTTCCCTCTCTCTTCGACCTCTCTCTCTTCAGGACCCCTCTCTCTCTCTCTCTCTCTCTCTCTCTCTCTCTCTCTCTCTCTCTCTCTCTCCCCAAGTGTTCTCTCTCATCAAGTTCTCAATCTCTGAATCTCCTCAACGTCTCTTACTTCTCTCTCTTCAAGTGCGTTCTCTCGCATCAAACTTTCGGTTTCAATGAGGAGGAAAAAATTCAAACGGTAAAATCGGTTGACACGTAAGATGTGGAGTGTGTGATTTACTACAATGGTTAATACCAATATTTTCTCTTATTGAATTAGCCCAGGAGAGAGTGTGCTGACTTGTCTTCGCTTCGTTCAGGTTGTTAGGTTAATTGATTTTATGGATGGTGGCAATTCATTTCATCTGATCTTCTCATTATATTTTAAAATTTAAGTATTATTTAAACGTAAATATTTTAAATTTTAAATTTTAAATTTTTTTATTTAATCATTACAACGTTTCCAAACTTTCAAATAAAACATAAAATATAATTTAACTTTTTCAAATACCAAAAAAAAAATTAATAATTATATTCTAATAATATTTTAACTTTATAATATTTTTATCCAACTTTTTCTCTCTAATTTTTCAAAATCCAACAAAAATATGTCTTAATTCAAACAATTTTATTATTATTTACAAACTATCTCATTACTATTTACAAAATTTTCATCTCATCTATATAATTAAATGAGACCTTATTATACCATATAAGGTTAAAAATAATGTCAAATATAATCTTAAAATGTATAATTTTCACACATTCATTTTTAAAAAAGGGATACATCATTAAAAAAATATATTTTTATGTGAATTTTAGATATGTCCAATTTCTTTTAAAAAAATGGTGAGGATTGCATATCCTACCTTAAATACTATATAAATCACTCCCCGTAAAATTATGGACAATGTTTCTACTTTCTAGTTTTAAACTTTCAATAAAACTGACCCAAGTCTATTTTTTAATAAAAATTTTATGTATAGTCACTTTTGCACACTCTATTGATATGATTGATTGTGTATTAAAAAAATTAATTTAGTCAATCATATTAATAGAGTGCACATAATATAAAGTATGTAAAAGTGACTATACGTAGCATTTCTCATTTTTCAATCATAATCATTATTTTCAAGTTAAACGGCGCATTTCAAGTTCTCTAACCCCTCAAATCCCCTCTTCCTGAAAAAACTACAACTGCATTGTATTGCGTCAGATACTAGTTAAAAAGTTGACACTAATTCAATCCTGTCAAAGAAGAGACCGGAAGGACCACCTTCAGGCATCATGAAAGCCAGCATTACCGCACCTTTACCTCTTTCTTCAACAGTGAACACCCCGATATGGTGATTCATGTCCATCTTGAAATGACCTGGATCAACCGAGTTAACGACAATGTTGGGATAGTTCTCAGCCAAAACCCTGGCATAAGCATTGAGAGCTACCTTGGAAACAATATAAGCATAAAAGACTTTAGGCCAGCCTTTGACTTCTATCAAGTTCTCCTTGACATCTTCTTAAAACCTTTCCACCACCTTGTCCACTTTCTCTTATGTGACTTCTTCTACATCTCCAAGCTCCTTCCTTGCATTCTCATTTGAAACAAACTGAAATACAAAATTAACAGACGATTGAAAAATCTTTCCAACATGGCCCAAACAATTTTCAGCACGTAATGTTTACAGAATTTCCTGATCTTGCACCTAATCATCAGAAACAACAATAAATTTCCCCCAAGTGCTTTGAAATATTATCACAAGGCTGTGACTTGGTTGCATCAAAACATAATAAAAGTACTACTAGTATGTTACCTATAGTTGTCCCAAGATGGAGGAAAGACTGATGATTCTTGGTAAATTAGACAATTGAAGGAGTGGAATCAGTTCTTTGCAAACTAGCTTCATCCCGTAATAATTTGTTTGAAGACAATTCATCGAAAGTTCGTATGTTTGCTTCAGAACTTTCTTGAAGGACATGGAATTTTCACCTATTATCTACATCACGGCATGCTTGTAGAATGTTGATTAAATCATGTTTGAATAGTATTTTTTAACAAACCTTCTTTCCTACAATGGAGAAAAGAAACGTTCAACATTCAAGCACTTACTTCATAAAGCCCTAGTTTAAGGTTCTTTCGATGATCCAGATCTATTATGGCTCCAAGAACCCCTACATTATTTACCTGCCATTTGAGCACAAGTCAAGTAGGAAACAACGATTCTTCTTTAATTTGGAGCAATTTTGAGCACCTATTGATATTTTGGCCATAACTTTGGTCATGTATATTAGATTCACGCATATGACTCCAATTCGAAAAGTTTTTTTCGACATGCACATTGTGCGCACCCAGCTATGCTCGGTTTGCATCATTCTTAAGCCCAAAATTAGCTATTTTCCCCTTCAAATCTTCAATTTTAGATATTTTTTTCCTTGGTAATATTTCATTTTTCAGTTAGGAAATGATTTTGATTCTAATTTTGGCCAAATTTTTGATATATTGCTTTTATTTACGTATTTATTTTTGGTGTGTTTATTAGGATTTTGTTATTTTTGGTAAAATCATGATATTTTTGAATTCACAGTTATTTCAACCCGGTTTGTAGGTTCGGTTGGACATTCTGAAGTTTTGATAATTTCAATTGAAAACAAAAAAAGACATACTAAACTGCATGAACCGAAGAAACTACAATTGCATTGT
Organism: Carya illinoinensis; assembly: GCF_018687715.1. Taxonomy (NCBI): domain Eukaryota; kingdom Viridiplantae; phylum Streptophyta; class Magnoliopsida; order Fagales; family Juglandaceae; genus Carya; species Carya illinoinensis. The sequence continues at coordinate 26,823,318 of NC_056763.1, forward strand.
ATTGCATCAGATATTAGTTAAAAAGTTGACACTTCAGTTCTATCAAAGAAGAGGCCAGAAGGTCCACCTTTAGGCATCAAAGCCAACATTACAGGACCTTTACCTCCTTCTTCAACAGTATATACCCCACTGTTGTGACTCATATCCGTCTTGATGTGACCTGGATGAACAGAGTTAATGGCAATGTTGGGATGGTTCTTAGCCAGAACCCTTGCATAAGCATTGAGAGCTGCCTTGGAGACACTATAAGCATGATAATTTGTAGGCCAACCTTTGGTTTCTATCAGGTTCTCCTTGACATCTTCTAAAAATCCTTCCACCACCTTGTCCACTTTCTCTTATGTGAGTTCTTCTACATCTCCTAACTCCTTCCTTGCATTGTCATTTGAAATAAACTGAAACACAAAACAGACCATTTAAAAATCTTTCCGACTTGTTCCAAACAATATTCACCACCAAATGTTTATAGAATTTCCATTAAGTTCGGATCTTGCACCTAATCATCAAAGACAACCATTAAGGTTTCCCCAAGGGATCACTAATATGTTACCTGTAGTTGTCCCAAGATGGAGGAGACATTTTCTATTCTTGGTGAATTAGACAATTGAAGAAGTGGAATGAGTGCTTTGCAAACTAGTTTGATTCCATAATAGTTTGTCTGTAGACAGTTCGTAGAAAGTTCGTATGTTTGCTTGAGAACTTTCCTAAGGACATGGCATTTTCACCTGCTATCTGCATCATTGTAGAATATTGATTAATAAATGTTTGAATACTACTTTTGAAAAACCTTCTTTCCTACAATGGAGAAAAGAAACGTTCAACATTCAAACACTTACTTCATTGAGACCTAGTTTTAGGTTCTTTCGATGATCCGGTGTTTATTATGGCTCCAAAAACCCCTGGCATTATTTATCTGCAATTTTGAAGCTTTTCAATGTCAGAGCTACTCAAACAGGGGAAAGAAGAAGATATGTCTATTTTCATTATAGGGAAAGAAGTATCAGAGTAGCTAACACTTATGAAAAATAATTCTTTCCTTGAATATAAATGAGCAATACAGTGTTCTATATATAGACCTTTACAGTGAATAAGACAAGTAACAATTTACAGCAGAGAGTAACCGCACCTACAGCAGAGAGTAACAACCAATTGTTCCTACAGTACATTCTAGAAATGGAAAGAATAAAATTAGTGATGTGTGGCACCGTGTGTCTGCTGTAAGGATGAGCTACAATTCGTGGCATGTTCAGTAAGGCTAATACGCCCCCTCGAATCCAAGGGGGTGTCAACCACATTGAGAGTCGTTTTGAAGTGAAGGAATTTATCAGCAACCAAGGGCTTAGTTAGGACATCTGCACTTTGGTCCTTTGAGCTGATGAATGATACACGAAGCAGTTTTGTAGCAACACGGTCTCGGACAAAATGGTAATCGATGTCCATGTGTTTGGTTTTGGAGTGATAGACAGGATTAGCTGTGAGGTATGTTGCTCCAAGATTGTCACACCAAAGAATTGGAGATTGAGGGAGAGATAGACCAAGCTCACGGATAAGCGTTTGTATCCACATAAGTTCAGCAGCTGAGGCAGCAACAGCCTTGTACTCAACCTCTGTTGATGATCTAGCCACGGTCTTTTGTTTTTTTGAGCTCCATGAGAGTAGATGCTTGCCGAGATATATGCAGTAGCCTCCTGTTGATCGACGATCGTCTAGGCCGCCTCCCCAATCGGCATCAGAATATACTTGAAGGTTGAATGTGGTCTGAGGTGCAAAAAGGAGGCCGTGATTGATAGTGGCTTTAAGGTATTGGAAGATTCGCTTGACAGCACTCCAATGAGTTGCTTTTGGAGCATGAAGGAATTGACAAACCTTATTGACCGAGTAGGCTATGTCGGGTCTAGTTAAAGAAAAATACTGTAAACCACCAACCAAGCTTCTGTACAAGGTGATATCATCAAAATCAGGAGCATCAAACTTTGATAATTTGAGAGAAGCAGCCATTGGAGATGTCATGGGCTTAGCATGGAGCATGTTGCTCCGATTGAGAAGATTTTTAATGTACTTGCGCTGGGTTAAGATAAGACCTTGCTTACTGTGAACAACCTCAACACCAAGAAAGAATGACAAGTTGCCAAGGTCTTTTACTGGAAAAGTTTTTTCGAGATCACGTATAAGATTGGTTATGGCTTATATATGAGAGGTAGTGATAACTAGATCATCAACGTAGACCAACAAAAAAATTGTAGTGTGATCATGAGAAAATATGAACAACGACGAGTCAGCTTTAGATGCAGTAAAACCATAATGAAGAAGCCACGAGCTAAGTTCAGCAAACCATGATCTTGGGACTTGTTTGAGGCCATACAGAGCTTTATGAGGCTTGCATACGTAGTTGGGATGAACTGGGTCTATGAAGCCTTGGGGTTGTTGCATATAGACCTCATCAGTGAGTGTGCCTTGCAAAAAAGCATTGTGAATGTCCAATTGGTGCAGGGGCCATCTTCAGGTAACAGCAATGGACAAGATTAGGCGTACGGTGGTTGGCTTGACGACGGGACTGAAGGTCTCGTTGTAGTCAACCCCAGATTGTTGGTGAAAGCCTTTCGCCACTAGCCGTGCCTTTCTCCTCTCAAATGAACCGTCAGCATTGGTTTTGGTTTTGTAAACCCACTTGCAGCCAAGCACGTTAGAAATATTGACAGGGGAAACAAGACTCCATGTACGGTTTTTCATGAGAGCAGTGTACTCTTGAGCCATGGCTTTACGCCAATCTGGGAACTTAGAGGCTGTAGAGTAGCTTGAAGGATCATCAGGTACAGTAGCAGTAGTGATAAAACAATTTCGAGAAGGATAGGGAATGGTACCATCAGTGGCAATCCGTGGTCGGAGAGAGTTGGTGGAGGAGCGAGTTATGATGGGAGAACGTGGAGGAGCCATAGTGATGGTGGAAGGGCCATGATTCTGGGAAATAATGGGAGGATTAGAACTAGGTGGAGGGGAGAGACCAGAGGTTGAAGAAGAGTGTAGTCTCGGACTGGGAAAGGTAGCAGTATTGATGGGCTGAGACGAGCCAGGGCCAAGTAAAGATGGGGAGATAGGTGTAGAGGAAATTGGGCCTCGATTTGAGGAAATGGTAAGTGGGCCTGGAATGGGTGATTGAAAGAGGGGTAAGTAAATTTGAGGGGAGGATTCAGGAGTGTTGGCAATGGGCTGTGATATTCGTTTGTGAGGGAAGGATGTTTCATGAAACCGGACATCACGTGAAATGTAGAGTCGGTTTGTTTGTAGATCAAGACACTTGTACCCTTTGTAATTATTGCTATATCCTAAGAATAAGCATGAGGTTGATCGAAAGTTGAGTTTATTTGGTAAGTATGGACATAAGTTGGGCCAGCATTCACAACCAAACACCTTTAGAAACTTATAGTCAGGGTCTTTTTTATGGACCATGAAGTAAGGTGATTGGTTGTTAAGAGTAGGAGAGGGTAGGAGATTAATAAGATATACCGCGGTTTCAAAGGCGTCGGCCCAAAATGTGAAGGGTAAAGATGCTTGGGCCAAAAGTGCAAGTCCAGTTTTCACGATATGACGATATTTTCTTTCGACAAGCCCATTTTGTTGGTAGGTGTGTGGGCAAGAAAAGCGATGTTTAATTCCAAGTTTTTGGCACATGGAGGTGATGGGTTTAAATTCACCACCTCCATCGGTTTGCAAGGTTATTAACTTGGTTTTAAACATGCGTTCAACAAGAGGTAAAAAATTGGAAAAGATATTAAGGGCCTCAGATTTAAGTTTGAGAGGAAAAATCCAAGTAAATCTTGTAAAATGATCAACAAATGAGATATAATATTTAAAGCCCATTCTAGAAACATAAGGGGCAGGACCCCATAAGTCTAAGTACACTAAGTCAAGAGGCCCACTAGAAGAGGCCCGATTGGAATTAAAGGGAAGTTGGCAAGATTTTGCAAGAGGACACTCAGGGCATTGAAAGACAGCATCGGTAGGAGAAGTTGGCAATCACCTTGCACGCAGAATGCTGGAAACTTGAGCTAGAGATGGATGACCCATCCTTCGATGCCACTGGGCAAGAGAAGTACGTTCACCAATATGAGCAGAGGGAGTAGATGGTGGAGATGGGAAGACATAGAGGCCGTTATGGGTTGGCCCTGTGAGGAGGGTTCTCCGGCTCCGAGAGTCCTTAACAGAGAAGTGAGAAGAGTGAAATTCAAAGAAGCAGCATTTATCAACACAAAATTTGAGGAAAGAGACAAGGTTCTTAGTGATTAGTGGAACATGTAGTAAATTTTGAAGAAGAAATGAGTTAGAATCCGTGGGTAGAGATGAGTCACCGTAAGCATTGATTGAAAGACCATTACCATCACCTACGCGAATGGTTTCATCACCATTGTACTGTGCTGAGGACAAGTTCAAGTTGCTCATGTCATTTGTAATGTGATGAGTAGCTCCTGAATTTGGGTACCACGAGGTGTCAGAAGAGCTAGTCTGAGTTGGGAAGGTTGCCGTGTAGTTGGCAGAGAAATTTGAGGGAGCTTCATACTGAAAGGCATTGTTGAACCGATTTCTGCATTGAAGAGCAACGTGTCCAACCCTGTTGCATACTTGACAGGTAGGACGTGGTGATTGGTATTGTGGAGCAGTGTTGGTGAAGGAAGCACGTCCACGACCATTGTTGTGATAGCGTCCCCTGCCATGACCATTTCGACTACCACAGGAAGGTCCACGACCCCTTTGATCACGTGGGGTACTGGAGCTGTAATTTGCAGAAATTTCTCCAGAGGAAATGAGAGTTTTAGCATTGTGAGATATGTGGGTCTCATGAATGAGGAGCATTTGATATAATTCATGAGAGTGAATAGGGTTAGTTCTTGTAGTAATAGACGTTACAAACAGCTCATATGAAGGACCTAGCCCATTTAACAGGTAGGTAACAAGTTCTTTGTCAGATAAATGGTTTCCAGTAGCAGCTAAGCAATCAGCAAGTGAACGCACCTTGCCAAAATATTCAGAGATTGTTTGCTCTCCACGTGAGAGGTTGGTGAGTTGAAAACGCACCTAAAACTCCTTAGCTTGAGAATGAGAGGAGAACATTGAAGCAAGTTTGTTCCAGAGATCATATGCTGAAGTGGTGGAAAGAACATGGTTGAGGATGGATTCAGACAGAGACGAAAAGAGAATGCTGAGGACCATCTGGTCGGTGCGTTGCCATGAGAGAAAGGCAGGGTTAGGTTTGGGCGGTGAGTCAGCTTCAATGAGAAACTTAATGGGTGAGGGAGAGGTGCCATCAACAAATGAGTATAAGTCCTGGCCCCGTAGATAGGCAGAGGTTTGAACTTTCCATAGAAGATAGTTTTCAGTGGTTAGCTTGGTAGAGAAGAGATTAGAGAAAGAGGGAGAGGAAGGGTTGGGTGAAGAGGAAGACGCGGCCATGGATCTATGTGGACAGTTTGTCAAATGGCTCTAGATACCATATCAGAGTAGCTAACACTGATGAAAAATAATTCTTTCCTTGAATATAAATGAGCAATACAGTGTTCTATATATAGACCTTTACAGTGAATAAGACAAGTAACAATTTACAGCAAAGAGTAACCGCACCTACAACAGAGAGTAACAACCAATTGTTCCTACAGTACATTCTAGAAATGGAAAGAATAAAATTAGTGCTGTGTGGCACCGTGTGTATGCTGTAAGGATGAGCTACAATCCGTGGCATGATCAGTAAGGCTAATAAGAAGAAGATATATCAACTAGTTAAAGTGAGGATTTTAATATAATTAAGGTACCGAGCTCTTCCAAAAAAAAATAAAAATAGTTAACAGTACTGGCATATTCCATTTCAATCGATGCCAATCTTCAGTTGTCACTAACAAAAGTTGTATGATCAACAGATTAAAGAAGAAATGCCAAGAGAGTTTTGGGTTACATACCAATATGTCAAGCTCCCCAAACTGGGTACTGATGAAACTGGCCAAAGAAGAAACGCTAGCTGGGTCGGTCACATCAAGTTGATGAAAAAACACATGCAACCTCGAGTTTTTTAACAGCTTCATTGCCCCTCTTCGCAGCTCTTGCAGTCAATATCACCCTGATTCCATTTGAGGCTAGCCGTTTAGATATCTCGAATCCGATCCCTTTGTTAGCCCCCGTTACAACTGCAATCCTAGGAAAATGTTTGAAACAAATGCAGAAGCAAAGAAACGGTGGGTACTAATTAAGGATGTCATGTCATCAATCAAACGACTAGGATCTCAGACTCATATTAGACTAAAGATTCCAAAACAAACAAATTTCAAGTACCTGTTCGTCCCAGCTAGATTCATGGTTGTTTCTGTTTCTTATAAACGTGAGTATGTACCATCAAATGCAGTTGACGCCTTTATGGAATTTCTATGGTTTTGCTCTTGATAGGTACACGGATTTGTAGTTGGTTTATGATCTCTCTCTTTTTTTTTTAGATTGCTATGATCTCTTGATTTTGTGCGTAGGACATGACATCAGCTTTCTTCGTGGTCCCTTGTACAATTTTTTTTTTTTTTTTTTTGGACAGGGATCCCTACAGTTGAATGTAAAATCAATTTTGTCAAATAAATATAACACAATCTTTTAGAGTGTAGGGATAAGGGTAGATGCAGGGACGGAGGATCAATTAAAATTGAAGGCTAAGACAAAAATTTTAGGAACTTTATTTTTTTATTTTATTTTTTATACAATAATGTAATAAACTATTATGTAATTTTTTATTTTTTCTTAATTATGAAATTATACCTTCCCTAAACCATTTTAGTTGATTATTTGAGTCTTAACAGTATCCCAAACTTTCCTTTTCGACCATTTTCTCTGTCGTGACAAAATGATTATTTTACATGCATACGCGCGGCCATTATCTTCTTCTTCTTCTTCTTCTTTTTACATTTAAATCTGTGGACATCCAGGTGGTCTTTTGACTATAATTTTTTTTTTTTATAATTTATTGAATTAGTGGACTATACATTTCCTAATTTCCTACAAAGGATCATGCTCGGGCCACTAGTGACTCCCGCTTGGCCATCGCTAAGCTTAAGGAATTTTTTTTTTTTTGTTTTTTTTTTCAAATTATTTTTTAATACTTTTAAATATTTAAAATATATATATAAAAAATTTATAATAATTTTTTCTTAATCATTAAAAAAAAAAAAAAAAAAAAAAAGCCCAGCGGTAGCCTAAGCATTTCCCTTCCTATAAATTCCTCAGCCACGGTGTCGGCTAAACTGTGTTTTGCTTCTTCATCCACTCTACAGCGTAAAGTTAAAAAATTGTCTCAAGTGTATATAATTTTGTGCAATCTCTTTTTCAAAAGGGTTATATAATTTATATATATATATATATATATTATGTGAATATCAATAAAACTGACCCAGGTCAATTTATCAATTTTATTTGATCATTATTTTCAAGTTAAACGGCGCATCTCAATATGTCTAAATCAGTCGCTAATTTCCTTTTGGAAAAATATAATTGTAAGCATAATTGTGTACTAATCTGTGCACCAATGTGATGTGATTGATCAAAAAATAGATTTTATTGAAAACAGTGTTAATTTAAATTTTAAGTATGAATGAATCAGTATTGGTACACAGATTAATACGCGACTGTGCTTGTATATAGCAAAACTCTTTCCTTTTCCCGAAGAGACTCAATTCTTAATTTCTTTCATTATGCTATATTATTGAATCAAATTCAACTGCCTTTAAATTAATTATTAACGTGATTCATTAATTTTTATAATTTTTTATAAATAAAAAAAATTAAACTTATCCCAATCTACTTCACATATTTCAATTTAAAAAATTAAACTCATCTAGTATAAAAAAATTAAACCTGCCTCCATGAAATCTACAAAATATTATTATTTACAACTCACTCAATTCATCTTAACATTTAAAATAAGCTTAGAGATCCGTGTATCATCGCTATCCATCTCAAACTTCCATTTCCATTAGCATAGCATTACAGCATTTTTTTATACATTTTTTAATCTCTTTAAATATTTAAAAATAAATAAATTTCACAATATTATTAAAAAAAATTCTTAATTATTAACTTTAAAAAAAAAGATCAATCGGAATCCATTGTCGGGACCATTATCGAGACCACCCATAGCATTTTCCTTTCCAATCTCTCTCTCTCTCTCTCTCTCTCTCTCTCTCTCTCTCTCTCTCTCTCTCTCTCTCTCTCTCTATGCAATATGCTAGGCGTAACATGCATGAACTAGCTTAGATGGCTTTATTCATTCTCCACACCAAGTAAAAAAAAAATACATAGACCAAACTGTATGAACCGAAGAAACTACAACTGCATTGTATTGCATCAGATACTAGTTAAAATGTTGACACTTAGTCCTGTCAAAGAAGATTTCGGAAGAAGTCAGAGAAGGACCACCTTCAGGCATCAAAGCCAGCATTACAGGACCTTTACCTCCTTCTTCAACAGTTAATGAAAGCGTTGCATTAACCGTGTACAGATTTTTAATTTTTCTGATGTTATATGGAAACAAATTGTTTTAATCTATGGTTACCTTCTGAGACCCACACACACACACGCACATACACACACAAACACAAGATGCAGCTACTTGGACCAGAGAAATATGGAAGGATGCTATAGTTTTTAACACGAGAAATATGGAAGTTCATGGTTTCTCGATTCCTCAACATGGATTTCTATATTTCGTCAAAAAAAAGAAGAAGAAGAATTCCTTCGACTTCCAAAACAAATTGCTATAAACCTAATGCATAGCCATTATATTATGTAGCCAGATAGTTTGTTTACAATATATGCTGATCAAATATGATTGAGTAATGCTACATACAGTCGTCATGAAATATATAAATATTCCGTAATTACTTTCAAAAATAATGAAGTCCACGATTAAAAAGTTAATTTTTTTTTCATGTAAGTCCCGTATTAATTCATTTTTTTCAAAGAGACTGCACGACACTTGTACAATCACGACTGCAAATATCATTTCTCAATATGAACATAGCCCGATAGCTTTATTCAATCTCCACTTTAAATTCCCCAAAAAAAAAAAAAGGAAAAAATATACCAACTGCATGAACCGAAGAAACTGCAACGAAATGTAACATAAAAGATAAGCAACTGCATTATATTGCATCAGCTATCAGTTAAAAGGTTGATACTTCCGTCTGATCAAAAAAGAGGCCGGAAGGCCCACCTTCTGGCATCAAAGCCAACATTACAGGACCTTTAGCACCTTCTTCGACACTCAACACCCCGGTGTTGTCCGTCAAGTCCGTCTTGGTGTGGCCAGGACTAACCGAGTTAATGGCAATATTGGGATAGTTCTTAGCTAGAACTCTTGTATAAGAATTGAGAGCTGCCTTGGAGACCATATAAGTACATAAAGTTTTAGGCCACCCTTTGATTTCTACGAGGTTCTCCTTGACATCTTCTAAAAACCCTTCGACCACCTTGTCCACTTTCTCTTCTGTGAGTTCATCTACATCTCCTAGCTCCTTCTTTGCATTCTCATTTGAAATAAACTGAAATACAAAACAGACAATTTAAAAACCTTTCCAACTTGGTCCAAACCATTTTCAGAACCAAATGTTCACAGAATTTCCAATACAACTGTCCACAAATCACAAGATGCAATGTTTCTAATATTGCAACTAATCATCAGAAACAACCATAAAGTTCTCCAATTGCTTTGAATTATCATGATTGTATCAAAACATAACAGAACTAATAATATGTTACCTGTAGTTGTCCCAGGGTAGAGGAGATATTTACTATTCTTGCCGAATTAGACAATTGAAGAAGTGGAATAAGTTCTTTGGAAACTAGCTTCATCCCATAATAATTTGTTTGTAGACAAGTCGTCGAAAGTTTGTAATTTTGCTTCACAAATTTTTTAAAGGACTCTGCTTTTTCTCCTACTATCTGCATCATGGTATGCAGCGAAAATATTATAGAAAATAGACTCAAAAATACAAGACTGAATGCTAGTTTTTTTTTTTCCTCACGTTTTAACAAACTTTCTTTCTTGAAATGGATAAAAGAAACATTGAATTCTCAAAACGCTTACTTAATCAAGCCCAATTACGTGGTTCTTTCGAAACTCTGGGTCTACTAAACTTCCAGTAATCCCTGCATTATTTATCTGAGATTTTGAAACAATTTTCAATATCAGAACTACTAAAGCAGGGAAAGAAGAAGATACGTTTGCTTCCATTTAAAGGAAAAAAGAAGCTATATGCCCAACAAAAATTCTGTTTATAAGCCACATAACTTAATTTAAAAGATAAATTTTAAAATTTCGATCTTATCAATTAAGTCTTATCATTTATGATGTTCTACACACCGATGATACTAGAATAACTCCATGGACAATAATCTTCACACCAACAGATGTTCCCCATAATTTTCATTAGGAAGATGGCTAGCTAGCTAGAGCCTAGAGAGAGAATATACGTACGTACCAGTATGTCAAGCTTACCAAACTGGGAACTTATGAAATTGGCGAGAGAAGAAATGCTAGCGGGGTCGGTAACATCAAGTTGATGAAATAAGACATCGGAGTATCCAGCAGCCTTGAGTCTTTCAGCAGCTTCACTACCCCTCTGCACATCTCTAGCTGTCAATATGACCTTGATCCCATTTGAAGCTAGCTGTTTAGATATCCCAAATCCGATCCCTTTGTTGGCCCCCGTTACAACTGCAATCCTAGGAAGATGATGTTTGAAACATATGCAGAAGAAGCAAAGAAATGGTGGGTATCATCATTAATCATACTATGATCTCAGGCTTAATTTATATTTGACGAAGAACATCAAACGAATCAAAATTTTTAAGTACCTCTTCGTCCCTGCAGCTGGATTCATGTTTGGCTCTGTTTCTGCCATTTATGTGGAATTTCTATGGACGTTCTTGCTCTTGGTTTTAATTACTTAAAAGCTTACAGGTACTTATAGACTCTGATCTAGTCGTAATTGGTTCATCTCTTGATTTTCTACGTAGGCCATGACATCTTCGGAGCTATTCCTTTCTCTTTCTCTGATATAGTCGTAGGCACGTGATGACATTTTTTCTTCTTTTCATTTAAATGTCTGCCTATGGTTCATTGACTTATCTTCTTTTGGCGGCATACGTACTCTGTGACATCCGTTGCGGATGCAGACAAAAGAAAAGAGGTGAGTCGTCCACCGTTTCTTTCTTTGGCATATTAGCCGCCACTTGCAGACACGCACAGTGTCTGCAGCAAGTGACGCCTCAGATCCTTGCATAAATCACTGCACCAAAAAATATTGTAGACTGCTCTCTCCTATAAATAGGAGAGAGCTCAAGTGTGCAGACAGAGTGTAGCAGAGAAGTGTAGAGAGAAAACAGAGTGTGCGTGCAGACAGAGTGTGGGAGAGAAAGAAGAGAGAAAGAGAATGGGTGTGTAGAGAGAGTTTTTTGTAAAAATCATTTCATAGTGAAATTACAGCAGCTGTGGACGTAGGCAATTGCCGAACCACGTTAAATTTCGTCTCTCCTTTATTTATAATCATCTCTGTGTCAGAATAGCTCCCAACAACTGGTATCAGAGCTCTGGTTCGAGCTGTTCGAAAATTTAAGTTGTTCAAAATCAATTTTTGACAACTCCACGGTGTTCCTCGCGTCGAGACGAATCCGTTGCCGCAAACGGAATCGAAAACGGAGGTCGGACGAGCCCACACGCGCCCCTAGAAAATCGGCGCGTGCATCTGCTGCAACCCACGCGCCCCACGCGCTCCAGAGGTTGAAGACGCGTGATGGACACGCACCCATGCACCCTACAGAAGATCAGCGCGTGAACTACACGCGCCTCACTCTCCCCCACGCGCACACAGTGCTGTAGCGCGTGTAATACACGCGCCAACTCGCCGCCACTCGCACTGTACAGCGCGTGCACTCCACGCACCAGACAGATCAGAACCGTCCATTTTTTCGATCTTTTTTGGGCTAGATCTAAGTCATTCGGAGTCCGATTTTAACAATCAAATAGTGCTTTCCAACTATTTGGATCATTCCGGACTCATCCGTACGGTCGAAATTTTGAGATTCACCATCAGTACATTGGATCTGAACCATCAGTGTGTTGCAGATCATTTTGGGCCAGATCACGCCTGTTGGAGTTCCATCGCGATGATCAAATAGTGCTGACAAACTATTTGGATCATTCCGAACTCGTTTCCAACTAATTCGAGTGTTTCGGACGCAACGGTGATCTTTGTTTGTTTAAATTTGAACTCATTTGTAAAGTTATGGCTGGAGAAGAAGCTAAAGGTGTTGGTATCGAGAAATTTGACGGTACAGACTTTGCCTACTGGAGAATGCAGATAGAGGATTATCTTTATGGGAAGAAACTACATCTTCCACTCTTAGGAAGAAAGCCAGATGACATGAGCAATGAAGATTGGAGTTTCCTTGATAGACAAGTGTTGGGAGTCATTCGACTAACACTGTCAAGATCAGTTGCACATAATGTGGGAAAGGAAAATACCACAGCGGATTTGATGAAAGCTCTATCAGACATGTACGAGCAGCCATCAGCCAATAACAAAGTGCATTTGATGTACAAGCTATTCTACTTGAGAATGGCAGAAGGAACTCCAGTTATTCAGCATCTGAATGAGTTCAATAACATCATCAATCAATTAGCTTCAGTGGGGATTGAATTTGATGATGAAGTACGTGCACTGATTGCTCTAGCTCAATTGCCAAAAAGCTGGGAGGCCATGAGAACAGTTGTTAGCAATTCTTATGGCAAAACAAAGATGAAGTATCAAGATATCTGGGACTATATTCTTAGCGAAGAAGTTCGCAAAAGAGATACAGGAGAAGCATCAACTTCCAGTTCTGCCTTAAACCTCGAGACGAGAGGTAGAGGAGCTAGTAGAAGTTCAAATCGGGGCAGGTCAAAGTCCCGAAGAGGCAGAAGTAAATCTAGGTCCGGAAAACAAGTACAGTGCTGAAATTGTGGCAAGATTGGCCACTTCAAAAATAATTGCAAGGAAGCTAAGAAGAAGAATGAGCATGACTCTGTTAATGCCACAACAGAAGATCTCCAAGATGCCTTACTCCTTTCAGTCGACAACCAAATTGAATCTTGGGTGTTAGATTCAGGAGCCTCATTCCACACTACAGCAGACCGAGAAATCATGCAGAATTATGTCACTGGTGATTTCGGGAAGGTGTACTTAGCAGATGGTGAAGCGTTGGAAATCGAAGGCATGGGAGATGTACCAATCAATCTGCCCAATGGAAGTGCATGATTGCTACAGAAGGTGCGACATGTTCCCAAGCTCATGAGGAACCTGATTTTTGTAGGACAACTTGATGCTGATGGGCATTCGGTACTATTTACCGGTGGCACGTGGAAGATAACAAAGGAGCTATGGTAGTAGCTCGAGGCACAAAAACAGGTACTCTATATATGACTTCAAGCATTAGAGATACTGTTGCAATTGCTGACGCAAATGCCAACCTATGGCATCAAAGACTTGGTCACATGAGTGAGAAAGGAATGAAAGTACTATTATCCAAGGGGAAGTTACCAAAGTTGGAATCAACTGATTTCGACATGTGTGAAGGTTGCATTTTTGGGAAGCAGAAAAAAGTTAGTTTCCTGAAAAATGGTAGAACTCCAAAATCTACAAAGTTGGAGTTGGTGCACACAGATTTGTGGGGGCCATCCCCAGTCGCTTCTCTTGGAGGATCGCGGTACTATGTTTCCTTTATTGATGACTCAAGCAGGAAAGTATGGGTTTATTTTTTGAAAAATAAATCTGACACATTTGATACTTTCAAGACGTGGAGAGCCATGGTTGAAAATGAAACAGGCTTAAAGTTAAAATGTTTGAGGTCAGACAATGGAGGAGAGTACATCGACGGAGGGTTCAAAGAATTCTGTGCTGCAAATGGGATTAGATTTCAGAAGACTATTCCCGGGACACTGCAGCAGAATGGCGTAGCTGAACGCATGAACAGAACTCTCAACAAACGTGCCAGAAGCATGAGGCTGAATTCAGGATTGCCTGAATGTTTTTAGGCTGATGTAGTTAACACTGCAGCCTATTTGATTAACCGGGGACCTTCAGTTCCCTTAAAGTTCGATATACCAGAGGAAGTCTGGAGCGGAAAGAAGGTAAATATTTCCCATTTGAAAGTTTTTTGCTGTTTATCATATGTTCACATAGATTCTACTGATCGTAACAAGTTAGAAGCCAAATCTAGAAAATGTTTCTTCATCGGTTATGGTGATGAAGAATTTGGCTATCGATTTTGGGATGATAAAAATCGCAAAATCATCAGAAGTAGAAATATGATATTTAATGAGCAGGTTCTGTACAAAGCTAAGTCACAAGCTGAACCTGAAGAGCAGCCAAAGAAACCTGAGGTTGTTGACTTTGATGTTACTCGAGTCAACACTGATCAGAATGAGGATCAAGAAAATGATGATACACAGATCAAACAACGTACACCACTCACTGTTATTCGAAGATCTTCAAGGACAATTAGGCCACCACAGCGGTTCTCACCATCTCTACACTACATCCTGCTAACAGATAGTGGTGAACTAGAAAGTTATGATGAAGCTCTACAAATTGAAGATTCGATCAAGTGGGAGAAAGCCATGCAAGATGAGATGGATTCACTGATGTCAAATCAGACATGGGAGCTAACTAAGCTTCCAAAAGGCAAGAAAGCTTTGCACAACAAATGGATGTACAGAATTAAGGAAGAGCACAATGGTAGTAAGCGCTACAAAGCCAGAATGGTTGTGAAGGGGTTTCAACAAAAGGAAGGTGTCGACTATACAGACATTTTCTCCCCAGTTGTAAAGTTGACCACGATCAGGCTAGTGTTGGCAATTGTGGCTGCAGAGAATCTACATCTTGAGCAATTAGATGTGAAGACTGCATTCCTTCATGGTGATTTGGAGGAAGACATCTATATGCACCAGCCACAAGGATTCTCAGTGAGGGGAAAAGAGAATCTAGTTTGCAAACTAAAGAAGAGCTTGTATGACCTAAAACAAGCTCCACGACAATGGTACTGAAAGTTTGACAACTTCATGTGCAGTAATGGATTTACAAGATTGCAGGCTGACCATTGTTGCTATATGAAGAATTTTGACAACTCTTATATTATCCTACTGTTGTATGTGGATGATATGCTCGTTGCAGGGTCAAGCATCGAGGAAATCAATTAACTGAAGAAGCAGTTGTCAAAGCGGTTTGAGATGAAGGATTTGGGTGCTACAAAACAAATTCTTGGTATGAGAATTATTAGAGACATGACTAATGATTCTCTTAAGCTCTCGCAGGAGGAGTATGTAAAGAAGGTGCTCAGAAGGTTTAACATGGACAAGGCGAAACCAGTGAGCACACCCTTAGCTAGTCACTTTCGACTAACTAAGGATCAGTTGCCAAAGACGGAGGAAGAGCAAGAATGCATGAACAGAATACCCTATGCATCTGCTATTGGTAGTCTTATGTACGCCATGATCTGTACAAGGCCAGATATTGCACAAGCAGTGGGAGCTGTGAGCAGGTACATGAGTAATCCAGGAAAGCAGCATTGGGAAGCAGTCAAGTGGATTTTAAGATATCTACAAGGCTCTTCAGATACGTCACTATGCTTTACAAAAGCAGGTTTAAAACTACAAGGATATGTAGATGCTGATTTAGCAGGTGACGTTGACAGCAGAAAAACTACTACTGGATTTGTGTATACGCTGGGTGGTACAGCTGTATCGTGGGCTTCTAAGTTACAGAAGATTGTTGCTCTCTCAACTACAGAAGCGGAATACGTTGCTATAACTGAAGCAGGGAAGGAAATGGTTTGGTTGCAGTCATTCTTGGAAGAATTGGGAAAGAAGAATGAAAAAGGTATTCTGCACAGTGATAGTCAGAGTGCTATTTTTCTTGCAAAGAATCCAGCCTTTCATTCCAGAACGAAACACATACAGTTGCGATACTATTTTATCCGATCTCTTCTCGGTAGTGGACAGCTGACACTTGAGAAGATTCGAGGAGCAGAGAACCCAGCAGACATGTTCACAAAAGTAGTTACTGTTGACAAACTGAAGCTGTGTGTAGCTTCAGTTGGCCTCCGTACTTAAAGGCATGACTTGAAGTTGCTGTGATGGTTGCTATGAAGATATGTAGACTCATTTGTCTCCAAGTGGGAGATTGTTGCGGATGGAGACAAAAGAAAAGAGGTGAGTCGTCCACCGTTTCTTTCTTTGGCATATTAGGCGCCACTTGCAGACACGCACAGTGTCTGCAGCAAGTGACGCCTCAGATCCTTGCGTAAATCACTGCACTGAAAAATATTGTAGGCTGCTCTCTCCTATAAATAGGAGAGAGCTCAAGTGTGCGGACAGAGTGCAGCAGAGAAGTGTAGAGAGAAAACAGAGTGTGCGTGCAGACAGAGTGTGGGAGAGAAAGAAGAGAGAAAGAGAGTGGGTGTGTAGAGAGAGTTTTTTGTAAAAATCATTTCATAGTGAAATTACATCAGCTGTGGATGTAGGCAATTGCCGAACCACGTTAAATTTCGTCTTTCCTTTATTTATAATCATCTCTGTGTCAGAACAGCTCCCAACAACATCATCCATTCACAGGTGGTCCATTCAGCTTCAGAGCTGTCGTCTTCCCTAAACCATTGTATCCGAGTCTCAACGGTATACCAAACTTCCCTTTTCGACTACCTTTTCTGTCGTGACAAAATGGTTATTTTACCTGCGTATGCGGGCATTATTTTATTTTATTTTTTTCTGTTTAGCCTGTGGCCGTCCAGTTGGTCTTTTCATCAAAGTTTTGAACGCCGTATGCACGGAAAGTTGTATCGGTCAAAGTAATTGAACGAACTATTTCAATATCGATATTGTTTTATATATTATGTAGAAATAGTCAATATAGAAATAAATTATATATAAATATAGATATAAATTATAAATAATATGTTCTGAATTAAGAGTTAAAAACTAAATTTATAATTTGAAGAAAAAAAATGTAACAATCAAAATACTCGCCAATACAGGTTAAAATATAAGACGATACAAATTAAAATATTGGCCAGTACGATCGATATTTGGCACGATATAAAATAGGTATAATATCTATATCAGACCAATGATCAGTACGAAATATATCGAATTAGTGGACTACGTATTTGCCATTTCCTATAAATTCCTCCGCCACGGTCTCAGCTAAGTTGTGTTTTGTTTCATCCATTATACAGCGTAAAGCCAAAAAATAGTCTTAAGGGTATATAATTTTGTTCACTCCATTTTTTCGAAAGGGACACATAATTAAAAAATATTTTTTTATGTGAATATTGTTGCGCACTCCGGCCTGTCCAAAAATCACACAAGACGATAGAGAGACAATTTTTAAGTAGTTCGGCAACTTGCCTACGTCCACTAAAGCAGAAACTCAGTATTTTCAATATGTTTGTACAAAATTACAAACACTAATAAACAACCTCTCTATCTCTCAAATGGCATATGTTCTGGGTTTCCCCAGAACCTAAATTTCGCCCAGCCCTCTGCCTTGATCTCTCACCGCAGTGAGGATTATTCTAATCTTCAACAAATGGCTTCCTTTTATAGGAGAAGTCATGGAGGACAAACTCCCACACTTCTTGACCAAGAGGGAGCCTCCTTTTGGTGCATGCAAATTTTAGTCAATATTTACTGCTAGAAACTTCTGGTGGATGGGTGGGTGGTTGCAACTTCAAGTGACATTTCACACTTGGGGGATTTTCAACAATCACCCCCTCCACCCAAGTGTGCCATAATAGGATGTTACAAACGGTTGCATCCTTCAAATGATTGCATCCCCTCATTGGAATGCTTGTTAGCCATGAGAGATTTCCACTATCAAATACATCTGCAGGTACGTCTTCAAATGGATGTCCAGATACTTCTCCAAATGCATCTTCAAATGCATCAGCATAGTCTACATCCACGGAGCTTGTAAGGGATTTTCTTCAAAGGAGATTTACAAGTGCTTTACTGCACAATCTCAACTCTCTAGGATTCTTCTTTCACTCGAGTCCATGAGTCTGCACTCATGTACACCTTGAGCAAACTGAGCTTTGCTCGAGCCACAGTCGAGGGAACAATCTGCCTGGTGCCTTTACAGCTTTCAAAACTAGGCTCCATAATCCTACAATCACACCAATCTCCAACTTGGAGACTGGTTCTCAACATGCTAGCCTCTATCTCCAGCATGATCCCTTATCATTTTTACAATTTTACAGCTTATGTCTTCAAATTAGAAGACTAACTAAAGTGATGCATAACTTTAGTTTATCACGTACAGTGCCCTTAATCAACACATCTATATAGGGCAATACATCTCCCACTGCACTTGAAATCAATGGTCTCGCACGGACCTTGACACATATCAGAGAACCTGTTGCTGAGGTCTCCATTTCTGATTTGACTGACTCATCATCTTGCTGCTATCTTCAGTCAATGTGTCCATCTTGTATGCAGTATTTGCTAACTTCGACTTGCATAATCTCCATTCTTACAAGATTTCTCCTGATTTTAGCAGTCTCTTGTGGCCTGTCTTGCCACAATTTCTAGCGAGTCATTTGTTGTCCAGATCTTGACTTGCCTCTGCCCTTACTATCAACATTCAAGACCAACAACTCGAGATCTTGCCAGAATCTCTTCTGCGCACCTCTTCATCTAGGACAAGATCTCTTACATTAAGAAACTTCAACTTCGTTTTCTTTGCAGAATTACTCATAGCCATTCTCATGACCTCACAACCTTTTGACCACAACGCCAAATACTATTGGGCAACAATAGTACCTTCTGTATTTTTTGAAGTTGAACTATTTCTTCATCTGCACTTTATTATTTGCAACTGGCTTTTCAAATAAAGCCACAATGAGATCCGTTGCGGTTCTCCTCTTAATAACATTATGCTCTATGAGTTGTATGACTGCCAAAACCTGCTGATATAACAAGTTAATCAGCATCGTCCAATGATCTGAAGTTTGCTCCTCAAACTTCACGATCCCAACTGGCTTAAATCAAGCCCAAAAGAACTGAGTCCGACAACATTGGACTCCAACTGGCTGACATCAAGCTCAAAACCAATGAGTCTGGCACGACTCCAATTGGTTGAGATGAAGCCCAAAACAAATGAGTCTGTCACGACTCCAACTGACTGAGATCAAGCCAAAAACAAATGAGTCCGTCATGACTCCAACTGGCTGAGATCAAGCCCAAAACAAATGAGTCCATCACGACTCCAACTGGCTACGATCAAACCAAACACAAATGAGTCCATCATGACTCCAACTGGCTAAGATCAAGCCCAAAACAAATGAGTCCATCACAACACCAATTAACTGCGATCAAGCCCTAAACAAATGAGTCCGTCACAACTCCAACTGGCTGCGATCAAGCCCACAACTGATCTGAAGTATGAACGGTCCAAATCATTAGTACCGATGGCGAATCTCAACATTCCCACTGTACAGATGAGTCCGGAATGATCCAAATAGTTTGTCAGAACTATTTGATCATTGCAATTGAACTCCAACTGGCATAGATCTAGCCCAAAATGATCTGCAACTTATGCACGGTTTAGATCGAAAGTACCGATGGCGAATCTCAACATTCTCACCGTACGGATGAGTCCGGAATGATCCAAATAGTTTGTCAGCACTATTTGATCATCGCAATTGAACTCCAACTAGCGTAGATCTAGCCCAAAATGATCTGCAACTATGGACGGTTCAGATCGAAAGTACCGATGGCGAATCTCAACATTCCCACCGTACAGATGAGTCCGGAATGATCCAAATAGTTTGTTAGCACTATTTGATCAGCAAATTGCTTACGTTCACTGGAGCCTCTTTTATAGAATTTATACGATATTTACAAAAACTCTACAAATTTCTATCTCTCTCTCACGTACCCTCTTTCTCTCTTGCTTCTCTTCTCCCATTGCCTTATTCTGCAACTAAGCAGCCTACCATCTCTGCATTAGGTGCAGCCTTTTATGACTATGCGTCATAGTGAGTAGGTGGGCGAAATGGTGGCTGCAGATAGTGGGTGGGTGGTGGCTGCAGACAGTAGGTGGGTGGTGGCTGCAGACAGTGGATGGGTGGTGGCTGCAGACTTGGGTTGATTCAACAAATATCAAAGTTATTTACTTTCTTTAAGGTTGCTTAGGTGATTAAAATTTTTTATCTCAAATTTAAAATTCTCATCTCATCATTACAATTTTTTTAAATTTTTATAAAAAAATATAATAAATAATTTAACTTTTTTTTTAACTTTTTCAAGTTTTAAAACAATAATAATATTAAAATATAATATTTTATTATTTTATCTTAAAACTTAAAATTCTAATATCAAAATTCTCACTTATCAAACTGAACCTAAAAATGTGTGATATATTTCTATTTATAATTTAAAACTTTCAATAAATCTGAACCAAGTCAATTTCTCAAGTTTATTAGATCATTATTTTCAAGTTAAACGGCGCATCTCAACCCGTTCAAATCACGTCGCTAATCTCCTCTCCCAAACGAGACTCAATTTATACGTTAATTCATTTCAAATTAATTATTTGTAAGATTTATTATTTTTTTTAATTTTTTATAAAAAAAATTTAACTCAACTCATCTTATTTTATATATATCAATTTAAAAAATTAAATTTATCTCAATATAATAAAATTAAACCCCTCTCAATAAGATTTATAAAATATTATTATTTATAATTTAATTAAACTCGTCTCAATATTTAAACACAATCTTATATTCGGATATCATCGCTCACAATCTCAAACTTCCATTTTAATTAGCGTAGCACTATAATTATCGAGAATTCTTCCGTGCATTTTTTAACCTTTTTTAATATTTTTAAAAAATAAAGTTATAATATTATTAAAACAAATTCTTAATTATTAAGTAAAAAAAAAATCAATCGGGATCTATTATCGGGACCATTATCAGGAACCATAGCATTTTCCTTTCCAATATCTCTCTTTGTACCAGGCGCCAGTTCAAAGAAAAATACTTTTTGCAGTCGGTAAATACAGTCGGCGTGCAGTCGTGGAAGAAAAAGTGAATTAATACGGAACCTACATAAAAAAAAATTATTTTTATAATTTTTTTTTATTCATGTAGGTCCTCCTGAATATAAAATAATTTTTTTATAATTTTTTTTTATTCATTCCGTACAACCGACTGCATTTACCGACTGTATGCAGCAAAGCCCCAGTTCAAAATGCAGAAGTTTCTAGTTTCGACTGAGAGCAAAAGCAACCATCAAATCGTCTGATTAGTACTGTAGCATTCGGCTTATGTCAGAGCATTATAGTATTAGTGGCTTCAAAATCACCACTGTAGCGTTTAGCAGGTGCTGTGAAAATAAAATAAAAAAAATTGTCCACGTAGAAAGTAGTAAACCGGTTATCTACAAAGCGCAAGGTTTCATTATCCTTCTTAATAAAGACCATTAATGATTTTGGACTTGGACGGTGTGGGGGTGCTTACGCAATTGACTAACTTGCCTAAGCATTGAGCCGCCCATGGGTAGTTATAGGGGGAAAAACTCTGGATGCAATCGTGTTGAGCAGTCGGCGTGCAAACGGCTTCGCTGACGTGGATAAAACGGAAACGCTCCATTTTGGTTTTTAAAGTCAGAAGCCCCTCGATTCAAATGCCTTCCTTCAAGTCCTCGATGCAATCGTCTTCATTTAATTTTTTGTTTCCCTCTCGTCTTCATTTAATTTCCCTCTCGTCTTCCCCGTGATAACAGCTCATCGTCTTCCCCAAATGCTCGAAACGTCCCTCGATTCCTTTCCCTCCTCAGAAGCCTAGAAGCCTCAACATTCCTTTCCCTCCTCTCTCGTCTTCCCCAAATGAACGAAACGCAGGATTCTGAATAAGTCCCACCCATGCCCAGAAGCCCTCGATTGAAATGCCCTCCTGTCTCGTCTTCCCCAAACTGTCGAAACCCTCGATAAAATTTCAGTCCCTCAGAAGCCCAGAAGCCCTCGAGTCATCTAACTCCTCTCATCGTCTTCCCCAGATTCCAAACCCTAGATTTGTTTCCCTCCACTCATCGTCTTCCCCAAATTCCAAACCCTAGATTTGTTTCCCTCCTCTCATCGTCTTCCCCAAATTCCAAACCCTAGATTTGTTTCCCTCCTCTCATCATCTTCCCCAAATGCGAAACCCTAAATGCCTCTCATCGGATTGACGAAACCCTCGATTGAGTCCCTCTAATCGTCTTCCTTCCATCTCCCCCGATTCAGTCCATCTCAATCGTCTTCCCAAAGCCTTGAGTCAGTCAGTCCCTCTAATCATCTTCCCTCTCCCTCGATTCTGTCCCTCTCATCGTATTTCCCTCTCCGTCTCTCTGTCTCTCTTCTTCTCTCATTCCATTGCTCGAGTACATCATGATCTCATTCCTTTCGTAGTCTCAAAGGTGACCGAACCAAAAAATTTGCAAAACCCTAACCCTAATCAGCCTAGACCTAACCCTAACCATTTTCAAAACCCTAAGTCATCATCCCAAACCGAAACCCTAGCCCTGTTTATACCTAGATATAACCTTAACTTTTCATCCCGAAACTGACAATCAGTCGGCCGTGTCCAGGTTATTTCATATCATATTTTTAAATTACTGTATTTGTATGATTGGATTTCTGTATTTTAGGATATTTTTAGTTTTGTATTTCTGTAGTTTCTGCGAAGCATAATATTCTGTAATGAATATTGGGAGTTGATAAAAGAAATCTGTTATGAAATCTGTTATGAAATCTGTTATGTTTATAAAAGAAATACTTGAATATCCACTGTTTTTAGTATTTGTATGATTGGATTTCTGTATTTTAGGATATTTTTAGTTTTGTATTTCTGTAGTTTCTGCGAAGCATAATATTCTGTAATGAATCCGGGGGATGATAAAAGAAATCTGTTATGTTTATAAAAGAAATACTTGTCAAAAAATATTTTTAAAATAAATATGTTTTTGGTCCGGGTGGTATGTTTTTGTTGATCAGTAATGTAAATGGTGGATGGAGAGGTACACACACACATGCTTATAACCTAGCCACCTAACATTAAATTTATTTGGCTCAGCTTCTTGATTTATGCGTCTGAGTACTGAGAAAAAGCTGGCTGTTGATAGGTTAGCAATAAATATCTGATGGACACAACCTTCTTCCTCATATTTGATTGTATCAGTTGGGATTGGGCACCATATATGGTACCCAAATCCTGTGCCTCATATCCTTGTTTCACTTAACCCATTTATAATTGGGATTGACATACTGCTTTTAATGCCTTGTTTCACCTAACTGTTTGCAATTGGGATTGACTTATATCACTGTTAACCCTGTTTCACTTAACTGTTTTCAATTGTGATTGACATACTGCTTGTGTATTATTCTGTTTCACTTAACTGTTTTGTGTTGGGATTGACTTACATCTGAAATAACCCTGTTTCACTTAACTGTTTTCAACTGTGATTGACATACTGCTTGTGTATTATGCTGTTTCACTTAACTGTTTTCAATTGAGATTGGAAAACTGCTTGTAATGCCCTGTTTCACCTAACTGTTTTCAATTGGGATTGACATGTATCTCCTAGAACCTGTTTCACTTAACTGTTTGTTTTTGTTTCACTTAACTGTTTTCAATTGGGATTGACATATATCAAATTGACATACTGTAGACACTTTACTGTTTTCAATTGGGGATCCGTGCTTGACATACTGCTTATAAGGCCCTGTTTCTCAAAATTGTTTTCAATTGGGATTGACATTATGCCCTTATTATACACGTCTTTTTACTTAACTGTTTTCAATTGGGATTGACATATACCTGTTTTTATACCCATTGTTTTACTTAACTGTTTTCAATTGGGATTGACATATATTCCTGTAACTTGTTTATGAAATGCCATAGCTGCTGTGTATATATCTGAGACCAAATTTATCCCAATACTGCCTTATATACTGATTTGAATGCTCGTTTTACTACAATATCCATGATAGCAAATGAGTTCTGCTTCTCATTCCGGATCAAGTTTGGAGAGACCACTTTGCTATTGTGGCTCCCAAGCGAAGCTACGGATTTCTGGAAAAGCAAACTCTTTTGGTAGAAGATTTTTCAATTGTCCAAACTATAAGATGAAAAAACAATGTGACTTTTTCGAGTGGATTGATATTCAAAGTGAGCAGAACAGTTGCTGTAAGATGACGTTGGAGCTAGCTGAACGGAGGCACGACAGGGTACTTCAATTGCGGCTACGCAGCGAGGAAGCGAAATATGTCGCATTGGAGAAGAAGTACAAGGGAGTCGTCAATTTGCTGGGATTGACATGGTTTTTCATAGTAACTTTTTGTGCTGTACTTTTAGTGTATCCAGTGTCTTGTAACCTATCTCAACCAATGCTACGACTGATGTAGCCCTTTTTTGGCCTGTTTGAATGTGACTGTATCAGTTGGAATGTATTGGTCGACTTGTGTCATATGTAAAACCGAACTGGACTTTTGGGTATGTTTTTGAAAAGGGTACTTCATGAGCCTTTCTCAAGTTGGTCATTTTGGCCTCATTTGTATGACTGTAATGAGGAATTCCTGTATATATGTCGCTCACTATCTTAGTAATTTGTGATTTGTATTGCAAAGAACAATTTGGAGGAACTTGAAATAAAGAAACTGTTTTTATTTGTATGTTCTAACTTCTGCCCAGCAACTTGTATGAATTAATGCTCTTAATAAATTGTTTCATTATTTCAGTTATAATAGCTTGGTCATTTCCAGATGTTGGTTTTACTTTCAGCTGGTATGCCATTAATCTGGCCAGTGCTGCAATTAGTAGTTAGAACATTGCAGAGACCAAATGACCACACTAGTCTGGCCAATTTAGCCTTTTTGAGCCATACACGCCTGAACTTAAATACACCCTGTTACTGCGTCAAATTCCAGCCCACGTGAACTACCATTACACCATCCCGATTGACACAAATTCCGGTAACCCATACATGACCTGCTTATAATCCGGCCACGTCAAACACAAATAGAATGGTGCATACTTTTCACCATCAACACCTGAATAAACCATGAATACTTTTCAACGTCAACACCTCAATAAAACATAGCTTTCAAACGAATCATGTGTCTAGCCTCATTCATGAGCCACATTGGCAACCATTGCCAAAATTTACAAGAAATGAATTACAACATAAATTTTCAAAATTTACAAAAATACAAAAATATGCCCTGGCCTGTTTTGAATAGCTTTTCCACCAACTTATCCTGTTTTCCACATACATAATTACAGTGCTTTTCTTTACAAAAAAAACTTCCAACAATTTTTAAGGGCTACGCATCAAAGATATCTAATATACCCTTTCTTCTCTCAACCATTAACCGCATTGTCGCTATTCTTGTGACCCATCTCCACCCAATGAGTGCTGATTGTGCGCCATCCAATCATAAAATATCTGATAGCAAAAATGTGAGAAAATATTCAGTCATCTCCAATAAATATTAGAATCTAATATATGCATGTATATTATCTTACACTTTCTGGACTATCAATAAAGGGATGATATTGCTCGGGTCCACTACTGTTAAAAGGTGAGCTGTCTCGAACTCCCTGTTTATTTTCAGACAAATCCTATCAGATTACAAATATTGAAACCCGTATCAAACCATAGCTTTTATAAGAACAATCGGTCTAATACCTGAACTTGGCCAGGATTGACACAAATATCTACTCCCGATGGCCCAAATAAATTCCTGCGTGTGTCCAGTGCTGCAATATCTTCGTCATGAAATAAATTCATACACGTTCCAATGGATGATGTCTCTCTCTCATGTCGCTACCAATTAAGGAAATAAAAAATTGCTCTATTACATTATTTACAAAAATAAGACAACTCTTGCAAAACCCATGAGCGTATAAACCCGAACCTGTTTGCGTTTTCCTCCAACTTGTTGTTTGGCTTGTTTGGCTTGTTTGGCTTTAACCTTCCGCATGTCTATCTCCATCCTAGATGCTCTTCTAAGAGATGGGGGTCTTCCCTTCCCTCTGACAATACGTGGACTTTTCACTTGTTGTGAACTACCAACTGCAGTATCCTGTGTCGTAAATACAGGTTCCGAACCTGTATAGGCCAAAGAACATGTTAGATAGGACATAAATACACAAGCAATAGTTAATGGATTTTATAACTTCCATTATTGTAGTAAATACACAACAAATAGGTTTGTCACTTTCGAACCTGTCTCGGCCATAGCCAAGGGGCGTTGGTATTGACGATATAATCCAGTCATCTCATTTATCCTCTTCTTTGCATCTTCAAATTGCTCATTAGAATCCACAGCATAATCTATCATCTCGTAGCACATATTCAGAAGAATTGTGTGTCTATTACCATTTGGCCTCTGATCCCCTGCATCGTAGCTACTTCGGATTGACGTGTATCTCCTCTTGATGTCCTTCCTCCATCGGTCCAAAATGTACTGGTTTGGCAATGATTTTATACCCATTGTTTTGAATACAGCCAGGATATGTCTACACAGTATCCCCCTCATTTGAAATAACCCACATGAGCACTTTGCATTGCAGTCATCCACATTAAAATCCACTGAATATGTAACCTGTTTTGTGAACTCCTGAATACGAACTTCATCCTCTAATACATAAGTGCTAGTTACGCCATCAGAACTGTGTAGCTTAATTTCCAAATCAAGCATGCCTATGACTTGCTGTTGAACTTCCTTAAATTTAGCATTGGTGTACAAGGATTGAAATTTCTTCTCAATTGGGGATCTAGATACGCAGGGAATGGTGCCGCTAAATGACTGGAATTCCGCCTGATTTTCATTTTCAATTTTCTTCTTCAATGCATTGTCAAACTGGTCGACAAACTCCTTCAAGTTGGTCTTCGCATGGACGTAACCATCAAAAAAAGCATTCATACTCTCGCTTCGCTGTGTTGTACTCATTCCCGCCCAAAAGTGCTCTTTTAGGAAAACCGGTACCCAATGCTCACGCTCATTGTATAAACTTGTCAACCATGCATTCTCATGTAAGTCGTATGTGTTAATAAAACCGGCCCAACAGTTTTCAAACTCCTGAACAGTTTGTGTGTCGTACACACATTTCATCAGCTCGGTTTTCAGCCCACTTCTATAGGTGGCATACGATCCAAGCTTCTCGGGGACTTTCTTAAGTATATGCCAAAGGCAAAATCTATGTCGACTTTCAGGAAAGACAATAGCAATTGCATTTTTCATTGCTCTGTCTTGATCAGTGATAATTGCCTTTGGTGCTATTCCATCCATACACTGCAACCATGTTTGGAACAGCCATGTAAATGTCTCCGTGTCCTCATTGGAAATCAATCCAGCTCCTAACAGAATCGACTGCCCGTGATGGTTTACACCGACAAAAGGTGCAAAGGGCATCCCATACCTATTAGTCAGGTATGTGGTGTCGAATGTCACGACATCACCAAAATACTGATAAGCAGCCCGACTTCGTGGATCTGCCCAAAAAACATTTTTTAACCGCCCTTCATCGTCTAAATCCATCAACGCAAAAAAACCGTTATTCTTGTACTGCATTCTCATAAAATAGTCACGAAGTGCTCCAGCACCACCTGCACCAAGTCGCAGATGACGGGCTTTGTCGATGTAATTGCGATAATCTTTTTCCAAAAAAGGGAGGTTCTCAAAGCCACCTGCGCCAACCACAAGAGATCCATAACTCTTGTTCATTTGGATGCCAGCTAAATCATTTGTGTCTAGGACTCTTTTAACAGTTTCACTAACTGCTCTATTGCATCGAAAGAAGCGGGATTTTTGAGGGCTGATTACATGATTATGTGTATTATTCACTGTTGTCAACCGCATCTTCCCCTCAATTCTTAGTGCATTAATCCGGGCCTTACAATCCGTCTTTCCCGTCGGACGTGGCATTGCAGGATTAGAACTCTTAATCCGGGCCTTCCCTCCCCGTGCACAACCAAGAGTAACATATCTCACACCGTGATCGTCAGACCTCTCACTCCTTTGTGTCATCACCCCAAACCCACATCTTTTTGCATACTGCTTATAATAGCTCAACAGATCTTCAAACGAATTGAACTCCATCCCTGATTTTGGCTCTTCAAAAATATCATCACCATCTGACGATGTCACTACATGTGGTGTACCAGGGGAAACAGGTTCAGTTACAGTCTCAACTGGTCTATCCAACAGTATTTCTTCATCAACTCTAGCAGCGGAAGTACATGGTGCTTCAGTTTCAAATGTGTCCGGTCTATCCTCTTCAGCAAATCTTGCGCTCGTCGCGGCGCTTGTACTCATAAATGGCCTTGGAGGTCCCATTCCATATTGAAATGCATATCCAACGTTTTGCTTCACAGGAAAGAAATAAAATATAAATAATATAAATTATAAATTCATGCAACTTGTAGGAAAAGCACCACAATGTTGCTTACGTGATAATTGCCATCTACATACGGCATGAAAGGTGGTGACCATGCAGGAACTGGTCCAAAATAACCATGCATGGGCGTTGGAAAGTTTTGTAGACTAGTTTGACTGATACCCTAACATAAAAGAAATAATAATAATTAGGATGCTAAATAATTGAGTTGCATTGCATTAGGTTTTTAAATTATAAAATAACATACTGTGGTTGGGTGATTTGAGCTAAATGGTGTTAAGGTAGATGCTTGTTCTTCCGCTTTTCCCATGGCCTGTACAAGTTGTTCACTAATATATGATCACATTTCATGAAGCAGTTGTGAACCAAGCATAATAAAACTTTACTGTTTTCATTTAAAAACAAATGACAATTACTAATCAATTATCACATCTTACATTTGGAGTTAAAACCTTCATGTTTCTCAGCCATGATTTTATTTTCTTATTACAAAACTTGTACATCACACCCTCAACATTTTCAATTTAAAGTAGAAAAATATGGCCAATTATAACAATAATAATAAATTCTCAATTATCATGAGTCTTGTAATTTATTTTTCCTTATGTCAAACAAAAATGCCGACAATTTTCACTTCAAACCCAAAAGGAAAAAAAAAAAAATTGAGCCACATTGAAAGGGGACTTGATAATGGCATGTCCATAGCTGCATGGTGATTATACACAATTTGTTTCCAAATGTTTAAGTAGACTTATCACCATCAATTTTAAAATCCTCAACCATTAGCATTATGCAATTAGTTCAATTTATTGGTACAGTTTTAACCAATAAAAAACACTCGAAGGTATTTTTTTAACAACAATTCTACACTTGTATTCAATCTTTTGCACCAGAAAATTATTAAATTTTTCAATCATCTAACTAAACAACAACTGTAAACAACATTTTCTGAAAACATCTTTTTGTTCCTCATATTAATGCTCCAACATCTCACTTTACATTGTTAATGCAAATGCCACGACACAGACCCACATAGCCACATATATATCTACCCCGTCCATGAGTTCTGGACCGAAACTGAGCACGTTTCATGCAATTTATGTACCAGGAAAATCAAACTTTTTTTCAAGCATATGATGTTGGTTTTCCGATCGATGGTGGATAGAGAACCTGGCTGTGGTGGTGCCGACGGCAGCCTTAGATCATGACCCACGAAACGCAGCCCGACCCACGAACTGCCAACCCACGTCGCTGACCCACTGTCGCTGACCCGAGGTGATGGCCCACAAAGCTGACCCGAGGTGATGGCCCACGGATCTGACCCAAACTCAGCCCACCAAGCTCACCCAAACAAGCCTCAGCCTTGACCCACCCAACGCAACCGGCCTGAACTAAACCCACCCAAGCAAAACAGAGGCCCAACGGTGCTTTCAACCGATCTGCACCCACGACGAACTGAAGAAGCCGGGATTAACAAAATGGGGGAAAGTTTCTCTTCGGTCTCAGTCGCACACTAGAAGCGGGAAAATATTTGCCGAAATGATGAATATCGATCAATTTCTTCCATTTTACTTCGGTCGTTTTTTTTTTTTTTTTTTTTTTTTTTTTTTTTTTTTTTTTTCTCTGGCTGACGTGGCGTCAGGCCACGTCACCGACTGCATGGCGATTACATCTCCCGACTGAGTGTAGAATTGTTGGTTATAGGGGACGCAGTCGGCAGTGCTAGCGTTCAGACATGGAGTTGTAATACGATCACCTATACTAGCATAATCTCTGCCATTTATGACTTTTACAAACAATCAAACGTCTGACATGATGAAAAGTATTAAATTAATTTTAAAATTTTAAAATCATACAAAACCACATAATCTGTTTGAAGTGTCAAACTTGAATTAAATTAGAGTCTCGAATTGAGATTTCAAACTATATTGAGTAATCAAAACTCCAACCTTTTAGATTAGGGTCTCAAATTAAGACCCCACAGTGCTTGGGATTTCGATTTCTAAAACTTAATAGAGTTTAGGAATTCAGTTTTGAAATTCCAAACAAGATTGCGGTCTTAAATTGATAACCCAATCTAATTTGAGGTCTTGGTTTGAAAATCCAAAATAGATTAAGTTAGATATGTCCTAGTATTATCCTCCGTTGCTATTTTTTTTTTTTTTCCTTGTCTAATCTGTGGCCGTTCAAGTGGCCTTTTGTCTTAAGAATTTTGATAATCTATTGAATTAGCGAGGTATGCATTTCCCATAAATTCCTAGACCACAAAGTCTGCCGGCCTATGTTATGGCTTAATTATACCAAAAAAAAGCATGGGCTTCCTTTAGATTCAGTTTCAAGCTGCTTCCAATTAAAACTGGCACAAATCAAGTATTTCTAAAGTTATTTTTAACAAAATTGATATATAACACAAATACTTTACAATTAATGAGATTTAAAAAAAAAAAAAATCTCCGAGTTAGTATCAGATATTTCAGTAAATTTCAGTAAATTCTGATAAAATTTTATAGAATTTGTACCAATTTTTAAATACACAAATGAGTAGAGGAAAGTCTGGGGATCTCAATAGCCCATGAAGAGACACGTGGGCTTGAGGTTTTCTATGTTGAACCCAATCCATCTCTTCTACATCCCACTCAAATCACACTGCTAATTAATCTCTCGGAAATTTTCGTCTAAAGTGCTAAACCTTTTGTAATAGCTATGTTCACTTGTAGGGGTTTAGTGGTTAAAATTGTGTTTTTATCAACTGGTTAGCGTATGTGATTCCAAACTTGCATTATTCATGAAAGTTTTGCCCTGTTAAATTCTTGGCATTCGATTTCAAAACTCTTCTTTCCCGTTTGTTCAACTTTATAGGAACCAGAGTTTAGATCAGTTTTTCTTCCTCTGTTTTTTTTTTTTTTTTAATTTTAAGAAAAATTATATTCTCAAGTTAGTGTATAAAACATATAATCCACGTAACTTAAATAGTAAAATTTGATTTATAAGATTTAAATTTTAAAATTTATCTTTTAAATCAAATTATATTATGTAAATATTTTATTAAATGTGCTCTTCACACCGCATGACTTAATAATAGAATATCTCTAATTTTAAATTTTTGTCAATGCTTCTCTGTGATCTTTTGTTTCCAATTTCCCATGACTTAGTGTACATACGTACGTTTCACTAAATGCATGTCTCTACAACATGTGTACATATATTAATCTTAAAATATTATAACGTATAAACAAATTGCAATATACTAGGCTTAACATGAACATGGTTAGATACCTTTTATTCATGCTCCACTCCAAGTAAAAAGTAAAATATATATGTATATATATACGGCCAAACTGCATGAACTGAACAAACTACAAGTATTGCATACATGATGTATTGTATCAAATATCAGTTAAAAGGTTGACACTTCTGTATGGTCAAAGAAGAGGCCGGAAGGTCCACCTTCAGGCATCAAAGCCAGCATTACAGGACCTTTAGCTCCTTCTTCAGCAGTCATCATCCCGGTGTTGTAAGTAATGTCCGCTTGACGTAAACTGGATGAACCGAATTAATGGCAATGTTGGGATAGTTCTTACCCAGAACTCTTGCATAAGCATTGAGAGCTGCCTTGGAGACAATATAAGCATAATAATTTGTAGGCCAGCCTTTAATGTCTATCAGGTTCTCCTTGACATCTTCTAAAAACCCTTCTACCACCTTGTCCACTTTCTCTTCTGTGAGTTCGTCTACATTTCTTAGCTCCTTCCTTGCATTTTCATTTGAAACAAACTGAAATACAAAACATACCCATTTAAAAATCTTTCAAACAATTTTCAGCATCCAATGTTTATAGAATTTCCATAAAGTTCTGATCTTACACCTAATCATCAGAGACAACCATTATGGTTCCCCAAGTGCTGCTTTGAATTATCACAGGAGATCACTTGGTTGCATTTAAACATAATAAAACCACTAGTATGTTACCTGTAGTTGTCCGAAGAGGGAGGAGACATTTACTATCCTTGGTGAATTAGACAATTGTAGAAGTGGAATCAGAGCTTTACAAACTAGCTTGTTCCCATAATAATTTGTTTGTAGACAACTCATAGTAAGTTCGTATGTTTGCCTCAGAATTGTCCTAAAGGACATGGCATTTTCACCCATTACCTGCTCGAGGGTATTTAGCATTGTAAATGATATAGAATATTGAATTCGGAAATTTTTAGATCCATGCTTATTTTCAACTCCCCAAAGAATTTTGTCGCTTACTACAATGGAAAAAAGAAACATTAAACATTCACACACTTACTTTATCAAACCCTAATATTAGGTTCTTTCGATGATCCGGGTCTAGTAACCCCTGCATTATTTACCTGCAATTTTGAAACTTTTCGATATCAAAGCTACTAAAGCAGGGAAAAGAAGAGATATCTCTATCCCCATTTTAGGGAAAGCAGATATATCAACTTGTTAAAAGTGAGGGGTTTAGTAAAATTAAGTTACCGAGCTTATTTCCCACCGGCCTTGCTGAACATTACACCATGACATCTTATTTCCTTCAAACTTTGTTTCAATCATTCCCACCGCATCAATAAAATCGTTGAATTCCCTCTTAGCAATGGCCGGTTTGAGTCTTCCTCCAATCCTCTCATCATCATTACGAATAATGTTAAAATCTCCCATGATGATCCAAGGTGTGGTTCCGGTGCTCAAAGTACTCAAATCCTTCCAAAGTCTTCTAAGATCCAGGTATGAAAATTTAGCATAAATAAACGTCGTGAGGATTTGTTTATTCTTCTCTTTAACCACCAGCGAAATACTTTGACCCTTTATGGATTGTACAGTAACCTTTACCTTGGAGTTCCACATCACCCATAATTTTCCTCCAGCACCCTCGTTAGAAATACATCCCCCAAACTGCAATGGCTACCACATTCACTTTATACTTCTTTATCTTTTTTATCAATTGCTCTTTAGAGGTACCGAGCCCCCTTAAATTCCAATATAGAAAAGGATTCATAAATTCAATTTCGATAGCCTGGTCTTGACCCTAAAAGAACTCCTCTTCCTAGCAACTATACCTCCTTCACTACTTTCTTTAGGTATTTCATCATCTGAATTAATTTCCTGAGTTTTTTGAAGGTGTACTAACTCGTGCCCACCTTTGGAGTCAGAGAGGGAGCTTGGTCCCATAACAGGCAACAATTCCCCCACCTGGTTAACAGCTTGGTTCTCCATAACAATCACAGTTTGCGACTCTCCCCTTACCAAGTTTTGCATAGCCTGACTTTCCTCCAATGTCAATGGCACGGCTGATACAAGGTCCTCCTGTAGCAAAACAGGGGAAATATCCTCTGCCCATGTGCAAGTCTTTTCAGCTTGTTCATCTCTACCTGGCGGCTTGCCCTGAACCTTCTCAAATGCCTTTTCTATTTCTTCTAGTTCCCCCTCTTCTATTTCTTCTATTAGAAACAGGTCATCCTTGTTCACAGCTTCCTTTTCCAATACCAAATTATTTCCTAACATCTCTGAATCTTGTTGGACAGCATCTTTCCCCTTCAACCCAGATGACTCTCCTGTCTCATGCCTCGTGATAGCCACATTTTGAGTCTCCGATTCAACGTTGCACTTTATACTTCGCACCCCCTTTTCTATGCTGGTTCCTCAATTTTTTCTGCTTCCCCTTCCTTTGTTATTTTCATCTCCAAGGTGCGACTCTTTCTAAACTTGCCCACTTCACCATTACTAGGATTTTTCTCTATCTTTTTACAAGTACTTAAGTTATGCCCCTGCATCTTGCACATACAACAATACACTGGAAGCATCTCGTAAATCACAGATTGATAGCGACTTGAAGGAGCCCGAGGAACACCGATCCAAAAGCCATTAATTGGTTTCGTCGCTGCATCCATTTCAATACAAATTCGAGCTCCATCTGTTTGGGTGGCACATCTGGTGCTATCATCGCTTCTTAAATATGTTCCAATCGGCTGAGCAAGATTCTGAAGGTAAGATTCATGGTAAAATTGGGCGGAAGATCAGGAAACACCACCCATACTGGGACCAAGGATGGTTCCTTTTCCTCTGAAAAATCCATTGACCATTTGAAAACACGGTATGGACTACCTTCAATATCACAAGCCTCACGAGCGTAGGCTTTGGGGTAATCATCCTCTTTAGCAAATCTTAGAAAAACATGTCTTGGAGATTTCATACTCGAAACAACTGGTTGGGCATTTAGCCCCCATCGAGTGCGAATAAAAGCACGGATAATATCTAGAGAAGGACGCTGCCGAATAAATTTCAAGATTAGAGAGTACCTGAATGGTTGTGTCGACCGCTCTAGCTCCTTTTGGGAAAACCATATGTACGTTTCACCATCCAGTGATTTAGGAGCACGCATCGGAACCACCACTTCGGGAAGAGGAAGCGACCACTGCGAGACCATATCCGAGAAGGACCTTGGCCTGGGATTTGCCGGCGGGCCCTTGAGGGCCCTGGCGACTGCCATATGCCTCAGGGGGGACCCAAAACCTAGCAGAGCAATTTCGCCCATACTGAAAAGAGCACCCGTGTCCTATGTCTTGCTGAATATGTGGACCACTCATGAGCTATTTCATGACTGTGTGCGCGGTGTTTGACATAAGAAACGGGTTGGACAGGGTATGGCTAAGTTGGCAAAAAAATTAAAGTTTGTAGAAGGGGTGCTGAGGAGATGGAATAAAGAGGTTTTTGGTTGGACTAACTCTCATATTCAAGGACTTGAGGAACGGATAGCTAGCTTGGAAGAACAACTTCAGATGGGATTCTCTGAAGATGTTGAACTTGATCTATTAGCATCAAAGGCTGAGTTGTATACATGGATGAGTAGGGAGGAGACTCGACTTGCCCAACAAGCTATGTGACGCCCCCAAATTCCGTTTGGGATTGGACGGATATTTGAAGCGTCGAGACATGCAACACAAGGTTACCTGCCCCCGTTCATGACATATAAGATGCAATAATCCTAACATGCATCTAACATTATGCAATATTCGCAGCGGATAATTTTTCTCTTTAGCAATACTATGCACCAAACTGAAAATATCCTAATACTGAAAACATACTTCATATATAAAGATACATTGAATAACTAAGATCACAGAACTATTCCAAAATAGTTATGATCTAAAAGTACTGGAGATGCAACTCCATCGTACAAGTAGTAATTTAACTACTATATTAACCTTAACGACGCACCGTCGTTCAGTCGACTGTATCTAGTTGGTCAGCTCCTGATCTTCCTTCAGGTCCTGTAACAAGATCTACCATTAGGGGGGAATGGTAGTTGGGACTACCACAGTGAGATTTGATTACAAATCTCAGCAAGTTAACAAAAAACTTCCACACAGACTAATGATGCATGGATGACAGTAAAAGCATAAATGCATAATCAAATTCATAATTAATTAAAGCATAACTTGGCATACAACATAGCATAATTGACATAACTTAAATTGAAACATGAACTGAACTTGACTTGCAACTTGACTTAGCATGAACTTGCTCTGAAACTTGAATTAACATGAAAATACATACTCCACAGTTGTTGTGGCCCCATGTATTCTACACAAACTTGACTTAACATGAAAAATACATACTCCACAGTTGTTGTGGCCCCATGTATTCTATACAAACTTGACTTAACATGAAAAATACATACTCCACAGTTGTTGTGGCCCCATGCATTCTACACATCACAATGCAGTTAAATACATACTCCACAGTTGTTGTGGCCCCATGTATTCTACATAAACTTGACTTAACATTAAAAATACATACTCCACAGTTGTTGTGGCCCCATGTATTCTATGTGTAAATACATACTCCACAGTTGTTGTGGCCCCATGTATTCTATACATCACTATGCAGTTAAATACATACTCCACAGTTGTTGTGGCCCCATGTATTCTACATAAACTGAATATACTCAAGATGAAACGTGACTGGAATATGAAAGGACTGAAGCCCTGACGTAACATAACGTGACTTGAACATAATTTGAAATACATAACCAACTTGAGATAGTAACATTTCGTAACATGGCATAACATATAACAAACAACATATTTAGCATGACATATTTGTAATGTATAGTAATACATGACAGAATATATTGTGTAACAGATAAAAATTGATGACAGAATAAATTCTGTATAATAGACAATTACATGATAACTTGGCATGGCATGACATATATGATAACATACATACATACACTGTAATTCTTTTACTTAGCACACATACACAGTAGACTGCTAGTAAGTTAAAAGCTAACTTACCTCGATCTCCGCGTTTCTTATAAAACTTCAAGTGCGATCACGAGGAACTGTAATTAGTGATTCTAAAAGTTAGAACTAAATCACTAATAATTTGAAATATGGAAAATAATAACTTAAAGAGTAAAATTTTCATTTTACTCTCTACATGTGGGAAAATGACCGTTTTACCCATAACTTAAGGATTTTGCATACTAACTCCAAAAGTTTCCAAAATTTACATTCCTCATATAAATTTTGTCCTAAACTTAAATATCAACTCAGAAAAATTTAAAACAAAACACAACTATGGAAAACACACTATGGCCGAAACATCCATAGGCCATTTCCCTTGATTTTTGTTGCAATTCCTTCCAACTTCAAAACTCATGCTTAAACCAAAATTTTGCAACAAATATCTTCCAATTCTAAGTTCAAAACCATACTTAAAACATCCATTTAGAAAAAGCTAATAATTAACACCAAACTTTTTTATAAAAAGATCTAAGCACTTGAATCATAAATTTTGACCTTAAATCAAAATATCTCCAAGAATTTCAAAAATCAAATCTTACTTCTAACATATTCATAATATCATCCTAACATCAACCATGCTTTAAATCATCAATCTAAAGTCACCAAAATCACAAAATAACATTTGGAGTTTTTGGTTTTACACTTAGTCCAAAAACAGAAACTTTTTCCTCAACTAGTTTTGATAAATCTCTTGATCTATGACTTATAATTATATGATCTTCAAACCAAACCATCACATGGTTTAAAAAGATGTCCTAAAACATATATAAGCTTCTAATTCAAGATCACATGGTTAGAAATTAACCAAAACATAAATTTAGCCAAGAATATCCACACTTTGGCTTATTTGAACCTCTCTTTGCATAAAATTTCATATCTTTGAAACTAACATCAAATATCTTCAAAATAATAATATAACATGTATATAAGATACTTAGGATCCTCCAATAAAATTATTAAAGTCATTAGAATAGGTTTAGACCACCAAAGAGTTAAACTTTCTCAAAACAGAAACTGTTTTTCCTCTTCCAGTTTCTAAGTTTCTAAATCTAAGAAAATCTTTCATCAAAACCTTTAATCATGCAAAATCCTCAACCAATAGTCATATATACATGTTAACAATACTCCATAAAAATTTCGGACCAATATCTATCCATTAGCTTGGTCAAAAACTCCAAACTATAACATACTCTCCAGATTCACGCCCAGAATGACCTTTCCATGGTTAAAAATACTTTTGACCGACCAAATGACCATGGAATGATACGAAAAATACATCTACGGAAACTAGACTCAAAGCGGAACAACTTATATGAAGGAGACTTTATGATAAAACACTTACAAAAGCTTCAAAATGGGTGTGCAAAAGAA
The DNA here is from genome assembly GCF_018687715.1 of Carya illinoinensis. NCBI lineage: Eukaryota > Viridiplantae > Streptophyta > Magnoliopsida > Fagales > Juglandaceae > Carya > Carya illinoinensis. The sequence goes on from NC_056763.1 coordinate 26,861,507, forward strand.
CTCCAAAAAGCTGTCCGAGAGAGAGTGTTTGGTATTCTTTCAATGGAAAGCATAAATGAAGATAATTTCGTGGGGAGGGGTGGCTGGAGATACTTGTGGATAAGATATGGAAGAGATGAGGCTGGAGTGAGAGTTAAGTGTAGGACTCTCTTACCCGAAGTGAGAGTTAAGTGTAGGACTCTCTTACCGGAGTGAGAGTGGAGTGTAGGACTCTCTTACCTAATAATATCTACAAAAATCAACTCAAGATATTTTTACCCAATAATATCCACGAAATTAGCTTAAAATATTTTCTAAATGTGGAGTAGAATTGGAAGAGTAAGGTGGTTAAAATATTTCCATGTGTATTTTAAATCTATGTTCTTAAGATATTTTCCAAATGTGTATTTTGCTTAGGTGTCATGATCTCACACCTTGATTTCCTTCACAATTCCATCTAATGGTTTCTCTTTGTGCTAAGTATCTAATACTATTCATTATGTGTGGTTAAGATCTTGCCAAGTATCCAAATAAAATTTCGCTAACCTAATTTGGACATTTCACACTGTGATTTTGAAAACACTGCGTTTAGTACGTTTACCGAGATTACTATTCACTCCAAAAATAAACGTAATAAACTTAGTACTGAAAAATCTTAAATATTCAATTAAGCCTAGTGGTGTAGACTATAATGTATTCTGACACTTCTAACTATCTCAAATAATTAAAATCGCATTTCTGGCACCATAGTGAGTGATAACACTAACTATGTTGACAGGCTAAAACCTATGCGATTAGTCGATTCGTGTAAACTTACGGAATTTTCACGAGATTCTTAAGGTCAAAAGAAATTCCACAATTGAATTTCTAGCGGGTTGTTACAAGCTAAGCAAAGATGGCTTGAGAAGGGGGAAGGAAACTCTTAATTCTTCCGTGCACTGTCTTCCAGATCCCATAGGGTGGTAAGGAGATGGAAATATGTGAGAATAGGTGGTTGAAGTCCCCAGAAGAGGTTCATGAAGGTGTTGTTGAATTTTTTAAGAATTTCTTGACAAATTCTCAATTACGGCTTGCCCCTGATTCTACTAGTTTAATTGATCCTGTGGTGAGTCCAGCGGAGAATCTGAATATACTGGAGCTTCCTTCAATCCAAGAGATTAAAGATGCTGTCTTCGCCATCCCCATTGATAGTAGTCCGGGGCCAGCTGGTTTTGGCTCAGGTTTCTTTAAATCCTGTTGGGAGATCCTTGCTGAAGATGTTGTCACTGCTGTTCACGACTTCTTTAGAGGTAATCCACTCCCAAAATTTTTCTCTTCTTCTTATTTGGTGTTGATTCCAAAGATTGAAAATCCGAAAGACTTTGATAAGTTTTGTCCCATAAGTCTCTATTCAGTTTTCTACAAATTTTGTTCAAAGCTCTTAGTGGGCCGGTTGGCACCGCTGCTACCTTGGATTGTCTCCCAAGAACAAGGAGCATTTATTCAGGCTAGAAGCATCTTGGAGAATATTAGCTTGACGCAAGAGATGGTTCAGTCCATTAATAAAAAAGTAAGAGGTGGAAATGTAGTTTTAAAAATCGATATGGCTAAGGCATATGACTTTGTAGACTGGAAATTCCTCATTCAAGTCTTGGCAGCTTTTGGCTTTTCTGAGTCGATCTGTAGCCTTGTTTGGCAATGCATATCCTCCCCTTGGTATTCAGTAGTTATGAATGGCACTCCTAAAGGCTTTTTCCAAGGGGGCCGTGGGCTGAGACAGGGTAATCCTATTTCTCCATATCTCTTTATTATTGTGGAGGAGATCCTGACGAGACTATTAAAGAAGAAGTTTCAAGAAGACAAAATCAAACCTTTTTCCCATGCTAGAGAGGTCCCTCGTATCTCTCATCTCTTGTACGCAGATGATATTGTGATTTTCTCAAATGGTTGTAAAAAATCCCTTTGGTCCATTTTCGAGGTGGAGTTATATGAAGCTTGGTCTGGCCAAAGGGTGAATAAAGAAAAGTCTGCAATAATCTTTGCTAATTATATTTCCTCTTCAAGGTGCAGGGCTCTTTTAAATTGCATGGGTTTCTCAAAGGGTGTCCTGCCTTTTAAATATTTGGGGGTACCTATCATAGCTGATAGACTAAAGGCTATTCACTTTGAGGAGTTGGTTGGGAAAATCAGAGAGAAAATTGGAGGATGGTTGGTTAGATTGTTGTTAAGTGGAGCAAGACTGTTGCTAATCCGACATGTACTCAGTAGCATCCCAGTTCATCTTTCATCAATATTGCAAGTCCCAAAATCTGTCCTCTCCAACATCACTAAGTGTTTTGCTGATTTTTTCTGGGGCTATAAGGATGGAAAGCCTAAAAAGTATTGGAAATCTTGGGACAAAATGTGTAAGCCGGAAGTGGAAGGTGGTATTGGGGTTCGGGATTTGCATGAAACTCAGAAAGCACTACATATGAAATTTGCGTGGAGATTATTAACTGGGAACTCTCTATGGGCCAGTTTTTTCAAACCAAAATATGTGAAAAATTATCACGTCTCCTTACTTAACCCGAACAAAGGGAGTCGGTTTTGGAAGATGGTGATTAGGAGTGTTCCACTCATCTTAGAAAACTCTAAGTGGAGATCGAGAGAGGGGTCAGTTTCCTTTTGGTTTGATAAATGGATGGGGAAAAGACACTTGGAGAGAGGATGTCAATCTCTAGGTATCCAAGCCTGAAGGTCAAAGAGTGCAAGTTGAATGGGGAATGGAACATGGATCTCTTAATAGGCCTAGTTGGAAAGCAAAAGGCAGGGGAAATTTTCAGTTTCTTGAGTCGCCAAAAAGAAGGTGACGACTTACTTGTGTGGATGGCCAAGGAAGATGGGATTTTTACAACAAAAAGTGCATGGGAGGTCCTGAGGATAAAATCCCCAAAGATTAATTAGGCACAATGGATGTGGCATCCAAGCGTTCCTAAAAATATTTCCGTAACTATATGGAGAAGTGTTAAAAAAGCCTTAAGTGTGGATGATCGTGTTCGCCGAACAGGTATTCCTTTGGCCTCAAAATGTAACTGATGTGAAAAAGGTGGATATGAGGACCTCAATTATGTGCTGGCTATGGGCAAGGTGGCTAGATTTATATGGGAGAGATGTGCAACTTAGGTTGGTATGCCTCGGAGACGGTTTCAAAGCTGGTATGAAGTGGTGCAAGCGTGGTTTAGTAAAGCCTCTAAATCATCCACGAAGGGACTGTTACTCGGAATAATTCCTTCTATTGTCACATGGCAGTTATGGATTAGAAGATGTAGTGTGCGTATGGAAGGAAGAAACATCAGCTCAGAGGAATTATGGAGAAAAATAAAATTCTGGATTGTGAAATTAAGTGAAAAACTCAAAGCGGTTAAGCCGTTGAGTGCAAGAGATGAGAAAATTTTAGTGGACCTAAATATTCCTTATAAAGCCCCAAAACTGAAATCTTTTAAGTTGATTAGTTGGCTTAGACCAAGAATGGGCTGATATAAGTTAAATGTTGATGGGAGTAGCCGAGGCAACCCGGGCATGGCAGGAGTCGGCGGGGTGATACGAGATAATAAGGGGAGAATGATTTCAGCTTTTGCAGCTGAAATTGGACAAGGAACTAACACTGTTGCTGAATTCCTTGCTCTACTACACGACCTCAAACTCATAAAACAAAAGCAGATTTCTAAAGTGGAAATAGAGATGGACTCTCAGGTGGTTATAAACTGGATCAATTCATCCTCATGTGGGGTATGGTACCTTGAAGAATTTTGGGAGGAGCTTACAGCAAGTCACATTTACCTTGAGACATGTTTATAGGGAAGGTAACTCAGCTGCTGATTTTCTGGCTCGGTTGGGATCTCAGGGAGTCAACAACATTTGGGAATCCTAGAACTCACTTCCTCACTTGTCGAGAGGCATGTTGCGTACCGATAAACTTGGTTTGCCAAATATTCGGTGTTGAATCCAATGATTCAGTTTTATTTGGTTTGTTTTGTGTTAGTTGTGATCAATGCCTTTAGTTCTGTTCGTTTGTATTTGTTGGTTAGTGAATAATGTTCCTGGTAAAGTTTTAACATTTGATATGCCTGGGAAGGAAATTGTAATCCCATGCACAAAGTTGTTTTCGTGTATCTATGGCTTTTCCCTCCGCCTGAAGTGAGGTCTTAATATATTGGGGAGAGGTCTCCGTTTAAGGGACCCCGACTCTTGATCAAAAAAAAAGTTACTGAGCTCTTCCAAAAAGAAAAAACTAGTTAAAAGTCATGACAAATTCCATTTCAATCAATGCCTATCTTCACTAATAAAAGTTGTATGGTCAACAGATTAAAGAAGAAATGTCTAGAGAGAGTTGGGTTACGTACCAATATGTCAAGCGTACCAAACTGGGTACCGATGTAACTGGCCAAAGAACAAACGCTAGCTGGTTCGGTCACATCAAGTTGATGAAATTCACGACAAGAAATTAGGTCTTTTGCAGCGTTCAAAATCGTCGCAAAAATTCATTAAAATCACTGTATTTAGTTATTTCCAACGATTTTAAACTCGCTGCACGTTCGCTACTATTAACCCATCACTTTTGATCTTTGCAGCGAAAGGAAAAAAATCGTTGATAAAAACCACTAATTCCAGCGATTTTTTCCCACTGCAAATGTTCAAAAAATCGTTGCAAATGGTCTTCTCCATTTAAAGATAAATAGTTGGGAATGATCAATTGCAGCAATTTAAACTGTCGCAAAAATTATAAAAATTGCTGCAATTAATTCTTCTTATTTGCAACGAATGTAGAAAAATCGTTGCAAAATATTTTTTCCAACATAATTGTAACGCTGCAAATGTTAAAAAAAAAAATCGCTGTAAATGATCAAAAATTGTTGCAAAATGGGTAATCCATTTAAGGAAAGAATCATTGAGAAAGGTAAATTGTAGCAATTTATATCGTCGCAAAAGTTGTAGAAATAACTGGAAATGATGCCTGATCTATTGCAACGATATATTCTTTTCATTGTAGTTAAATTGTTTGCATCACATAGAAATCGCTGCAAAAGATTAATTGCAACAAGTTTATAACTGTTTGCGGTGAGTTTTAGTCACAAAATTACAAAAAAAAAAAAAAATTTACTAATCAGTAGTAATTTTATGTGTTTTATAGAGCAAATGTCATAGAGATACAGTTCTTTCTTTCCATATTGAGAGACGCAATCCAAGTAACCCACAAGACCCATTATACTAGGAAAAAAAAATTAAAACTAATTAGAAATGAGCTATACACTAGGGTGGACCAAATGGAACCCAAAACCTACAACTTAACTACTAAAGTCAGACAGATCTGGAAATGTAGTTAACATTCATTCAAATATGTCAACTGTACTGCTCCTTTATCTTTATAAATAATATGTACCTGGGCATGGCATGAGGGGTGGACAAAATAGCTCCTCACAAGACTGCATCAGCCCTTATACTTGTTGGATATTTGATATTTTCATCTGGACATACCAATCTGGCAATTATACATCAAATGCATCAGTACACACCATCAGAGCAGTTATAAAGGAGCAGTGCATTCGTTGCGTTGACAATTGAGGGAAAATTAAATATATAGTCATATAAATTAATGGGTTGTAATATTATGTTTAAATCAACATAATGTCAACAACGTCTAAAGGCAAGCTCCAAAAATATCCAGTTATGACACCTCAAGTACACAGAACATGATACAACAAAACAGCAAATTAAGAATAAAAGAACGATTCTGCAATTCAATCCTTACTTCTTTAATATTCCTTCATTCTCTGTGTGTGTGTATAAATACATGTGCCTTATGTGCTTCTTCAGTCTGTGAAAAATCAGGAGAGAGTTTCAGATAGAAGGAGCCATATGGCACCAACACTTTTGGTGCTTCCCTTGTGAGCAGTTACAGAAAATTCAAACCACAACTTCTAACATGTCAATTGCCCAAATGGGTTATATTTTTTTGTACGTTATCACACTAGCGTCCTTCCATCATGGAATGACATCCCCAATTTTATATTACTTAAATACAGAGTGTTGTTGCTAATATTTCGGTTCTATTTTGCCTATTTTCTTGAGAGGTTCGCTCATTTCTTATAGTTAAAAGAATCTGTTGAACTAAAGCTGTTATGTATGAAGTTTTAACTGTAAGAAAGGTTCGTCCATTTTGCCTCTTCGCATCTCTTGCAGTCGATGTCACCCTGATCCCATTTGAGGTTAGCTGTTTAGATATCTCAAATCCGATCCCTTTGTTGGCCCCCGTTACAACTGCAATCCTAGGAAAATGTTTGAAACAAATGCAGAAGCAAAGAAACGGTGGGTATTAATTAAGGATGCATGTCATTAATCAAATTTGGATCTCAAGCTTATATTAGAGAGAAAACTTAAGAACAATCAAATTTCAAGTACCTCTTCGTCCCAGCTGGATTCACGGTTGTTTCTATTTCGTAATATAAAAGCGAGGATGTACCAGCAATGCAGACGACGCCTTGTATGAAAATTCTATGGTTTTGCTCTTGGTTTAAAGTTAAGCTTATGGGTAAATATTTATAGTTTGTTTTTTTTTTTTTAAATAATATTTATAGTTTGTTTATCTCTTGCTTTTGTGCACAGTCCATGACATGTTCCTTCGGAGTCTTGCATGTACGCGGTAGGCATCGACATCTTTTGTTTTTCGTAATCAATGACGTCTCTTAATTCAAGTTTTTGTCTGTTGTTCATGGTTTTCTAGGTCAATTCCCCTTCAAAATTGTAGTCTTCTTTTCTAAACCATTATTTTCTAAGTTGAAATTGATGAATATCTAGAGCTAAAGAGACCTACCACGTTGTAGTACTACAAAGTAGTTTTAAATAATTGTAGTAAAATATAACCACTTATGAACATATGTTTGGACTTTAATTAATTGATAAGTAGCAGAAATCATATTCTAGAGCATCTCAAGCTTTCTTTTCTAACAACGACCATCTTTTGCTATCGTGACGTAACAATTGTTTTGGATAAATACGAAACCAGAACTGCTACAGGTACCCGCCGCTGGGTACCTGTTGTGGAATCATTGACGTGGCTGCTGATATATTATTAAAAAAAAAAAACAGAAATCGATTACGCCTCTTCAGATTTTCCAGAACTCAAATTGTTTTGCAAAGAGAGGTGTTTGCGAACCCAAACTCAAATTCTCCATAACTCTCCAGCCCACACTTGTACTTTTTTTTTTCTTTGTTGTGTAAATTGTGAGTTTTTAGCTCGATGAAGAAGAAGCTTGCAATGCAGAACAGTAAGCGTGGCGTTGTTACCATCCATGAGGAGCACCAAGGAGCTCCTGATCCTCATGCATGCGAAAAACAGAAATGAGAGGAAAATCAATAAACTAACTAATCGATTTGTTAGATTAAAAAAATTCTCTATTTCCCCAAAAAAATTTCTCAACAACCAAACAATGGGCAACCCCCAAAATTTTAGATTAAAAAAATTAAAAAGAACAAACCCATGAAGCTGGCGAGTTCCTTGGTGAACTTGAGGGTCTGGAGTGGTTTCAGAACAATGGGCCATGGTATTTAAGCAAGCGGCAGAGGCAAGGGGCCATGGTATTTGTGCTTCCGTTCGTGCAAAAGACTCATCTCCTAAGTTTAGTAACATAATGATTAGCGTCTTCGAGGGAGAGGGAGAGGGAGAGGTTCGACAGAGATGAAGATGGAGATTCATCTGAAGGGGGAAAGAATGAAGAAACAATTCTGAAGGGGGGAAAGGCAACGAAGGTCTTGATCGATTTCGGAGTACTGCGCACCGTTTCGGAGAACTGGTGCTGCGCACCGTTTCATTAATGCCACCTGAACCGTGTACGCGGCGTGTCCCTTCGACGTGTGCAAGAAACATTTTTCAAAGTTTAAAATATTGCTTGAAAGTTTGGCTTTTTTTTCCTTAAACCATTACAGTTACTTGTCAAAAATACACTCTTTTAAGTCGGTGGCCAAACCCCATTGACCATTCACACCATCCGTTGTTGTACTTCAATCCCCTTTTTTTTTTTTTCCGGCACGAAACTCTTTGTTCACGCTTTCATGAATTAATCGAGCTCTTTGTCCCTTGAAGTGTGCGGCCAAGTGCTGCTCAGTAGGCCTATCGGATGAAGGGTGCCGATGTTCGTTGGACCAAATTCAAGAACTATCTTTCGGCAACAGGTCCAATACTTCTATCTCTGTTCAAAACCAGTTTTATTAGAAAATTTTCAAAATAAGAATTATATTAAAAAATTATATTAACTATAAAATATTTTTGGTTAGAATCGTATTTTTTTTTTTTAAATCTGATAAAATATCTTAACTCAAACTAGTTTACTATTATTCATAGACCATTTTACTACTAATCACAAATTCTAACTCCAAGTATACAAATGAGTCCTTAGCCACACAAAAATTTACCACTTCTCGTAACATCTTTTGTCTATAATTAGACCCATTGTCTTACAAGTTTATTTTATGCATATGATAACTTCAAAATTCTCTCTTTCTTCCAAAATACTTTCATTTCTGCACAACTTGTAATTAAGATCTATTTAACTGTAGAAACAAATTTAATATTTTTTAAGTAAATTTGCTGATAATCCATGTGCACACCATTACCGATGGAAGCAAATATTATCTTAAGAAAAACGACATTATATCGCACATTGAAGCAAATTTCTTCTCACTCTTGTTTCTTCGTCTACAATATTATAAATATGGTAATATTCTAATATAATATTCTAACACTCCTTTACACCAACAAATATTTTATTCCAAAATCATATCATCTATCTTGTTAACTAAGGCGTTCACCAGATTGGATTGCAGCTCTGTTGTGAGAAGCAAAACTCCAGCAAATTACATGATTGAATCTCAGGCGTTGAGCAATTATGTATGCATGCTTTTTTATGAATTGTACTTACTATAAAACCATCTAAGATTACATTTTCTTCAGACCCTACGAATTTACGATAATTCACATTTCTCCTTGGAGTCTTTCTGCTCTACATTTTTCCGAGGAAAACAAAAAGAATTACAATACAAACTGCAAAAATTCTTTCTTCACCAAACACAAACAAGATTTACAAGAAGGCCGATCAGTTATGAAGTGGGTTTGGTCCCCCTGGAACTGCCGGGAAAGAAACTCGATAAGTTGGGTCGATATCATCTTTGTCTGATCCCTCTGGGGCTCTACCGGAGAAATGCCATGAAAACCGGGAAGAGGAGTTGAATATATCTGTTTGCTTGGTTTTTTCAACCATATTTTTGCGGATATGGCGGCAAGTTGATCGCTGGCTGATTGCGAGTATTACCACAAAGACCAGAAGTGGAAGCCTGAGATGCTGAATCCCCATGAATCTGCAGATGAGAAAGAACTAATCTTGTTGAAACAAAAGGCAGAGGAAGCTGCTTATAATTGAGCATGTCCTCAAATGCAGGCAGGGCTCGACTCTTTTAATATTGGATCAGACAACATTGGGTGAAGATAGAGCCAAAATCCTCAATTAGTTATATTGAAATGACTGAAATGACCTCTTCTTGTCACCTAATTTGCGAACAATCCATTTTGCAATTTTAAACTGCATCTTTTGCCTTCAGCTCAATTTTTTCCAACCAGGCGAAAACATGCGCCTTTGAATGATTCACAGAGTGTCGAGTGACTCACGATATGGGGGTGATAATACGTGGGAGGTCATGATTTGATATATTATGGGAGGTTGAAGGTTAATACAGTCCTTTTGCATGTGGGGAGTGCAGATTTGAAAAATCGTTTGTGAATGGTGAGTGCGTTGACTTCTTCCCATTTGGGTTTCGATTATTTCAACTTGTGTCACAATTATTGTCGACGACTAGAGAGGTAGATTTATAGACACGTGCTGCACGATCACAGTGACAAGTTGGAACTTTTTGTTGCTCCAGTGTTAAAGATGCAGATATATATTTTTTAATTCTTTTTACAATTTTATTCTAGACGGAAGATATTTATATAAACTCCTGAAATACACATCATTAAAATTTTAATATTTTTCATAAAATAAAATTTCTATATTTATTTATTTTAATATGACAGCCCTTGTTTGGAGCCGCCCCCTGATACATCGTACACATGTTCCAGGCTAAGCTTGACAAGTTCATAACAGCTAGCAGATGCCTCGTAGGATTGCGTATTAAACAGGATAACCCGAAGAATATTTGATTATCGCAGGGTCCCAATTTAATACGCATGCTCTTCTACAGTTAGGCCAAGTTCTTTGAGATATAACAACCCTACGGTTGGTGAATTTGGTCTTTTGAAATATAATTATGTGTAATTATTTTTATAGGTCAAGCATCTTGCATCTCTTCGTACCCTAATGTAGGTGGACGTTGAGTTGAGTTAAATTGAATTGAGTTCTTTATAAATAATAATGAGTTAAAATAGTATAATGAGTTTAGATGTATTTAGATATTAAGATGAATGTAGATGTATTTATAAAAAATTGAAAAATATTATACGTCTCACATTTTAAGAAATATTGAATTGAAAAATATTATGAGTCACACGTGAAAAAAATTTTAAATTGAAATGAATATAATGATTTAAGAATTGAGTATTTTGATATTATACTCGACTTAAAATTAAACTAAACTGAGTACTTCAATCCAATTTAATTCGAAAGGGACTAAAGTTTCAAAATTTGAGGTCTTTGCTTAGTGGGTTGTTTGCCGCGTGAGCAGGGCTAAGTTGCTCAGACCATCTTCGGTGCCGATGTATTCATTCTTGACATTGTAGAATGAATAATCAATGATGGCCAGCAGCTGCACAACTTGCTAATTCTTATAAACAACATTATTATCACTTTGCATTATTGATTTCTGGGTCAATCGAAAAATCATATCTGGTCTTTTCTTTGATTATTAGAAAGGACACTAGATGTATGTGTTGTTTTGTCAGTTGACCATTTTATAAAGTATTGTGTAACTTCAAGGAGTTCGGATGATTTTCCTGGAATCTTCAGAGCCAATATCCCTTTTTTATCATTTCAAATTCTCACGAGAAATTTCTTTACTCTCGTTTTAAACAGATCCCCTGGATTACAAATAGGAAACCTGTGGGGACTGATAACCTACAACCTTGCAATGCACACTTCACTAACGTCGTAAAAGTGAAGGTTGTAGAAGTCATAAATGGTCCATTGAAATTAAGAATAGATCATATAAGTTTACTGTTCCTCTTCGAAACGGTTGGGCTGAAGTTGTGTGTTTAACAGCCCCCAATCAACAAAAGACACGTAGGAGATCTTACACAAAACAGAGAACACTTGATCTCATCTGACTAAAACTCTCTGAGAAAGAACTTCGACTTCAACCTTGTTATCTTTCGAACTGCCACCGCACTATATACTCAGACCACAGCCGCACCGCACCAAACCAGCTCCATGGCCGCCACAGCCAGACAACATCATCGCACGACCAAGCTCCGTCGCCCCCCACTGTGGTTTTCCTCCGTCGCCCCCTATCTGTCGAAGCTTTTTCTCTCTCAGCTTCTTCCATTGTCCATCACAGCCTTCACCCAACCTAGTAGCCATCGTCATTGACAGAGGTCACCGCTGTCTCCTCCGCCACTCCATGATTTGATTTTTGCACTGACTTCTCACTGGATTCTTTGTTTTATTAAATATATTAATGGAGACAATCATAGTTGCAGCAAGGAAAGTTCAGATTTTCAAGAGGCTAATGATCGATAGTACTGACACTGGAAAACATGCAGGAAGAAATTAAAAACGTATAAAGATCATTAATGATCAAAGAAGCAGACCTGTTTCCCAGAAGGTTATGGAGCCGAATTATGAGGTCCTCTTCTTCCTCTGAAAAACCACCCCGCTTCACACTAGGACTTTGACAATTTATCCACCTTCATCTGCAACTTTTGCCACCCCTCTTCAAACCTGCGTGTACCACAATTTTTTGAGTTTTTTTTTTTTTTTTTTTTTTGGGCAATAGCATCAAATCTGTGTAACAGATAGACGATTGGCATGATCGAGCTTCAAGTTTATGCTTTTCCTCGTAACAGTGGAAATAGAAGAAAGATTAGATAAACTACAAACCTGACATTTTCGTGATTCGATTCCACTTGCCTTTTCCATGCACCCTTATGCAATCCATTAAAATCCAATCCTCCTCTGTCCACAGCCCTTTTTGGTATTCATTCCTACCTTCCATTCTTGTTGCAGAGAAGAAGATTTTTTTTTTTTTTTTTTTGGGGGGGGGGGGGGGGGGGGGGGGGGGGGGGCGAGAGAGAGAGAGAGAGAGAGAGATTTCTATAGATACCTTGGACCAGGTGAGCAGATTGGGGGTTTTCGGACTGAGCTTCGATGGAAAAGGGATAGGAGGAGGCTTCCGCGTCGGAGAAGATGACCGTAGAGACGTTCGACCAGGTGAGCAGATCGGCAGTGACCGGTGTGAGCCTTGGTGGAAGAGGGAGAGGAGGAAGGTTTTTCATGGAATGAGAAATGGAAGATTCAGTGTAGACAGGTACATGGAATGAGAAATGGAAGAGGTACACGGCAAAATGTAATTGGAGGGCTGTTATTTGATCTTCAGCAGACGGACCAGCTATAAGATATTCTCATAAGTTCAAGGTACTGCTATTTACAGCCAGCATCTCTGCACATTCTAAAGAGCAGATTCTGTGCACCTGTCAAATTTAGAACTTCAATGATACAAATATACTTGGAAGGATACATCTTAATTCCAAATGAATAGACCATAAATGGAACTAAAAACATAACATTTCACCATGGAATTGACATTCAAATACAAAACTCAACAAAGTAAATTGAAAGTAACCATCTTAAAGGTGAATACTTCAGAAACAACCTTATCAAAGGTAAACAGCACATGGTTATGAAATGGCATGATATAATTAAATGAACCGTGATATAATTTATAAAGACATGGAGACGCAGTAAGTGACTATTTATCATAGCATCGTAAGCTTTCTTAGGTCCCCAAATGCTCCATATATAATGACAACATAATATAGCTACAAGCAACATCGACCACTACAACCTTGACCTAATCATGACACATTAACACTTCACCCTGACACTCAAAATTCATATAGCTACACATTAATCCTATAGATAATTCATTCACCAATTTGATGTAAGGCTCCAGTTTCATGCCTAAGAATTTATTCCCCAACATCTTAAGTTGACAGGACATCACCTCTCTCATCCCAATCCAGCAGTTGTGACATCCAACCTCGCTCACATCTTCACCTTTTTTTTTTTTGATAAATAAATAAATTTTATTGATCAAAGAATGGCAAAAGCCTGTATTACAACTCTGATGTCCCACCTAAGTGAGCACATTAGAGGCAAGGAAATCCCGAAGGGCCATGCCATTAAAATCTACAGCAATGGCCCAACCACAAAGTGTTCTAAAAAACAAGAACTTAAGCTCCTCTATAGATCTTTCCTTGTCTTCGAAAGTCCGCTCGTTACGCTCCCCCCACAAACTCCATAAGATGCAAATAGGGATCATCTTCCACATCGCTTTAATCGGTTGACTACCTCTTATGCTAGGCCAGCTGGCCAACGCTGCCTCCACAGTTTTCGGCATCACCCAAACCAGTGCCAATCGAGCAAACACGTCGTTCCATAGAGTCCTTGCTACATCACAATATAACAGAAGATGATTTACCGACTCTCCCCCTCCTTTACACATACAACACCAGTCTGCGATAATGATCCTTCTTTTCCTTAGATTATCCGTGGTAAGAATCTTACCCAGGGAGGCTGTCCAGACAAAGAAAGAGGCTTTTGGAGGTGCCTTGTGGTTCCAGATCTTTCTCCAAGGGAAGAGAGAATTGGACTCTGGGGTGAGAGCCTTATAGAAAGACTTCACCGAAAAGATACCTTTTCTTGCTGGAATCCACCACATGACATCTTCTTGCTAGCTGTTTACTCTTATGGAATAAATAAAACTGTAAAAATCTGCAATGTTGTTTATCTCCCAATCCTGAACTGCTCTACCAAAATTAATATTCCAAGTACTCCGCCCCCCCGACACCTCCATAGCATCCGCCACTGATAAATCCTTTACATTTGCCAATTGAAATAAAGAGGGATACAAATCTTTTAAAGCTCTGCTATCACACCACACGTCGCTCCAAAATTTAATCCTAGTTCCTGTACCCACCTGGATCCTAACAAAACGATTAAACACCTCCCAACCTCTTCGAATGTGCTTCCACAATCCAACTCCATGAGCCCCATTAACTTCCCTAGTGCACCAATCTCCCCATAAGCCTCCATATTTCTTTTCAATGACCAATTTCCAAAGAGAGTCTGGTTCGGTGGCAAATCTCCATAACCATTTGCCTAATAATGCCCGATTAAACACCCTTAGGGTCCTAACTCCCAATCCTCCCCCCGGGATAGAGCGGCACACCTGTTTCCATTTAACCAAATGGAACTTGAATTCATCCCCCAAACCCCCCCACAGAAAGTCACGTTGGAGCTTCTCAATACGGGTTGCCACAACTTGCTGGTACCGGAAAAAGAGATAAGAAATAAGTGGGTAAGTTAGATAAAGTACTTTTTATCTAAGTGATTCTACCGCCTTTGGACAAGTACATTCTTTTCCACCCCGCCAATCGCCTCTCTATTTTCTCGATTATTGTATCCCATATTGAAGAAGCCCTCGAAGCACTTCCTAGCGGAAGTCCCAAATAAGTCAAAGGGAAAGATGCTATCTTGCAACCCAACGTTCTTGCCAAGAGGCGAATATTAGGAACAATCCCAATTGGCACTAGTTCTGATTTGTCCATATTTACCTTCAACCCAGAGACTGCCTCAAAGCAGAACAGTAAGGCCTTCAACGCTTGAACCTGCCTTTGGTCTGCTTCACACATAATCAGTGTATCATCTGCAAATAATAAGTGGGAAATATTAATGATGCCCCTACTCGGGATTCCGATCGGGAAGCCTGTTATAACACCATCCACAACCAAAGCCGATAGCATCTTGCTTAGTGCCTCCATGATAATAACAAATAACAAAGGGGATAAAGGGTCCCCTTGTCTCAATCCACGGGAGCTCTAGAAGAAACCCACTGATACTCCATTCAACAATACAGAGAATTTTGCCGAGGAAATACACCAATGGATCCATGTCCTCCACCGCTCTCCAAAACCACATCTTCTAAGTAAATGAAGAAGGAAATCCCAATTGACATGATCATACGCCTTTTCCATATCAAGCTTGCACATTAATCCTGTTTTCCGGGCTTTCATTCTGCTATCAAGACATTCATTAGCAATTAACACCGCATCCAGTATCTGTCTTCCTTTTACAAATGCATTTTGGGGTTGACAGGCAGTCTTCCCCATCACCTCACTCAGTCTATTCGCAAGAACCTTGGAAATTATCTTATACACCCCACTCACTAAACTAATAGGCCTGAAATCCTTAATCTCCGCCGCTCCCACCTTCTTAGGTATCAAAGCAAGAAACGTTGTGTTAAGGCTTTTTTCAAACCTTCCTTCGCTGAAAAGCTCCTGGAAGACCTTCAATAGGTCTTCCTTAATAACTTCCCAACAACCCTGAAAGAAACCCATAGAAAAGCCATCCGGTCCTGGTGCCTTGTCCTTTGCCATTTTCCTCACAACTTCATAAATCTCACTTTCTTCGAAGTCCCTTTCTAGGCGAGATGCATCACTCACACCCTTTCCATAAGGTCAAGGTAACTAAACACATACTTGCACATTTCAACCGCAAAGTTGGCCGTTGAATGATACCACTCAGGAATGCATATAAATGCTATTACGGTATTTTAATGAATGAAAACACTGAATTCTTAGAAAATAAGTGAACAGCTTATTATCAACAATGTCTAGCTCAGTAAAGAACATAATCAAGGATTGCAACAGGCATGGCCAAAGATGCAGCTAACATACCCTCAAGGCAAGCAGATAGAGCAGCCGCCTCCTGTACCCGTGTCATTTGAACATAACCAGCAGCAGTGTGTGCCTCGACTGTCATTGAAGATATGCCACATTCATCAAACCTGTTAGCACAGAGAAATTTCCCATTCCAAAACCCTGATAATCCATACACCATACAACCATATATCGGAAAGACAAATCTATCAATACTTCCTGTGTACTTGGGCAATTGCCTATTTATTTAATTCAATAAAATTTTATTTTGCCTATAATATAAAAAAAACAAATCTACCAAAAGATTAAAAACTACACTTTCATACGCCAACGAATGAAATACAGATAAATCTACGAGATTTTAATACAATAATTTCCATAGTTTTTGTACCAGAAATACCTCGATACCATACCTCGATACTTCATTCTCTCATTTCTAATACTCTCTTAGAAACCAGAAGTAACATTCTCGACCAAAACTCTTCTTGCTAAGTTCACGCATTATCAACTCAACCTGACCCGGAAAAACACTTTCCTCTTCCAACAGCCGCAGCAGCACTCTTTTAGCGATCTTCATATCATACTTACCGAGAGACGCACTGCTCCCAACCTTCCTCACTCCCCTCCCACCTCTCATTCCAACCTTCTCATCCTCCAAGTCCTCTCCTTCCACAGTCAGCCTTCCCCACAATTACCCGCGGAATACGTAGCCGACTGTCCCTCGAAGTCCAAACCCAAATAATCGTCACTACAGAACCTTCTCCTTTGAACCAAACGTTTCACACTGCTCGAGTTCAAATCCTCACAATTTCCCCCCAAATTTTTTGCAAAGGGCTTTGCTGGCTCCTTTACTGGACCGTAATCCGAGTCTTCGTCCGAGCCTTCATTTCTCCGAAAACGCCTCCGGCTTTGCACAGAATAATTCCTTGTATTTACGGAATTCGAGTTTATCAAATTCACATTTTCCCGCCCTTCCCATACCGGCTTCCTCAAGTCGATCAGCGATACGACCGATCATCTCTGTCTGTTCGATCCAATAAACCCTGACCATCCATTCGGTCCCCGCGGAGGCGAGGATTTCAACGGACCGTCTTCTTCGTTCCACAAATCTTCGGCTCCTTCTTTCATGAAGCGATTGGCTAGGGCTTTAATGTGATCGGTGGTGCTCCTCGGCCCGCCACCGGTTGAAGGGTTCGGGCTTATAGGTGGGTCGGACTTACCGGAGAGTTTAGCCCTGATATAGGACAGAATTCGAGCCTGATAAAGCTCCTTTTCTTGCTCAATACGTCTCATCTCTTTCGCTCTGGCTTTTTTCTCATGCATACGCCTCCATTGCCACTTAGTTACGCCACCGGGGAAGGTCCGGGGCCCACCGCCCATGGGTCGGGTGAAGACGAGAGTGCATAGGAGCTTCGAGAAGGTTCTGGGACGTTCTAGAAGGGTCGCAGCACCTGGGGACATTTGGTTTTGAGCCAAATGAGCGATGGGAGGAATGGGGTGAAGATAGTACAAAGAGCGAGGGAAAGAAGATTGAGAGGAGAGAGCGAGCAGGAAATAGTAAATACAACTGTATGGTGTTTAATAAAGGAAGACGAATATGGGTTTTTATATAGGGTTTGAGGTGGAGTTATTGGGCCCAGATGGGCCTGAGAGTCTCGTCCTTACCCAGATTAGATTCCGGCTTAAATATTTGGATTTGTTGGGTTTATACTTTATAAGATTTGATATCGTTGGGCTTAAATGTGGACACTATCTTTCTCGATAATTTTTTCCCTTATTATCTAAGTATTATTTTTATATACTTATTAATATCTTTATTATTATTAGATACAATTTTATGGCTTTTTTGGTATTCATGGAAGCTGTGAGAAAGAGAGAGAGAGTTATTTATTTTTATGAATTAGGTTATTTGATCTCATTATACAATAACAGAATAATTTTATTTGAAAAATTTTTACATCACACATTATCTACGTAGCATAATTGATTTGGAATATAAATTTTAAAATTAAAATTTTACAAATAAAAATATGTCATGTGGATAATGTGTAGTTTAAAAATATTTAAATAGCACTACTCGAGAAGAATATTCATGCCTAGCTGGTTGACTTATATATATATATATATATATTTTTTGGTATAGCTCCAAACTTTTGGAGTGAATATGATTGCTCAAAGATGTTTTCATATTCAAGCTTAGACAATGGTATGATTATATACTGTATATTGTGTATGAATCGATCTCGATTATGATTACTTTGTTAATGCCCATTATTTTGATGCTAATAACTAAATGTTAGGTGT
Source organism: Carya illinoinensis (assembly GCF_018687715.1). NCBI lineage: Eukaryota > Viridiplantae > Streptophyta > Magnoliopsida > Fagales > Juglandaceae > Carya > Carya illinoinensis. The sequence goes on from NC_056763.1 coordinate 26,879,727, forward strand.
AGATTATTATTAAAGACTACCCCTTTGAAAAATGATGTTCATTATTTGAATGCAGCCAACTATATTATGGATCACAATATATTATAATTTATTGAGAAATAAGAATATATGTTTTAAGATATCTTGTGATTATTTCTAGCATGGAATGAGTTAAGGTCGGTTTGGCTATTGATCTAAAATTTCTCAGTGGCCAAATCGAAGCTTAATCATCCATCACTCATTTTTTATAATTTTTGTTCCTATATTATGACTTAGAACTAGAGAAACACTGTCCATTTTTCAGCATTTTATATTTGTAAAAGGTAATGATATCTTTAAAATTTATTTACTGCTGTTTTACTATTTAGCTTCCTTTTTTTTTTTTTTTTTGGTTCTTTGAATATGGAATCTGGATTAAAAATTATAGAGTATGAATTTTTTTGCATAATTTAAAAGAAAATAAATTGAATCAATCAATGTATTTATTTAAATTAATTTAAAATAAATTCAATTTTTTATTTTAATTAAATTGTAAAAAAATATTCTGAAAATTTTAATCTAAATTTTTAAAAAAATAATAATTAATAAAATATCATTATCCATTTATAAAATATCAGCATCACGTATACATATCCGGAGACAAGATTAGATTCACTCGCAGCTGTTTCGTAAACGGTCCCAACTCCAGTGAAACCCTCTTTAATACACGTGGCCTCGCACGGCTTGCTTCCAATTAGTATACACATTGTTTCATTTTATCCCATTCTTTAAAAGCGGAGACTTTATCGAGAGACGGAGATTCAACAGTGAGAGAACGTCGGTGAAAGCTTCCCGTTCCGGCAAATTCTTACCTTATAGAGCTTAGATTACGGTGCCATGGTGGCTCGGAACTCGCCGGAATGGCTCCCCTCCGGCTGGACAGTCCAATTTAAAGTCCAAAAAACTGGTCGCAAAATTAGGGTAATTTCTAACACTAGAGAACTTAACTGTTGTTCGGTACTGACACTGTACCTCTTGCAGTTGTATATTCACAGCTGAATATAATCACGACGATGTTAATCTCAGAATGATCGATCCCTTTTGATAAATATATGTGCTTAACTGCTTATCTCTGTTAGACCTAATCTTATTTTTTTCAACTATATGGATAACGATTAACGGTGCTTTTTTTTTTTTTTAGCTCATTAAAGTTCTATAGGTTAGTTTGAATGTCCTCAATAATGTGATTGCTGATGATGTTCTTTTCTTGGATGTTGGAAAATTTGTGTATGGTGAAAGGAAAGGGATTGCCTGTAGATTAGTGAGTTATGTATACCAAGAAATTTGTATGGTTTCGTACTAATTGCTTTCGCATCTGTAGTGTAGACGGGAGTGTATGTTTTCGTACTAATTACTTTCGCATCTGTAGGATTGAGGGGAGTTGCTGCCTCTGAATTTGTAGTCTGGCTTAATTAAATTCATAATGATCTTAGTCTTGGTTGCTTATAAATAAATAAATAAATGATCTTAATCTTGCTTGTTCATTGCACGAGATATTTATATTGCTATGCTGTCGAAATAGTGAAGAGGATTGATGATCAGAAGTCTTTTCGCTTTTCAAAATCAGGGAACGTTGGGAATCAATTACCAATTACACTTTCTCCTGTCAATAATTACCATGTCATGGAAAACCTATACATGCATATAATATAAGCAATAATTGTCAGTAGGTGGAAACAGTAATTTCATGGAACCTTGCCTTGTCTGTTGATTTTTTTAAACTTATAAACGAGATCTCATGTAACCATCATATACAAATTAACGTCTCTACACAATTATTTATATCAACGTTTATGTTAGTCCTTACACTGTTCTGCCACAAAGTAGTTGAAAATCTGTTAATCTCTTAGTTCTGATAATTACATGCAAGATCTTTTCATTTGCAGTATATGTGGGGCTAAAAAGGAAAATTAGGAAGCCTTTGATTACGTTGGAGCTATATGTCCACTTTTACTCTTTCCTCTTGGCAACACTAAGGAGCAACAAATTTAGAACTCATCATTGGCTTAGAAAGGGAATAGGCAGCTATAGAGTGAAGTTTTCAAACTGATAAAAAAAAAAAAAACACTAGGATTGGTTATCTGGTTATGGAATTGCTCTGATGCTTATGATATTTTTATTTGCACTCTTGTAGATTTACACAAATTTGGAAACTGGACAGAAGTTATTTTCCAAGGACGATGTTATCCACCGTATAAAATTTAATAGCAGTCAAGGCAGAAAGCCTCTTCCAAAAAACAGGCACATCAAAATGCACTCTAGAAACAATCTGAAGCCAGTAAGTATGAAATTGAAACATCAAACTATTCATTGGTTTTTTGGCTTACCATATTTTTGTGTACTTTTATTCTGTCATTGTTTGTTTTTAACAGCTTGCAGCAGAAACAAATGAGAATCCTGAATGGTTACCAAAAGGTTGGAACATGGAAGTGAAAGCCCGAAACAATGGTATGGGAGCAAAGTACAAGGTATGATATTCCCATATTAAGTAATATTTTTGCATATATCTTGCATGGGAATTTACCATTTTATATTACCAACCCCCTGGCGTGTTCATGCCAGTTATAGTACAGAATGACTGGTTCAATACTAAGATGTTACTCCATAGTGCATGAATGGTGCAGCAATGCTCTGGTATGTGTGCAGTTTAATGCCACCTGTCTTTTGTTTTTAGGACATCACTGGTGGTTGATTTTTTTCCCCTCGTATTATCTATATTGTTGGTTCTAATGGGAACTTCTACGTGCTGCTAATCATTAATTATCCATAATGGGTGTGTAAGTTGACATAATGTGCCCAGAGGAAAACAATAATGCATCAAGACTCCAGTGTTATTGCTAATTAATTTTTGCAGTCAAATTTTATTACCTCTTTTCTGAACACTTCAATTAGTTTTCAGAAAACTTAGTGCTATTTCGACTTGTATTGTGCCTACCAACGATAATGCTTTACAATGTTTTTATGCAACTACATTCTTGTTGCAGTGTTACATTGATCCATTGACCGGATGTAGATTCTATTCCAAGCCACAGGTGTTTCAATATCTCGAAAGTGTAAAGTGCAGTAGTCAGACATTCAGAAAGAGGAAAATAGATATTGGCAAGCCTCTGGTTAGCAAAGTTTATTCCCATAACTATTCTCATGATTTAAATTCTATCTTTATTTTGGAGTTCTTTTCTCTATGTATTTTCATTTTACTGACTTTATGGTTTTTCTCTTGTTTCCTGGCTACGTACTATAGAATATGCATCAGTAACAATGTTATGCCAAATTTGTAAGTTTTTGCGTGTCTTATTAAGTAGTTTCATCCCTTAATAATAGACATTATGGACATTTTTCCTTGCTGGCCTTGCTGTAGCTGTTTTGTTTGGTAGAAGACCAGAATTGGTGAATATGAAACAGTAGTATTAATAGAAAGACGAAAAGGATAAAAAGTACAACCACACAAAAAGTTAAGAAAGAACTCTGCTACAAACGTTTAAGATCTCAGGAGTCGGGGAAACAAGCTAGGTGGCATCAAGCAAAGGTAAACATAGTCTTTTTTTTTGATAGATAACAAAGGTAAACATAGTCCACACTAAGATCAAACTTAAAACCTCCAAATATCTTGTCAGGAAGAGAAAAGATGACTATCGTGTGAGTTTCCACTATACTTTTTCCCTTTTCATTACGAGAAATGTCTTCCATTAATTGTGGGGCACTGGCATATTAGTTCTGCTTATTTTGACTACTTTCCATTACAAATATGATCCTCAACTCCAGAAGGTATCTAAGGCATTGAGGTTATATTTATGTTTTTCCCGTTGAACCTATAAAAAATTATTTTTCCTTTGATGTCTTGCCACCCAGAAGCCAGGGGACACCGGTTCATATTTAGAGCTGATATGGAAACTCATCTATAATCCATTTACCTTCTGCATCCTAAATATCACTAATTTGATTTTCCCCTTGGGTTTTCTAGAATCCTTTAACGTTTGCATCCTGAAAGCTCCTGATTGGATAATTTTGGATTGAAAAAATACATGTTTGCACCTAGGAACAGAAGGAGGAAAATGTATGTGAAGCCCTTTTCTCAAGATTGAAAGTTTTACTTAATTACAGATTGAGGTTAGCATGTCCAAAAGAATCAAAAAGGGAAAAATAAATTGCGTGGACCAAGTGTTTTTTTTTCCCCAAATGAAGCCTGATTTCCATCTATTGCAACAATTAACCATTTTTTTTTTTGAGTTAAGACATTAAACTAAAGGATAATCCTGAGTTTATAATCTTGTTTTCTTCTTTGCCTTTTGTCCGTCTTATAGCCACCTACTGCAGTTAAAAGGCAGAAATTAAATCACCCAGAAACCAGACGGAGGCTTTTTGCAGGTGAGAGTTCATGGATGATGATAAATTCTCCCAGCATGATTGACCCATTATGTTAAAAGTTAGTCCAGGTCAGAGTGGTACAATAGGGAATCAATTTATCTGATGTCTATTACTTTCTGTCTTGAAACTTTTACTGCAGATAGAGGAAGGTTTATTAGGTGTGACTCAGAATTAGCAGAAGCCAAGAGCTCAAAGAGAGGACGGGCAAATAAAGCATCTGATGAACAGAGAGATGCTTTTGTCCCCACAGCTGAGATTGTCCAGAAGGATGCCATTAAGGATTCTGCAGAAACTAAGGAAAATTGTGGTCCAAGAAGGTCAGCATTGCCTAAAGCTGACAGCTCCAAGGGAAAAAGTCAACCAAAAAGTCTCCCTCCTAATAATGTGCCTGTTTCAACACCTGCAGTTGATATCCTGCAAGAGAATGATGTGCTTGAGACTGTGAAGGAAAATGGCAGCACTAGGAAAAATAAGATTACCTCAAGCAAGTCCAAAAAGAAAAAAAAATTTAACTTGCCTTGCCGTTCTTCAAAAAGACTTGCTGGTTTTGATCCTGAGCAGGTTGTGAACTCAGTTTCAAGTCAACAACCTTTTCAAGTTTTAACAAGGAGGTTAAGTGAAAGTGGAGCAGGTCAAGATTCAGTTTTGGCTTCATGTGGTTTGTCAGATGGAGCATCTCAGCAGCTTGAGAATGGGCAACAAATGCTGAATGCACAGCATGGTTCTACAGACCCGAACCATGCATTGCATGGAGAGCCATCAGACGAAAGCAAAAAGCATCTTCAAAACAAAGCTGCTTCCAAAGGGCCACTAGAGATGCTGGAAACTGACAAAATGGATGATGAGGTACTAGAAGAAGAGCATTGCTGTCCATTTGGGAATTCTTGGTCAGACCCATGCCTAGAGTTCGCTATCAAGACTCTTACAGGTGCATTACCACTTGAGGACACTACTAGTTATGGGGCTGTTTTGGCTCCTGCTGCCAATATCCAGCAAAAAGAGAACTCGCTTGAGGGTGGCATAAGAAAGAGCAGCACTAGAAAAACTCAGGATAGCTTGAAGAAATCCAAGAACAAAAAAGATCTTAATTTGACTCGAAGGTCTTCAAAGCGGCTTGCTGGGCTTGAACCTGAGATGGTGGCCAACTCCCGATTCGGTGAACAGGCTATTCAAAATGCAAGGAATAAGTCTAGTGAAAGTGAAGCTACTTTACCTGTGGTTTTGGCAGATGGAGCATCTCGACAACTTGAGGACGGGCTAGACATGGAGCTTGCGCATCATGTTTCTAACAATGTAAACACCCCAATCTTTCTTGGGGTGTCATCAAACAAGAGCGAAAAGCCGCTTGAAGTTCAAGTTGGTCCCAAAGAGCAACTGCCTCTTGGAGTCCAAAGTGTTCCCAAAGAGCAACCGCATTTTCCTGAAACTGAAATAATGCCAGAACCACAGCTTGCCTTTCCTTTCGGTGATTCTTGGCCAGACCCATGCCTAGAATTTGCATTCAAGACACTTACAGGTGTAATACCAGTGGAAGATAATTTGGCAGTTCAAGGAAGCTTCCACGAAGAACTTGACATCTCTCACACACAGAGGGATAGTAGTTTGGCATTGCCAGATTTTGGCTTACCCAGCTTTTTCCAAAATGATATTTCATCCCATTTTGATTTACCAGAAAAGTCTATGGCAGGACACCAACCGTCCCGGAGTTCTCCATTCCTGGCCCCAGGAAATCATGTGAGCTTGCCGAGTTGTGGAGGAATTAGTTCTCAACAACCTTACTCGGAGGGTGATGAGGATCTTCATGGAAAGGTTAACTCTTAGGATAAAGGCAGCTAGTTGTCTGGGATAGTCAGTAGTAATCTACTGTTTAAAGCCCTAGCATGACGCTTTTGCTATTTATCTCTTGTAATATTTGTAATCAGAGCTTGATGCTCTGTATCATCCGGTTAAAAGATCTAGTGGGGGGAGAGAGAGAGAGAGAGATTTCAGTCAGATAACTGTTGTAAGATTGATTATTTCTTTGCTTCTGTGTTTTCCTGCCAAAATGGATGGATAATCAATTCGGTGGAAAATTTAGGCTCGTCAATTATGTCTGAAATGAGAATTTTGGCACCTAATTAACCCTAAGCTACCCAAACAGGCCATGATTCATGGGATACAATCCGCAAGAGCACAAAATCAACTTTAAACAATTTTTTTCCGATCTTGCACACGTGCGAACGGCTCGTAAGAGCCAAAATGCTGTTTAAATCGCCCTACTTCTATCATAATACAAGGATCCTTGTTATCTGCCCACATGCCATTCTAATCTCAATCAAACATATTCTAGTATTTATCGCAAACTATATTGATCCTCATATTAAAATAAAGAGCATTAAGGCAATAATAACGATCAAAATTGTTTCTCGCTGACCAAAAATCTTTACTCCTTACAAAAAAAAAAAAAAGGAAGTTTCTACATTATGAATTTCAGAATGTATAGCATTACCGATATGATAATATCTTGAAAACCCGATCACAATCCAATAATCAAATGAAAAAGGCGAGGGAAAAATTGAGGCTAGACTTACCAAGAAAAATAGGTGCTTTCCAGTCCCTTAGAACCAAGGAAGACTTCGAGAGTTCCATGAGGATTGTTTGGAAAATGAAGAGGCTTGACCCCCCAGAGACACAGACCAAAAGGACGAGGACTCGAGTTTAAACTACTTTTGCCCAGGGATCTCTGTCTCTCACGTGCTCTTTTTCTGGAAATCTTTTCGAGGAACAAGAAAATTGTCAGCAAATGCAATAATTAACTTATGCCATTAGAGGTCTTTTATTTATTAGGAGGAATGAAAATTAAAACAAGCAACCAAAAAAGTAAGAGAAAAGCCCAGAGAGGAAGACAACAAAGACAAGGCATTTCATAATTTAGCTTAACTATCTCATTTTTTTCCTAATACATTTGAGTCTTCCGTAGAGACATTACTACAACCTCATCTGAATTCGGAAATTGGTGTTTGCACACTACAATGCATGCTCGCCAAGTGCCCCTCAAGCTCCCTTCATAGGCATACTGCGTGCTAATTCTGAGCCAGTTCTTTAAGGGCAGAACACAACCCTGTAGTTGGTCCCAGCAGGGCACGTATATGTGCTAGTTTGGTCGTCATTAGGGTAACTGTAAGCATTGGGGCAACGATCCTTGAAAAAATTGGAATAGTTTGTGGGCCCACAGCTCCCAGAATTGCAACAGTATTGATCGGTCTTGAATACAGTGCATGGATTGTTACATCCACCAGGAACCCTCAACTCATTGGGGCACTGCCCATTGATATCAGCAGTACATCTTATCCCACGGGTGCATCCATTAGAAGTGGGTCTAAATTCCATAGGAACATTAAACCCGTCAACAAGAGAGATGTCAAAGAAATCTTGGTTGTTAACTTGGTCTAGTGAGTATTCGGCAATGGTGTTTGGCGGTGTACCGTAGCCTTTGCATTCGAGAAGCCCACCATTACTGCACATTGTCGACGCTAGGATTCCAACATGGGGAGGACCCGATTCCAGGGAGATGGAATATGCTGCTGGGTTCAATTTTCTTCGAGTAGCAGTAGCTGGAAAATGTTCAAAATCCATTTTTTTTCAATAAAAAAACAAACTAAAGTGAATAAAGGAAAAGGATGAAACAAGAATTAAATAATTTACCTTTGTCCCCATCTTCACAGCCACCGGTCTGGCATACGACACGACCAGTTCCACTGAACACGCAGCCAGTTCGTGGCCAGATTCGACCGCCCTTGGTTCCAGATGGGACATTTAGTGTCCATGTTCCAACCCGTGGGTTGAGCTCCGTGCCACCACCGGGCACAGCCGCAGCCCAAACTGTGTAGTTACAATTGTTTGTTATGACAAATGTAGCCGCATGCGTCAGTGCAAAGCAAAGATTGATGATACAAAGGTAGTAGAAATTGATGGAAAGGTTTTTGGAAGGGCTCATTGCTCGTTTTGGGGAGGGATGGTAACATCATTACATACATATTCAGTATTTTGAGCTGTGCTTTCGAGGAAATTGCCGGTTTCGTGACATCCACGGCGTTTTTTGCAAACACAAGTTTGTTCTTTTGGACTCTGTCAGTTTTGTACTTTGTTGACTTGACTTGAGTTATACTCAGAGAGAAGTCAACAATTAGGAAAAAAACGAAGGAAAAAAATAAAAAAAATGCTTTTGAAGAAAAAAGATTCCCGGTCACGCGGACTCTTACCACCAGCCTAATTTATGTAGGATAATGACTCATAAGGCCGATAGATTTGGGCCGTATAGCCCAATGACAAACTTCTTTTTTAAGGCAATCTACAATGAGTGGCCCCTAGAGGACACACCTGCTCAGCCTCTTAACCAATATTATTTTCGCAAAAAATGCTGGATGCAAGCGCCGGATGTAATCGGCTTGCAAGCGGCTTATCCACATCATCTAATAAAACGGTGCGTTTTTCATCTATTTACATTTTTACTCTTCATTTCCTTCCACCTCCATCTCTCTCTCTCAATTTCGCTCCCCTCCTCCCTCCCTCCCTCCCTAGTCCCTGCATCTCCATCTCCATCTGACCTCTTCCTCTCTCACTCCATCTCGTTTCCTCCTTCCTCTTCTTCTGCAAGCCGGTAACCCTAAATCCATCCCTTTCTTCCTTTCTTCCCCAACCCCCGTCTCAAACCCTTTTCTCTTCCCCCGCTTGTCAGCGCCGACAGAAATGATCCACAAGCCACCGGCGCCGTCGCTCCACCAGAGCCCATTTCTTGAGCACTAGTTTCAGGGGCAGGTTTCAAATTTGCCTCGGTCTCTCTCTCGCTCTCTTTATTTCATCGTGCTAGCTTCTAATGGAGGACGCCAACACCTTCGATTTGCGTTCAGGACCTCGTTCATGCCATTTTTAAGCTCGTGTGGCTTTGGATATCCATGAACGTACTCTGGATAGAGATTGCTGACTAAAGATTGTGGCTTTAAACCCTTTAAATCTGAAACCCTTAAATAAACTTGAGATTCCTAAATTACAACCGAGAATAAACGGAAAAGTCATACAATACATCAAAGATTGCTCTCTCGCCAACTGCGCTACAAGGAATGGGAATTCTGTATAAGCGAGGTACCAAAGCCATGAACGATCTTGTTGTTGCTCATGTAGTGGAGGATGTGACAGAGGATGACTTCCGGTTGTTTTCGAGATCCTTGCATAGAGTCTACAGACCAACAGACACCGTGGAGGATGACTTGAGCTGTGACCTCCACAAACGAGAAGTGAAGAACCCATCTCTCTCTCGCGTACAGTCTACAAACCGACTTTCCATACTCCTTCTGGTCTTTCCTTACCCAGCTCAAGGCCAGCTCAAGGCCACATGCTCCCACTCCTTGATCTCACCCACAAACTCTCCCTCCGTGGACTTTCCATCACCATTTTGGCCTCTCCTAAGAACCTCCCTACCCTCGCCCCTCTCCTCTTTGCCCATCCCTCCATTTATACCTTAATTCTTCTCTTCCATTCCCACCCTAAACTATCCCCAGGCGTCGAGAATGTCAGGGACATCGGTAACGCCGGCAACTTACCCATCATCAGCGCCTTGGGCATGCTTTACGACCTGCTTCTCTACTGGTTCCAGTCCCACCCTTCTCCCCATGTTGCTATTGTCTCAGACTTTTTTGTTTACTTTTTAATTTTGTTTTTTTTTTTTCAATTCAGCTGACGTGGCTTGCCCGCTTACCCCACGACTGCACATCCCGACTGTACGTAGCGGGATTGTATTTTCGCAATGCTCTCTCATCCAAAATTATACAGCAAATTGGATAATTATTATGTCGAGTAGTAATCATTTTCTTTCTTTAAGCACGGCCCATATTACCTTAATATTTCGGAAAGTCAATCGGAATTCGATTTCAAGTATTAATCCTTAATATTAGCTCGATCGATAGCTAGCTAAACTTTTCCTTGTGGGTCGGGTCCTAATTATATGGATAAAAGTTATACGTTCATTAATCAACATGCATGCATAACTTGCTTCGTGATCATTAACTCAACCACAACAAATAATCAAATATATATTGAAACACGGGCACAGATGCATGGTAATTAATGGCTAGGTTAATCTACAAAATGGTAATTACGAGTTTAGAAATGTTATTTTATATATTTAAGTAGTCTTTCGTCAAGACATTACTACAACCTCATCATCTCTGAGTATGGAGTTTGGCGTTTGCATTTTGCACACTACGATGTCATGTGCTGATCACCAAGCAACGTCCAAATTAAGCTTTTATTACATCATCACATAAATACTACTAGTTCTATGGTGGCATTGCTTTCAAGGGCAGAACACAACCTTGTAGTTAGTCCCACCGTTGCATGTAAATGTGCTGGTTTGATCATCCTTAGGGTAACTGTAAGCATCAGGGCAACGATCCTTGAAAAATCTGGAATAGTTTGTGGGTCCGCAATTCCCAGAATTACAACAGTATTGATCATTCTTGAATACAGTGCATGGATTGTTACATCCACCGGAAGCCCTCAACTCATTGGGGCACTGCCCATTGATATCGGCAATACATCTTATCCCACGGGTGCACCCATTCGAGGTGGGACTAAATTCCATGGGAACATTAAACCCGTCCACAAGAGAGATATCAAAGAAATCCAAGTTGTTCCATTGGTTAAGTGCGTATTCTGCTAGGGTGTTTGGGGGTGCACCATAGCCTTGGCATTGGAGAAGCCCCCCGCAATCACCGGTTTGGCATCTGCCGCGCCCAGCTCTATTGAAACTGCACCCAGTTCGTGGCCAGATGCGACCCCCTGTGGTGCCTGCGCGAACATTAAGGGTCCAAGTACCTCGTGGGTTGAGCTGCATGCCACCACCGGGTGCAGCCCCAACCCAAACCGTGTAGGGACAATTGTTTGTTATAACAAATGTAGCTGCATGGGCAAGGGAAAAGGAAAGAGCGTAAAGGAAGCAAAAAGTGGACAAGTTTTTGGAGACAAACATTTTGAAGAGTGAAAAGATATATTTGTTTGCGTACTTGGTGCTTGCGAGGTGGTGGGTTTATATAGGGCAAGCTCGGTGCTAGTTGTTGAATGGTGTACAGACTTACCGATGTTATTTCCATGGAAAATACAATCCTGTATTTTGGTTATTTTTATTAAACTGTTTTTATCATTGGCTTGTTTCGAAAAGTAGTCAAGAAATAGCTAGCAAAAATAAAGGCCATAAGTATCTGTCAAGTGTGAACGTCGATCCATCTCATCTAGAATAAATTTTGGTAGCTTGCGTATAACAATGCAAACACATCATATATATTATCTTTCCATGAAAATATAAAATAAAATAACTTTAACAAATGTTCTGCTCTAGAAATCGAACGAAGAAGACCAGCATATATAATTTTTGCTTTTGTGCGGTGGAGAAGATTTTCTCATTCCAAAGTAAATGTTGGTTAGTTTCCAACCTTGACTAGACTAATATCACCAGACCATTAAGTACGAGAGGAAGTAATAATAATTAGGATCGGATGAATTAGAGGTCCCATGATCGCGATTGATGCTGTGCCATGGAATTAAATATTCTGTTCCATTGTCGTAGATTTCTTACGTTTTGAGACTTTTCCCTCTGCTGCCATCAATAATATCATCAGAGGCCGAAGCCCTCGGGCGCTCGCGTTTGATCTTAAGTAATGGCGGATGAGTCTTTCATGTGCGCTCGCCTGCCTCTAATAATTTACTTCGGGTCCCCGGCGGCCATTCCATGATTTAGACCTGATTTGTATAGTTAGTGGAGATGAAATGAATTAAGATGTTTTGTGAATAATAATAAGATATTTACATTGAAATGAGATGAGTTATAAAGGATTTGATTTAAAATATTTTATATTTTATGAAATTTTGGAAAGAGTGAAAATAAATTGAATAAAAATATTATAAAATTAAAATATTATTAAAATATAATTTTTTAATAATATTATTCTTATTTTGGTATTTGAAAAAATTGAATAATTTTTTGTATTTTATTTGAAAGTTTGAAAAAATTATAATAATAAACTTGTAAGAGCACTTTCAATGACTCATGTATAATACAAAAAATGTAAAATATTTAAAAGAATGTTCATAAAATGAGCTCCATCCGATTAGGTAAAAAATTTTGTAAAATACGAATTGCTACAGTAACTTGCTACATATAGCGGGTACTATTCATCCTTCAAATAATTTTTTTATTATTTATACTTCATTTACTCTCCCATTTTCTTATACTTTTTTAACATTTCAATATAAATTCTTTTTATTGGTCATCATTTAAAACACCTCTATTTTATTTTTTTCTAAAAAAATCTTGGAAAAATTATTTATCCAATTTTTTCATATTTGATTTTATTTTTTATTTTGATTTAATTTATATAATTTTATTTTGTGTTTATAGGACTGAATTATATTACATTAAATATAATAATATATTGTAAATATAAAACAATATATGGATATTACAAATTTATTGGTAGAAATGAAATGTTAAAAAAATTAAAAAAAAACATTATTTATATTATAAGAAGAAAAATTAAATAAACTGATGTATGACCTATTATAAAAATCAATATATAAAATAGAAAAAATGAGTTTTAGTGATATATTCTGAACAATAAGATAAAAGAACCATAGAAAGTGCTCTAAGATGTTTAAATAAAAAGTTTTTATAAATTTTTGGGGGGAAAAAAAAAAAGAAAAAGAGAAAGAAATAAGCTTTTGAGCCCAACAGCTTTTTGAGTCCCTCGGAACACTCTCATTGAAATATCTAAATGTAAAAATATTAAACTTTTTAGCTACTAGAACAATAAAATTATCCACATTAGATTAGGCAAAGGGTAGCTACATTACCTTTTAGCTACAGTAATTCTAAAACCAAAACCAAATTTGATAGTTACTGTACACACATCAAATACTTATTTTATTATTTTTTTATAACAATCTCTCTTCTCTCCATTTACATCCACAAACTTTTCTCAGTTTCTTTAAATTAAATAGTAAAACATGATAAACTCAAATAAATTAATAATTAATAATTAAAATATGATAAAATAAATTATATTAAAAATTAAAAAAATTATTTTTTTTAAATTTTAATTACTTATTACTATATAATAAATAAATAGATAATCCAATGTAAAGATATGATGTGAATATATAAAGTCAAATTCATCTTATATTATTTTATTGTTATATAATAAAAAAATAGTTATTCCAATATTAAAACTTATATAAATAAAATAATCAAAATTTAAATTTATCTTATATTTATCAAAAATATCCTTTACATATACATCATCCAATGCTATCAGAGAGCGTAAAGAAAGCAAAAAGTGGAAAGGACGTTTTTGGAGATTAGAATCATTTTGAGAGTGAAAAGATAAAGTGGTTTGAGTAATTAGTGCTTGCGAGGTGGTGGGTTTATACAGGGCAAGCTCGGTGCTAATTGTTGAATGGTGTATAATAGACCTACGCACTGACGTTATTTCCATGGAAAATGCAATACACTATTTTGCTTTTTTTGACAAGTCAACAAATAGCACTAGCCAGGAAACCAAAGGCCATCCGTATCTCAGTGCATGTGAACGATATTGAGCATGATGTGTTTGATCGAGAATAAATTTTTCATATACGCTTCTAGTCGGTCTGGCTGCTTTTAGTATAGAAACAGTCTTCCATTAATTATATGCCACATCAGACATTACACATAACAAACACAAGATACGTCCACAGACAATTATAAGCTCACACAGTCCCCTTTCTAAATTGTTTTTCCCTCTTCGAAAATACTCTCAATCCGTCTCCTGCCGACGTTATCAACCAATCTTATCTCATATCGTCAGTGTTGTCAATTTGAAAGTTGATAAAATTCTGTTTTTGAAAAAGTTTTTAGTTCTTCTTCCATTGTGCTAGCTAGTGGAAGAGCCCGCCCTGCCTAGAAAGCGAAGAAGACCAGGCATTTTTTCTTCTTTAAGCGGAGGAAATGTTCTTATTCCAAAGTTGGTACTGTTGCTTAGTTTCCAACCAGCTTTTGACAAGACTAATACCATCAAACCATTAACTACCATAAGAAGTATTTAAGTAATCGGATGATTACAACTTTTTTTTTTTTCAAGAGTTTGGAAGTTTTTTTAAATATAAAATTTTCATCTTATTTTATTATGACAATTTTTTTTTTAATTTTCATATAAAATATAATAAATAATTTAATTTTTTCAAATTCTAATTCAACGTTTTGTTTTTAAATTTAAAAAAATTAAATTATTTATTATATTTTAAAAAAAAATTTAAGAAAATTATAATAATTATATGAAACAAGATAATTTAATTTTATAAAACAAAATTCGTCCTTAGTAGTCTAATCTTAAAGGGGATATACGACAATGGAACCGAATAATTCTCAGCATTACTTCAGAATCTGCACAAAGCCATCAGCTCGTGTCATGATCTACTCATGATAGGGTTATTGCCATATTACCACCGATTTACGTTTATAAGATATTAGGCATTTTTTATTTTTTTATTATTTTCTTTTAGGTAATTTTTTTAATATCCTTAACTATTAAGAAAAAAATTAAAAATATATATAATTTTATTAATAGTTACTTCCTTAATTATTAAATAAAATAAATTTTTTAAAAACAAATTAAATATAAAAAGAATAATAAATAGATAGTCGCCTATCATTTTCCCTCAAAGGAATGGCGGACATATCTTGCATGTGCGCTAGCCAGCCTCTAAGAGCATTGGCATTGGTTTAGCTATTTTATTTTTCAAAATTTGACTAATATGCAACTTTTTTTATTTTAGCTAATCACTCAAAAGTTGAAATCTACATTGGATTAGCTATTATATTATCTATAATAATAAAATATTATTATTTTTTATTATTTATATTTTTTAAATTATTTTTTATTTTTTTAATACTTTTTATTTTTATTTCACAATATCCAATATTATTTAAGAATCATATATTTCAGTTTGCACAACAGAATGTGAAGGAAACTTGACCGCTGGTGGAAAAATTAAAGGGATCAACTGTACGAGTGAGCTTGAAAAATGATTAAATATTCAATATGAAAAGCTACAGTTCATTTCAAATATGACTTCTCTTTTAAAAAGACTGTAGCTCATCTTGTAAATGAAAATAGTTTAACTAATTCAATGTAAATCATTTTTTCACCAGATTAGCTAAATTATAAAAAGCACTGGCATTTGGCTAAACCAATGCCAGTACTCTAATTGATTTCCTCGAGCAATGATAGGTACAGGTTTGAAAATGTATAAATTTTGTACAATTATCTTCTATATATAAAAAGTGGCTATCAAACGGATTTTTATTGTTTTAACAGATTTTGTTGTTTTCCGTTTACTTTATTATTATACTTAACGCCGTTTGTATCATAAATTTCGATCTCAGTTATTCTCTTTAATTTTTTTCACCTTTACGTCTTCGATGTTTTTCTGCATATTCTCATTCGTTTTTCTCTCCAAAACCAAACTCATTTCCTTCTGTCTCTTCATTTTCTCTCTTCTTTAATTCATCTGATCTCTTCTCTTCATACCGAAAATAAAACCCAAGAGCCATTTTTTTCCTTTCTTATATACCCTCCAGCGTGTATTCTTTTTCGCCCTCGCGTTCGTACATTTGGGTGTCGCTGGAAATCTTTGGTTTGAGCTATTCAACATTTTTTCAGTTCACTTCTCGATTTTGGGGTTTTGGTTTCTAGGCAGAGAGAGGGAAAGAAAGAAGATTAGCTCAAGACACGCTTATCTTCATCCCGAAAATAAAACCCAAGAGGAAAAATGAAGAACACCCCTACACCATTTTTTTCCTTTCTTGTAAGCCCTCCAGCGTGCGCTTCTTTTCTTGCCTTCCGTCCTCGCATCCGTGCATTTGGGTGTCGCTGATTATTTTGAAGAAAAGCCAAATGACGAGACTCACGAAACCTAACCCTGTAATTTTGAAGAAAGAGAGTCAAATACGACTGAATTGCAGAGAGAGAGATAAGGGAAATTTTTTTTTACAGTTCTTCTATTAGTATCCCTTTCTCCTCTGTTTTTAACAAGTTATTAAATGTTGAATAAAACCGAAGATATGCTTCTTCTTTTTTCAACTCCTTCTGACAATGGTTTTATTTTTATTTTTTAAATACCCAAATGGATAGACATGAGTTTGTCTAATCGTCCTTTTGAGTACAAGTGAACATGTTGTAATTGTTACGACCGTTTAAGAAATTAAAAGGAATGAAAATACTTACGAATATAATAGAGTGATCTAATAAAAAGTTTTTATTTAATAAATACAAAAAATCTTATATAAAAAGTTCATCTCAGTTTTTATTTAATAATTATTTTTTTTTATCAAATACATGTGATTTGATTTGCATAACTTACAGTTTTTAAAATTATTAATGTTACATATAGTTGTAAAATGTGCAAATATCACATAATCATTTTGAAAAATAGTAAAATCCACGATTCAAAAATTAATTTTTTTCATGTAAATTTCGTATTAATTCACTTTTTTTAAAGAGATTATACGATACTTGCACAATTACGACTACAAATATCATTTCTCTTTTAAAATAGAAGTTGGAGTTTGAAACTCCACTCCTTCAAATATATATATAAAAATAAAAAAAACATTTACTTTTTTTAAGGTATTATTTAACAAATGCTTTATAAAAGAAAAAACCCATCTTAAATGTTTTATGTGATGTGATGGTAATAAACTAGATTATTAAACTATCTTTAAAAAAAATTTAAATTACTACAAACTTTATGTCTGGTTTGATTATGTAGTTTAGATGAAATAGGATAAAATGGAATGTTTTGTTGAAAATTGAATAAAATATTATTTTTATTTTAAAAATTGAAAAAATTGAATAATTTATTATATTTGATGTACAAAATATTATCTTACCTAATTAAGCAAACGTGCTTTGCACGTTGCTCTAATCTAATTTTTTATAAAAGTGTGAATCTCTTAAATAATAAAATGAGATTTTTATTTCTTCTATAATAAAATCTAGTTTTTTTTTTTTTTTTTAAGAAATTTGCATTGGGGGGAAACCAAGAACAGTACTGAACGGAATAAATCCCAGCATCGATCATCCCAAAATCCTGGGCCGATTTCCGAAATAATAAAAAAGGCTTTATGTAGTAGCTGCAATCACGATATAATAAATACATGAGGTTAAAAAGATTTTTATTTATTTATTTATATTGTTTTACGATCTATTATTTATTATGAAAATAATTATTATTTATTAAAATGAATTAATTCTAGATGAAATTAGTCATCTTCTTGACAAATAACTCGTAATAAATAATTATTTTATCTTTTTGGGCGCGTTAGGATTAGAGGGAAAAAGTAGGAATAAATTCAATATAAGAAAAATTCTATTTATTATCTGTCAAACATGATTTTGAAGAAAAAATTGTTTCGGGCTTTTGAAGAAAAAAGATTCCCGGTCACGTGGACTATTACCACCGGCCTAAATTGTGTAGGATATTGAGGCCGATATATTTGGGCCGTATAGCCCAATGACAAACTTCTCTTTCAAAGGCAATATATAATGGGTAGCCCTAGAGGAGACACCTGCTCAGCCTCTAAACCCATATTATTTTCGCGATGCTCTCATCCAAAATCTTACAGGAAGTTGGACAATTATTTTGTCCAGTAGTAATCCTTCTCTGTCATTAAGCCCGGCCCAATTACCTTAATAATTCTGAAAGTAGAACGGAATTCGATTAAGTATCAAATCTTGGCAAGACAATTGTTAGGTACATACAAATATTATGTTGGAAGTAAATTTATAAATTGACGTATTTTTTTAAGATCTGTTAGATTTATTTTATAATACAAATAACTTTACAATCAAACTTATTATATCGACCCAAATCATTTTATGATTTTCTTTTATATAATTCTTTTGTTGCTAAAATATTTTCCTTTTGATAATGATTAGTACCTATTTATTGGATTTAGAAATAATATTTACAATCATGACTCTGCAAGCATTGCTCATTTTAAAAAAAAAAATAATTAAATATGAGATCTACATAAAAAAATTAATTTTTTAATGATAAATTCACTCATTTTTAAAAATAGTGCACAACTCTTGCACAACTCATTACTGTATCTGATGTAATCGGGATAAGTAGACATGCCGTTTTGGCAACTAGGCATACGATCGAACGTTGTGCCCTTACTTGTGTATATATGTGTATGTATATATATATATATATATAGTCAAACACGATAATAGAAAAAATCGTAACCCTAAAGTTATCTTAGTTCATTGCTATAGCTATTGAAGTTGGGGGATAAGGATCCTTATCTATGTTATGGAAAAACGAAGAAAACTATAGAATGAGTGCCAGCTCGAGTTGATCAGGAAGCAGAAATATTTGACCTAACTGACCAAAAGTCAATTGGCTTGATCTCTAAAGTTATCCTTGTGTGTCCATTTATAGTTCAAATTAGTCACACGTTCATTTACTTCCCATTAAACAACATGACTTGCTCAATTCCTCGTAACCATTGTGGCCCCATTTATGGATAAGATTTACACGTTCATTTACTCGATCCCCATTAATCAATATGGATGACTTGCTTCCTCCTCGACCACAGCAAAGAATTAAATATATACAAAAGCACTGACTTAGATCACAGTTTTTTTTTCCCTTAAAAAGTAAAACATTTATAGATAAACTAACGGAAACAAGATACAAGTTTGATGGGGTGGGAGTCTCCTACAGTCTTCCCAAAACCAACACACATTATAACACAAAAAGAAAAAACAAAAGAGGTGATCGGAACCAAACAAATGGCTCCCACCCAATTCCTACAAGGGGAAAACCACTTGGTGACGGTTTTTAAATAGTCTGATAAACAGACTATAAAACTGCAGCTGGAAGCCGCAGTGAAGAGGGTTGTGCTGCAACGTGTTGGTCTGGACTAACTAGAAAGAACTATCACATCCACTTTTACTTGATCTTTAGTTAGGAAAAGCAAAAACTATCACATCACAGTTGAAAGTTCAATTTTTAGCACTTGCTAGCTAGGTTAAGCTACAAAATGGTAACGAGTTTAGAAATGTTATTTTATATATTTTAGTCTTTCGTGGAGATCATATTATTAATATGATCTACGTAGGTAGGTATTAATTGATCTAAGGCACCGGCATATTTCACCTACAATGGAATTTAGTGGAAAAATACATTTTTACAGTTTTTAATATATTTCCCTTGAGTTGGACTCGCGGTAAAAATGCATCTTTTGTAGTGTGACCTCATGATATTTGAGTACGAAGGTTGGCATTTGCATTTTGCATGCTACAAGGTATGCTCACCAGCAACCTTGTTTTTATTACATCATCACATAAATACTACATAGATAAGTACTAGTTGATCTATGGCACCAGCACTGCTTCAAGGGCAGAAGGTAACCTTGTAGTTAGTCCCACCATTGCATGTAAATGTGCTGGTTTGGTCATCCTTAGGGTAACTATAAGCATCAGGACAACGAGTCTTGAAAAATCTGGAATAGTTTGTAGGCCCGCAACTCCCAGAATTGCAACAATATTGATCGGTTTTGAATACAGTGCATGGATTGTTACATCCACCGGGAGCCTTCAACTCATTGGGACATTGTCCGTTGATATCAGCAGTACATCTTATCCCACGAGTGCACCCATTAGAGGTGGGACTAAATTCCATGGGAACATTAAACCCGTCAACAAGAGAAATATCAAAGAAATCCAAGTTGTTAAACTGGTTTAGTGCGTATTCTGCTAGGGTGTTTGGAGGTACACCATAGGCTTGGCATCGGAGAAGCCCCCCGCAATCACCTGTTTGGCATCTGCCACGCCCAGCTCCATCAAAACTGCACCCGGTTCGTGGCCAGATGCGAGCCCCTTTGGTGCCTGCACTAACATCAAGGTTCCAAATTCCACCCCTTGGGTTGAGCCGCATGCCACCACCGGGTACAGCCCCAGCCCAAACCGTGTAGGGACAATTGTTTGTTATGACAAATCTAGCTGCATGGGCAAGGGAAAAACAAAGAGCGTAAAGGAAGCAGAGAGTGGAAAAGACGTTTTTGAAGATCAGAATCATTTTGGAGGGTGAAAAGATAAAGTGGTTTAGTGGTTTGAGTACTTGGTGCTTGCGAGGCGGTGGGTTTATATAGGGCAAGCACGGTGCTAGTTGTTGAATGGCGTATAGACCTACGTACTGACGTTATTTCCATGGAAAATGCAATCCACCGTTTTGCTTTTTTTTTTTTTTTTTTTTTAATAATTAATAGTCTCACTCTGTTTAATTATCTTTGGCTTGTTGCAAGAGAAGTCAACAAATAGCGCTAGCCAGGAAAGAAAAGGCCATACGCATCTCAAGTGCATGTGAACGATATTGAGCATGACATGTTTGATCGAGAATAAATTTTTCGTGCGTAGTATGACCGTGGAAACATCACATATTATTATCTTTCCAAAAGAAATAAACAAAATACTTTTAAAAGACGTTATGTTTAAAATATATTTTCATTTAAAAATTATTCTTCTTGCTTTTTATTCACATGCAAAATTGTCAATTAAATTTTTATATTCAAACTTTTCTAATATTTCATATCTCCAACAATAAGTGTAATATTACTTGTTTGAACACTATTCTCCTATCTCTTTTATTGGATTGTTGTGTTGTGACATCATATTTATGAGCAATCTTTCGTACAGTTCTTTTTTAAGGATTGCAATGCAAGTCTAGAAGTGACAATGTTGAATCCAAAATTTCAAGTTTTGTGTAATTATATATCTATATATAGATTTTGATGATAACAAATGAGTTCAAAGAATAAAGAAGTCTCAAGTTCAAGTTGTCTATACAATGGAGTCAAGCACATCGAAAAAATAAGCATGAGCAAGAAGGGAACAAGTTCACATTAAAGTCATAGAGTAATATTGTAAATCTCTTAAAAATTTAAAATTAAGATTAAGGCTCAAAATTAATATTTTATCATAAAGTATTAAAATACATTTTTCACATGTGCATGAATATTTTGAAAATTAAATTTGAAAATTTTGAAAGATGATTGATTATCTTTTACATGTACATGCCTTAATTAAAGGTTTGAATTTTGAAAATATTAAAGATGATTGATTATCATCTTTCACATGTGCATGTTTTATTTGAATATTTTCAAAAGTGATTGATGCTTTTTTTGACTTATACAAAAGGTAGATGATTTTATTTGAAAATTTTGAAAAGTAAAATGTCCTCCTTTTATCATATGCAAAAAGTAAAAGATTAGGTTTGAATTTTTTGAAAAGTAAAATGTGCTCATTTTGTCATATGCCAAAAGTAAAAGATTAGGTTTGAAGTATTTGAAAAATGAATGATGTTGTCTTTGACAATTAAAAAAGAAGAACCTCTTATTTGAATTCTTTTGAAAAAGTGAATGATATTGTCTTTGACATATGAATCTTTTTAAATTTGAATATGAAGTCTTATATGCCTATAAATAGATTATTTGAGAGTTTCACATTTACAACACTAAGAGCATACAACATTCATTCAAAATTTTCATTCTCTCTTCTCTAAGCATTGAGCCTTAATTCTTATTCATTTTGAAGATATGGTTTGCGTTGTATTGTTCTTATTCCACTCATTGATGAGTGTTTTCTGATAACCTACCCACTATCAGCTCTTCTATCAGTAAAAGGGTGTGTATAACCCTTGTGCGTGCAGAAAGTGATTTACACAAGGAATAGTTGAATCACTACGTGTAAGGTGATTGTAAGTGTAGAGGGTGTTCTACACGGATCCTTTGTAGCGGTGTTGTTTAAAAGTGTAATAGATTTCTATCTCCACCTGAAGGAGGTTAAATAGTGAATTTGGGAATCCTTAAGGGGTAGTTTGAGGCGAGGACGTAGGCAATGGGGCCGAACCTCGTTAACATACTGAGTTTGCTTCTCTCTTACCCTTACTCTTTATATTTATTATTATTTCGTATTTTGTTTATATTTTATATTGTATATTTAATTTATAATTGTTATTTTTTTTAATACAACTCAATTCACCCTTCCTCTTGTGTTAGTCATCTGGGCAACAGGCAATATATTACATGATCCGTTAACTCAACACAAACACGACACGATAATAGCGGGTTAGGATTTGGTCTTAATGGGTTTGGATCAAAACGGGTTGACCATTTAAGACACGATTAATTAACGGGTTGATAATAAGTCAACCCGTTTTGACACGTTATAACCCGTTATGACACGTTAAGAAAGTTAAAGTTACAATTATACCCTTATACCTAAAAGTAAAATTGTTAGAATTTCAATTTCGATATTTTTATTATCTAGATTGTAATTTTAGACTTTTAGTTAGTTTTATAATTTTTGTATATATTGTGATTTTAATATTTATATAAAATTTTACTAAATTTAATCAGGTCAAAAGGGTTAATTTAGGGCATATTCAACCCATTTACATAAACAGTTTGAAACGAGTCGTATTGTGTTGTGTTATCATATTTCGTAATATTTATTAATGGGTCAAAACGGGTTGACACGACACGACCCGTTATGTTAACGGGTCGTGTTAAGGTTTGAGATTTTGACACGATAAGTTTAACGTGTCGGCTTAGGGTTGACCTATATAATATAATATACATGTTTTGACACGACACTAACACGATCCGTTAACACGATTTGACACCCCTATGCAGGCTTAGGCAATTTTATCTTAAAAAATTTTTAAAATTACAAAAATATCCTTCCTAAATTGATAATTTTTCTCATTTAATAAAGGGTCTGTACATGAATTGCAATCTCTAAAAGGAAATTGTATGTAGCATTGCTCATCTTTATATTCTTTTTGTTGTATTTCTTATAAATTTTCTGTTATATTTTATTTAAGAATCTTTTTGCAATTCAATCAATTTCTTCTTCTTCTTCCTTAAAATTTCTCATATCTATACGCATATTTTCAATTTGATATATTTTTTAATAGAAAACAACAGTATCTTCTTCTTCTTCTTTTCCCTAAAAATTTCTCATTTCCATATGCATATTTTCAATTTGATATATTTTTTAATAGAAAACAACAGTATCTAGTATATGAAATCTTATTACGCCTATTAATATTTTAGAATAAAATAAATATTAGCAAATGAGCTTCCCTTTTATATAAAAATATTAAGCATACGTGTTAACCCCTCTAGGTGATCTTTTTCAAATATAAGAACTAATTGCCAAGTTATTAAAACCTCAATAAAGCTACAAGGAATTATGAGTAGCTAGTGATAGAAACGTACTGAGGCCATAAAATTAGTTTTTACTATTTGTTTGAAAAATAGACACTCACGTAAAGAGTTTCCGAAGACTAATCTTCCAGCTACGAGGAATTAATGCCAAACGAGAAACATTCATTTAAATAGTTTGTCTTGAAAGGAAGATAAAATGAGATAAGATAAGAATTTTATGAGTAATAATAAAATAATTTATAAATAATAATTAAATAATTTGTAAATAATAATTAAATAATTTATGAACAATAATAAAAAACAACGGCAACAAAATAATTGAGAAGCCAAGGTTAATACATAGGGTAGTGCTACTATGTCTCTTCAATTTGCCCACTTAGTATGTCTCTAGTGCAAATTGTATTTTTCTTTTTCTTTTTTATTTCAAATATTTTTTAAATATGTTTAAATTTTTGTAAAAAATACTGATACATTAATAGTCATTTTCTTAATCAGTAATAAAAAAATAAAAGAAAAATTAAACGTATAAACGATCAAAATGAGGAGACAAAATGAGAAGGCACACTAACATTATTCAATTTGCCCACTTAATGTGCCTTTAGTGAAAATTGTATTTTTCTTTTTCTTTTTTGCTTTTTATTTCAAACATTTTTAAACACGTTTAAATATTTTTAAAAAATAATAAAAAAATACCAATACATTAATAGCCACTTTGTTAATCAATAAAAAAACCTGGAGTTTGAAAGAGTATGCTGAAAGCAAAGTAAGAAATTAAAGAGCATGGACCACGGTTACACATTGACGAACGTTATCAACCATAATTGAAAAAAAAAAAAAAAAAACAAAAATTTGATCAACTTAAGACACTCGGGCTGAAACAATCTCATCTCGTATCATCATAACAAATTTTATAAATTCTCACATAAAATATAATAAATAATAAAAAAAATTTCAAATTCTAAAATATTAATAATATTAAAAAATAATATTCTAATAATATTTTATTTAACTTTCAACTTTTATCTTAATTAATCTCATCTTAACTCACTATCTAAACCTAACCTCAATGGTCAACAATAAATCCAAGGTAACTCCTAACCTCAATGGCTTAAAAGAATTTCAAAAAACACCGTTGGTAGACAATAGACAAACGCGACAACTAATATTTATTAAAAAATGCCAGTAGATAGTTTTTGAAATTTTCAGTTGAAAATTATTTTGAAATTTGTTATTTGATTTATGATCATTATTCAACTTCTTTTTTTTCAGTTGTTCACGACTCTTTGGCTTATTTTTAGGGTGAAGTTGAAATAATTCAATTGTTTTATTTTCAGTGTTGTCTCTTTGAAAGTTGACATAATTCTTTTTATAATTTTCTTATTAAATTTTTTTTAGGTCTTCTTCCATTGTGCTGGCTAGTACTGTTGCTTAGTTTCCAAACCAGAAAGCGAAGAAGACCGCAATTTTTTCCTCTGTTCAGTGGAGGAAATTTTCTCATTCCAAAGTTAGTACCGTTGCTTGGTTTCCAACCAGCTTTTGTCTTGACTAATATCATCAGACCAATAACTACTATAAGAAGTATTTAAGGAATCGGATGATTACAACTTTTTTTTTTTTTTAAGTGTTTGGAAGTTTTTTCAAACATAACATTTTCATCTTATCTAATCATTATAATTTTTTTAAATTTTTACATAAAATATAATAAATAATTAAATTTTTTCAAATTCTAATTCAACTTTTTCAAATTTTAAAATAATAATAATATTAAAAAATAATATTTTATTCAACTTTTAACTCTCATCTCAAACTGAAAATTCTCATCTCAACATCCAAATCTATTCTTAAGGGACTGTAAGAGGACCAGATTAGAAAAGTTGATTGATCAAATGGTTCGGTTTGGACTGGATCGGGTCGGATCGAGACCAATATATATACTTTTAAATATATAATATATTCTTTTATATAGTAGTTTTATAAGTTAATTATGTAATTTTCATTCAATATATCACCATAGACCATTTACATACTGAAATTATTTAATATTTATTAATTATATATAAAATATTAAAGATGTTACTTAATTTCATCAACTATATATACAATGAAAAAAAATGTTCATAGAACAACCGGACTGATAGCCAATGGTTCGATCCGACAAAAATGCTAGATCAAAATTTTTGATCCATTACTCCTCCGAATTGGACTGGACTAATTATACCTCTACAGATGAATGAACCGACACATGAATAGGTCTCGTTTGGTTACACAATTTAGATAAAATGTGATGAGATATTTTGTTAAAAGTTGAATAAAATATTATTATAATATAATTTTTTAAATTTTTTTTTTTTGAGATTTGAAAAAGTTAAATTGTTTATTATATTTTACATAAAATTTTTAAAAAATTATAATAATTATATGAGATAAAATGAGACAAGATAATTTGATTTTGAATAACCAAACTCGTCCTTAGTAGTCTAGTCTTAAAGGGGATGTATGACAATGGAACCCAATAATTCCTAGCATCGCTTCAGCATCTGCACAAAGCCATCGGCTCGTGTCATGTTCTACTCATGATAGGGTTATTGTTATATTACTACTCATTTACACTTATAAGGTATTAGAAATTTTTTATTTTTTAATTTTTTTTTAAGTATTTTCTTAATATCTTTAATCATTAAAAAAAATTAAAAAAATTATTATTATTTATTAAAATGAATTAGTTCTAGATGAAATTAGTCGTCTTCTTGACAAAGAACTCGTAATAAATAATTATTTTATCTTTTTGGGCGCATAATTCTTTTTGGGCGCGTTAGGATTGGAGGGACAAAGTGTTAAGAGACAGGAATGAAGAAAAATTCTATTTATAATTTCATTGGATGTCAAACATGATTTTGAAGAAAAAATTGTTTCGGGCTTTTGAAGAAAAAAGATTCCCGGTCACATGGACTATTACCACCGGCCTAAATTGTGTAGGATATTGAGGCCGATATATTTGGGCTTTATAGCCCAGTGACAAACTTCTCTTTCAAAGGCAATCTACAATGGGAAGCCCTAGAGGAGACACCTGCTCAGCCTCTAAGCCCATATTATTTTCGCAATGCTGTCATCCAAAATCTTACAGGAAGTTGGACAATTATTATGTCCAGTAGTAATCCTTCTCTGTCATTAAGCCCGGCCCATATTATCTTTAATAATTCTGAAAGTCGAATGGAATTCGATTCCAAGTATCAAACCTTGTAGTACATTTTGATTTCTTTGATTAATATAGTTATGGTAGAGTACATATATAGGCGAATCTGTTTCGCTCACAAGTTTGATTTCAACAGTATGATGTCTAAAAGTCTTGCGCTACAAGATCATCTACGAAGCTGCTGCTGCAGCATTTAATGCACGCACCATGTGGATGGGGAATGGCACTATGAATTCTACGTCTAGCTAGCTCTTGAATATTTTCTAATTATTTTGGTCATACCGATTGGATGATCAGGTTTGTGATCATCAAATTATAAAACTTTTGCTTCTTTCTTGTTCAACCTCCATCATGAATCTGTCTGTTTTGAATTTTAATGGCATGGCAATTTAAATTACAACATGGTACATGCCATTTGATCCTAAAGTTGTCCAAGTTCACTGCCATTGACCTCATCTAACCAAATGTTAGCTCGATCTCTCAAGTTTTCCTTGTGGATCGGGTCCATATATATGTGGATAAAAGTCACATCTTCATTTACTCCCCATTAAGCAACATGCATGACTTGCTTCCTCCTCAACTCAACCAAAACAAATAATTTTTAGGGCAGCTTGCTAGGCTAAGCTAGGACTGATCACTCGACCCGACCCAACCCGAATGTTGTTGATTCCGTTTTGATATTTCCACCCAAAATGATGAGATTTTTTGACATTGTAACTTTCTGCAACCAAACATGAACCAAGCAAGCTTATCATTTGAAATAGTACTCGTACGTCTAAAGAACATTACTAATTGTTGAATATCTGTGGTCATATGAAAGGAATAACATTCTTAAAAATAGTAAGGCCTTAATGAAGATATAATTTAAGTAATTAAATTTACCTTTTTCCATAAATACTCATAGTAAATTCATTAAAAAATATTTACTTAACTATTAAGTAAAAAATAAAAATAAAATTAAACCTATAGTCGGTGACCACCTTCTGTAGGAGAAGCAATTCGCAAAATAAATTAACAACTTTTCTTTTTAAAAAATGTTTTCAAAAAAAAAAAAAAAAATTTGTTGTATTGAGCTTTAGTGCAATACTTTGGGAGGTCTTCGATTTGTTTTAAAAGGATAATAAGGCTGATATGTTTGGGCCGTATAGCCAGCCCATTGGTCAACTTCCCGTAGGGCTTTAGTTCAAACATTTTATATTGGAACAGTACGGAAAAGATGTCCCTTTTTAAGTTTTTAAAATACAAGTAGATGTAACATTGTAACATCCTTTTTGAAAAAAAAAAAAAAGAGAAAAAAAAAGGCCTTTTCAATTAAAGTCCAACCACCGTCTTGTGTCATGTTAGGCCTTTTTGACAAAAAAATAAGATAAAAGTTTTCTAAACTCACTTTGTACTTGGAAATTAAGGGTTTTTTTTTTATTAGAAAAAAAAGAGAAATTATATTTACAGTTATGAGTATACAAGCATCAAATAATCTCTTTGAGAAAAATGAATAAATAAGAGATCCATATAAAAAAAAAATTAATTTTTAATAATAAATTTTACTATTTTTCAAAGCGACAGCATATTACTTGCACATTTCACGATTATATATAGCATTACTTAAAAAGAAATATTACATACAAATTAATCATATATCATCACTTGTTACAAGCTCGCATGAACCTTTCAAATAGTACAAATTTTGTAGACATTTTGAAGTAATTTTATAGTTTAAACAAACTCGGTCGACGTTTAACGTATCTTAAAAAGTACGTACATGCACTTCTCAAGATCAAAAAATTTGTGTAGACTTTACTATTTACGTACCTGATTATATAAGTGTTGGGTTCCGTGAGGTCGTTATCTTAGACTTCGGCAAACTTGATTTGCTCACAATTCAAGTTCGATTTCAACGGTATATATGATATCTAAGTGTTGCACGCACTAGATGATCATCATCCACAAAAGCATGCAATACTTAGATATCGATTTCAAGGGTATGATAAAAGACTAAAGAGTCTGAACTAGACCATGACCAATCGTCTCTTTGATTGTTTCAATTGAATGCATCGATCTACAGTATATAGAGAATGGCAATACCATTTGTCTTTTTGATAGTTTCTAAAATCATTATAAGAAAATTATTTATTTGTGATTAACTATTTTATGTAAAAATGATTATTTTCTATTAAAATGAGTATGTTTCGTCACAAATAATCATTATATTCGTAAATAATCTATGACAAATAATCATTTTCCTTGCAGTCAATTTATTTTGATTATGCCGAGTACTGACTCTGATAGTCAAACTCGAATGTAGATCATCACAATTAAGTCATACTGCTTTCACTTCTTTCTTTTTCAACCAGATGATCTCATGAATCTATGTGTTTTAATACATGGTGCCGAGCGTGCATGCATGACAGTATTTACTTGTTCTTATGCAGTGCTTCATTAATTATGTGCCTTATATATTGTAAGAAATGGGCACCCATAGTGAGTACCCATTCACCTTCTCTTGAAGGTTATGAAATGGCTTTTAAGCTACTTCATGAGTCTTGATGGCTAGCTCTTTAATAGCCAGCTGAAGGTTACACTTAGAGGGGTGTAAGAATGTGTGTGGTGAATCAAAATAGAAAACGATCTCTCTCTCAAAAAAGTTCTCTCTAGTCTCGACAACTAGGTTATGGAATATGTGGGTGTTGCTCTAGTATATTACAACGTAGCACATACCGTGATTGATACATGAAGATTTTGGTTGATCAACAACATCGGAGAATCTGTAAAACAACTGCATTAGATCTAAGATATTTACGATTAGGTAATATTGCTTCTGCTGTGTACTTTAATCTAATTTTTCTAACAGATATATACGTACATATATAGTCAAACATGGTAATAGAGAAAATCATCATGACCCTAAAGTTGTTCGAGTTCATTTTTATCTATATCTATTGGAATTGGGGGATCATTACCCTTGTGATGCAAATATAAATTGGTACAGGATATTTCGGTTCAGATTTTATATTAATTGCGTTGAAATAATATTTAAAAAAAATGAATCTATACAAATATGGAAGGAAAAGCTTACTATCTTCCTTGGAATAAGGGTAATATTAGTTTTTTTTTTTTTTTTCTCAAATCATATATTTATACTCATTTTTACCTTATTAGGAAATATTTGATTTCAAGTTTTAAAAGTAATTCTGATTTAAATTTTGGCTGAATTTTTAGTAGAATTCTTGTTTATTTTTATATTTATTTCTATACAATAATTTAGATTTTTTTAAAAAAAATTCTTCATAATTTCGAATTTTCCTATTATCAATAATTTTTAGAGTTTTCTCTATATTTTTTAACAAAACTCTTATCTTTTATGTGTTAATTATTTATTAAAACTAATCGTGGAATTAATTTAAATTATATACGCGTCACCTTGCGGGGTCTATTTATGGATAAAATTTACAACTTACAAGTTCATTTACTTCCCATTAATTAACGCACATGACTTGCTTCATCGTAACCATCGTGGGTCCATTTATGGATAAAATTTACAGGTTCATATACTCCCCATTAATCAATATGCATGACTTGCTTCCTCATCAACCACCATAATTTTTGCTTTTGTGCGGTGGAGAAGATTTTCTTATTCCAAAGTAAATGTTGGTTAGTTTCCAACCTTGACTAGACTAATATCACCAGTCCATTAAATACAAGATGAAGTAATAATAATTAGGATCGGATGAATTAGAGGTCCCATGGTGGCGATCGATGCTGGGCCTTGTAATTAAATATTCCGTTCCATTTTCGTTGCTTTCTTAAGTTTTGAGACTTTTTCCCTCTACTGCCATCAATAATATCATCAGTACAAAGGCCGAAGCCCTCGGGCGCTCGCACCATGATCTCGGGTCTTTCATGCGCGCTTGCCTGACTCTAATAATTGATTTCGGGTCCCTCGGGGACCATTGAATGATGTAGACCTCATTTGTACAGTAGAGATGAAATAAATTGACATGTTTTATAAATAAAAACGAGATATTCAAGTTAAAATGAGATGAACTAAAAGAGATTTGATTTAAAATATTTTATGAAATTTTGAAAAAAGAGAAAAAAAAGTTATATAAAAATATTATAAAATTAAAATTTTGTTAAAATATTATTTTTTATAATATTATTTTTATTTTAAAATTTGAAAAATTGAATAATTTTTTTTTTATTTAAAAGTTTTAAAAAAATTATAATAATTAAATTTTAAGTTATTTAAATAAAATGCTTTTATAATTAAAAAAAAAAAAGAAATGAGTTTTTGGGCCCCACAGCTTTTTGAGGCTCTCACTGTCGGTCACTCTTTTATTTTAGGAAAATTCTTCTTATCATCCTCACACTTCACACACCACACTTATTTTAATTTTTTTTTTCATTTTTTCTATAATAAATATGTAATGTGTAGATGATAAATAGAATAATTTAATTAGTTTAATAAGAATAAAATGAAATAAAAAAAATAAAAAATATTATTTTAATATATAAAGTATGGTGTGTGATGATGTGTAGTATTTCCCTTTATTTTATACACGAGATGAGAAGGGTCTAGTGGCAAGTTAAAAATATATAAAAATAATTATTAAACAGTTTTTGTACAATTATTTGAATAAAATATTATTTATTTTTTAATTTAAATTTTTCATAAAATATTTAATTCAAATAATAATATTTTTTAAATAAAATTATAATAATTATTGAATAGTTGTCTTTCCCCTTTAGCAACCCAAAGAAAGGGTCTCGCATCGGGACTGGGGCCTCCATGAAAAACCAAACCTGTAGAGTCTCGTTATTTTGCCTCATTTCTCCTCCTACTGCTCCTCTTCTTCTTTCCGTTTTCTTGGCTGTCTCCGCGCCTTTTTGTTATTTTGGCAAGACAATTGTTAGGTACATACAAATATTACATTGAAAGTAAATTTATAAGTTGAAAGTAAATTTATAAATTGATCTATTTTTATAGAATTTATTAGATTTATTTTATATTAAAAATAACTTTACAATCAAACTTATTATATTAATCCACATTATTTTATGATTTTCTTTTATATAATTTTTTTGTTGTTAAAATATTTTCCTTTTGATAATCATTATTATTTATTTATTTGATTTAAAAATAATATTTGCAATCATAGAATCTGCAAGCATTACATACTTTTTTAAAAAAATAATTAAATAAGAGATCTACATAAAAAAATAATTTTTTAATAATAAATTTACTCATTTTTAAAAATAGTGCACGACTCACACAATTCATTACTGCATCTGACATAATCAGGATAAATAAACATGTCGTTTGGCGACTGGGCACATGATCGAATGTTGTGCCCTTGCATGTGTGTGTATATATATAGTCAAACACGATAATAGAAAAAATCGTATCCCTAAAGTTATCCGAGTTCATTGCTACAGCTATTGAAGTTGGGGGATCCTTATCTATGGTCTGGAAAAAAAGAAGAAAACTATAGAATGAGTGCTAGCTCAAGTTGATCAGGAAGAAGAAATATTTGACCTAACTGACCAAAAGTTAATTAGCTTGATCTCTAAAGTTATCCTTGTGTGTCCATTTATAGTTCAAATTAGTCACACGTTCATTTACTTCCCATTAAACAACATGACTTGCTTTATTCCTCGTAACCATTGTCGCCACATTTATGGATAAGATTTACACGTTCAATTACTCTATCCCCATTAATTAATATGGGTGACTTGCTTCCTCCTCAACCACAACAAAGAATTATATATATATAAAAGCACCGACTTGGATCACAGTTGAGAGTTCAACTTTTAGCTCTTGCTAGCTAGGTTAAGCTAAAAAATGTTAACGAGTTTAGAAATGTTATTTTATATATTTTAGTCTTTTGTGGAGATATTATTAATACAATCTACGTAGGTAGGTAGTAATTGATCTATGGCACCGGCGCGTTTCACCTACAATGGAATTAGGTGGAAATATACATTTTACTATAGTTTTTAATATATAATTTGCCATGAGTTGGGCTCGCGGTAAAAATACATATGTGTTGTAGTGCGACCTCATGATATTTGAGTACGAAGATTGGAGTTTGCACTTTGCAGGCTACAAGGTATGCTCACCAAGCAACCTTAAAGCTTTTATTACATCATCACATAAATACTATGTAGATAAGTACTAGTTGATCTATGACACAAGCACTGCTTCAAGGGCAGAAGGTAACCTTGTGCTTTTATTACATCATCACATAAATACTGTGTAGATAAGTACTAGTTGATCTATGACACAAGCACCTCTTCAAGGGCAGAAGGTAACCTTGTAGTTAGTCCCACCTTTGCATGTAAATGTGCTGGTTGGGTCATCCTTAGGATAACTATAAGCATCAGGGCAACGAGTCTTGAAAAATTTGGAATAGTTTGTAGGCCCACAACTCCCAGAATTACAACAATATTGATTGGTCTTGAATACAGTGCATGGATTGTTACATCCACCGGGAGCCTTTAACTCATTGGGACATTGCCCGTTGATATCAGCAGTACATTTTATCCCACGGGTGCACCCATTAGAGGTGGGACTAAATTCCATGGGAACATTAAACCCGTCAACAAGGGAGATATCAAAGAAATCCATGTTATTAAACTGGTTTAGTGCGTATTCTGCTAGGGTGTTTGGAGGTGCACCATAGGCTTGGCATCGGAGAAGCCCCCCGCAGTCACCAGTTTGGCATTTGCCGCGCCCAGCTCCATCAAAACTGCACCCAGTTCGTGGCCAGATGCGAGCTCCTTTGGTGCCTGCACTAACATCAAGGTTCCAAATTCCACCGCGTGGGTTAAGCTGCATGCCACCACCTGGTACAGCCCCAGCCCAAATCGGGTAGGGACAATTGTTTGTTATGACAAATCTAGCTGCATGGGTAAGGGAAAAACAGAGAGCGTAAAGGAAGCAGAAAGTAGAAAGGACGTTTTTGGAGATCAGAATCATTTTTGGAGAGTGAAAAGATAAAGTGATTTAGTGGTTTGAGTACTTGGTGCTTGCAAGGTGGTGGGTTTATGTAGGGGAAGCTCGGTGCTAGTTGTTGAATGCCGTATAGAGCTACGTACTGACGTTATTTTGCCTTTTTTAATAATTGATAGTCTCACTCTATTTAATTATCTTTGGCTCGTTGTGAAGACAAGTCTACAAATAGCGCTAGCCAGGAAAGAAAAGGCCATATGCATCTCAAGTGCACGTGAACGATATTGAGCATGATGTGTTTGATCGAGAATAATTTTTCGTGCGTAGTATGACAATGGAAACATCACATATTATTATCTTCCCAAAAGAAATAAACAAAATACGTTTAAAAGATGTTATGTTTAAAATATATTTTCATTTAAAAATTATTCTTCTAACTTTTTGATCGATCATATGCAAAATTGTCAATTAAGCTTTTATATTCAAGCTATTTTAATATTTCATATCTCCAACAAGAAGTGTAATATTACATGTTTGAACACTATTCTCACGTCTCTTTTATTGGATTGTTGCGTTGTTACATTATCCTGATATCTTTTTTGTTGTATTTCCTATAAGTTTTTTGTTATATTTTGTTAACTGCTAGTAACAAATTTATTTAAGAATCTTTTTGCAATTCAATCATTTTTTTTTTTTTTTAATTCTTCTATTCTTCTTCTTCTTTTTCCCTTAAAATTTCTTATATCCATATGCATACTTTCAATTTGAAATATTTTTTAATAGAAAACAACAGATTTATTTCTTATATCCATCTGCCTATGAATATTTTAGAATAAAATAAATATTAACAAATAAGCTTTCCTTTTATATAAATATATTAGCCATACGTGTTAACCCCTCTAGGTGATCTTTTTCAAATACAAGAACTAATTGTCAAGTAATTAAAACCTCAATAGAGCTGCAAGGAATTATGAGTAATTAGTGATAGAAACGTACAAGAGGCCTTAAAATTGGTTTTTACTATTTGTTTGAAAAATAGACACTCACGTAGAGAGTTTCCGAAGACCAATATTCCAGCTATGAGGAATTAATGCCAAACGAGAAATGTTCATTTAAATAGTTTGTTTAACAATTGAGATGAGATGAGATGAAAATTTTATAAATAGTAATAAAATAGTTTGTAAATAATAATTAAATAGTTTGTAAATAATAATAAAATAATTTATAAATAATAGTTGAATAGTTTATGAACAGTAGTAAAAGACTGGCAACAAAATGATTGAGAAGCCAATGTTAATACATAGGGTAGCGTTACAATGCCCCTTCAATGTTCATTTAAATAGTTTGTTTGGCAATTGAGATGAGAATGAAATGAAAATTTTATAAATAGTAATAAAATAGTTTGTAAATAATAATAAAATAATTTATAAATAATAATTAAATAGTTTGTGAACAGTAGTAAAAGACTAGCAACAAAATGATTGAGAAGCCAATGTTAATACATAGGGTAGCGTTACAATGCCCCTTCAATTTGCCCACTGCCTCGTTTGTTTTTAGATATGAGATTAGATAAATTAAATAAAATATTATTAAAATATATTATTTTTTTATTGAGATTTGAAAAAAAATGAATTGTTTATTTTATTTTGTATGAAAATTTGAAAAAATTATAATGATTAAGATGAGATGAGAGTTTTGTAAAAACAAACCCTTTAGTGCAAATTGCATTTTTCTTTTTCTTTCTGTTTTTTATTTCAAACATTTTTTAAATATGTTTAAAAAAATTTTAAAAATTAAGAAAAAAATACCAATACATTAATAGTCACTTTCTTAATTAATAATAAAAAAATAAAAGAAAAATTAAATGTATAAGTGGTCAAAATGAGGAGACAAAATTAGAAAGTATACTAGCATTATTCAATTTACCCACTTAATATGCCCCTAGTGAAAATAGTATTTTTCTTTTTCTTTTTAGCTTCTTATTTCAAAGATTTTTTAAACATGTTTAAATATTTTTAAAAAATAATAAGAAAATATCAATACGTTAATAGTCACTTCGTTAATCAATAAATTTTTTTATTTTAAAAAAAAACCACCAGGAGTTTGAAAGAGTCTGCTGAAAGCAAAGTAAGAAATTAAGAGCATGGACCATGATTACACATGGACAAGTTTTTGGAGAGAATCATTTTGGAGAGTGAGAAGATATATTTGTTTGAGTACTTGGTGCTTGCAAGGTGGTGTGTTTATATGGGACAAGCTCGGTGCTAGTTGTTGAATGGTGTACAGACCTACCGATGTTATTTACATGGAAAATACAATCCTCTTTTGATTTTTTTTATTAAAAGTCTTGTTAATCTGTTTTTATCACTGGCTTGTTTCGAAAGCTAGTCAAGAAATAGCTAGGAAAAAATGGGCCATAACTATCTGTCAAGTGTGAACGTCGATCCATCTCATCTAGAATAAAGTTCGGTAGCTTGCCTATAACAATGCAAACACCTCATATATGTTATCTTCCCATGAAAATATAAAATAAAATAACTTTAAAAAATGTTTTGTTCTAGAAAGAGAACGAAGAAGATTTTCTTATTCCAAAGTAAATAAAATTATTGAATCTCGTCGTTTCACCTTCTCTCTCTCTCTCTCTGTTTTTTATTGGTTGTCTCCTTTCTCTTATTTTGGCAAGACAATTGATACGTACAAGCAAATATAACGTGAAGGTAAATTTATAAATTATCATGATTTATTAGATTTATTTTATAATAAAAATAATTTTATAATCAAATTTATTATATCAATTCATATCATTTTATGATTTATTTTTATATAATTATTTTGTTACTAAAATATTTTTTTGATAACTATTACTTATTTTGTAAAGCACATCTTCATAATGCATAATGATCATTCTTTGTCTCAAAATATCTTTCTCATTTATATTATTTATTATTATTATAAAATAGTGGAAAAATGTCGGTGTTTTTTAATAATTAGTTTTTCTTTATAAACTATTCTTTTCAAACAGGTTATTACCATTGTTTTTCTTCCATTAACTTTGACTTTTAATATTGACGTTGGCTGCTTTTATTGGCTTGCGGTTATAAAAAGTAGGAAAAAGCTATTTTGCCGCTTGCGGTTGGCAAATTTTTTTTTTTTTTTGTTTTTTTTTACTTAGTGATTAAGAAAGTGATTTTAAGTGTATTGGTATATATTTTTTTTTACTTAATGATTAAGAAAGTGATTAAAAAAATGTGAAATGAAAAATGATAAAAAAAAAGAAAATTTACACTGGGCGGTAAGCCCAGCGGTAAGGGTGAGGCGGCAGAGTAGCCTCACCCTAAAAAGTATCCTCATTTACTATTCATTTTATTTATCTTTTTATTAAGGGTGTTATCCGCATATATGGGGGTGGGGACATCCTTTCCCCGCATATGCGGGGGATGGAAATTCCATCCTGCACCCCGCCCCCAGAAGTAAGTCTCATATTGCTCAACTAAGACTTTTGTATGGTCTTGGAGTTCTATATAAGGTGGCTTAGGGTGCTCATGCCATTTGCAATATTGTAAACAAGTCTCACTCTTTTATGACTCTTGTGAACAAGTATAACAAATTGTAATATATATTTATATATATACAATTTGTAAAATATAAATATATATTTATAAATATAAAATAAAGTACGGGGTGGGGTTGAGCCCTGTCTGCCCCGCTTAGTGTATTTCATGCGGGGCGGGGTCTGCATGTGTGGTGCGAGGTACCCTGTCCGCCCATGCGGGGGCTGGGCGGGGTAGAGGGGGCCGGGCCCCCGTTGCCCACCCCTACTTTTTATTCAATTGCTTAGCCGAGCCTTTTGAAAAATCTACGGTTATAAACTCTTTAAGTTATTAGTCGTTATGAGCTTTATTGCTAAAACCTTATTACCTCTATTCTCTTGAATTGCCAGTGGGCGAATCTCTTGCTATTAACGTCTATCTTCCTTTAAAAGAGTCCAATGTAGAGTTTTTAAATTAAGAGTAATGTTATTTCTTGTTTGGATGAAAAAACAGTATGTTGTTCATTTTGGAAAAAAGAGAAAGATATATAAATTGTATATAAATTTTTGAGAGATTTTCAGACAACAGAAATGTGTTCTTTGAGTGGAGCTTTAGACTCAATTACTTGCGCAAAGTTGGTTTGGGTTATACAAAGATCAGTTTGGTTGTTATATCCTAGAATAGTCAAGTCAAGAAGAGTTCAATTGCACCGGTTAAATTGAAACTTTGTACACTACAGAGGGCATGAATATCTTTAAAGAAAGCGAAATTTTCATGCTTCAGTCCAAACTGGCTACATTTCAATTTTAACTTTATTGTAATTTTTATTATATTATTGTATAATTTCACCAACTGTTTGTTATGACAAATCTGGCCGCATGGGTTAGGGCAAAGCAGAGGGTGATATAAAGGTAGTAGGAATTGATAGAGAGGTTTTTGGAAGGGTTGATCATTTTGAGAAAGGACGATACGTCATTACATACACAGGCTAAGCTTAATAAATGGTTTGAACTGCGTGCTTGCGAAGAGATTGCGATCGGTCATCTATTTCGTAGGAGCCACGGCGTCCAGTATAGATTTTTTAAATTAAGAGTAATGTTATTTCTTTTTTGGATGAAAAAACAGTATGTTGTTCATTTTGGAAAAAAGAGAAAGATATATAAATTGTATATATATTTTTAAGAGATTTTTCAGACAATAGAGATGTGTTCTTTGAGTGGAGCTTTAGGCTCAATTACTTGTGCAAAGTTGGTTCGGGTTATATGATGATTAGTTGGACTGTTATATCCTAGACTAATCAAGTTAAGAGGAGTTCTGCTGCACTGGTTAAATTGAGACTTTATACACCGCGGAGGGCTTGAATCTCCTTAAAGAAAGTGAGATTCTCGTGCCTCAGTCCAAATTGGCTTCGTTTCAATTTTAACTTTATTGTAATTTTCATTACATTATTGTATAATTTCACCAACTGTTTGTTATGACAAATCTCGCCGCATGGGTTAGGGCAAAGCAGAGGGTGATATAAAAGTAGTAGGGATTGACAAAGAGGTTTTTGGAAGGGTTGATCATTTTGAGAAGGGACGATACATCATTGCATACATAGGCTAAGCTTAATAAGTGGTTTGAGCTCTGTGCTTGCGAAGAGATCACGACAAGTCATCTATTTCGTAAGAGCCACGGCGTCCAGTGTAGATTTTTTAAATTTAGAGTAATGTTATTTATTTTTTGGACGAAAAAACAATATGTTGTTCATTTTGGAAAAAAGAGAAAGATATATAAATTGTATATATATTTTTGAGAGAATTTTCAGACAATAGAGATGTGTTCTTTGAGTGGAGCTTTAGGCTCAATTATTTGTACAAAGTTGGTTCGGGCTATACGATGATCAGTTGGGTTGTTATATCCTAGAACAGTCAAGTCAAGAGGAGTTCTGCTGCACCGGTTAAATTGAGACTTTGTATACTGCAGAGGACTTGAACCTCTTTAAAAAAAGTGAGATTTCTGTACCTCAGTTTAAACTGGTTTCGTTTTAATTTTAACTTTATTATAATTTTCATTATATTATTATTATATAATTTCACCAATTGTTTGTTATGACAAATCGGGCCGCATGGGTTAGGGCAAAGCAGAGGGTGATATAAAGGTAGTATGAATTGATGGAGAGGTTTTTGGAAGGCTGATCATTCTGAGAAGGGACGATACGTCATTACATACACAGGCTAAGCTTAATAAGTGGTTTGAGCTGTGTTCTTGCAAAGAGATCGCGACCGGTCATCTATTTCGTAAGAGCCACGACGCTTTTGGCCCAGTCAAGACTCAAGTTTGTTCTTTTGGACAACTTTCTCGGTCTAGCTGTTTTGTCTCTGTCGGACCTTACTCGGAGATAATTCAACAGAGGAAAAATAAAACAAAAAGAAAAATTGTTGTATTGGGCTGTAGTGCAATACTTTGTGAGGTCTTCGATTTGTTTAAAAGGATAATAAGGCTGATATGTTTGGGCCGTATAGCCAGCCCATTGGTCAACTTCCCGTATGGCTTTAGTTCAAACATTTTATATAGGAACAGTACGGAT
The DNA here is from genome assembly GCF_018687715.1 of Carya illinoinensis. Taxonomy (NCBI): domain Eukaryota; kingdom Viridiplantae; phylum Streptophyta; class Magnoliopsida; order Fagales; family Juglandaceae; genus Carya; species Carya illinoinensis. The sequence continues at coordinate 26,919,657 of NC_056763.1, forward strand.
AATATGTACCCTTTTTAGTTTTTAAAATACAAGTAGATGTAACATTATAACATGCTTTTTGAAAAAAAACAAGGAAGAGGAAGATCATTGAGGCCTGTTTTTTTCATTTAAGTCCAACCACTTAGGATAATTGGTCTTGTGTCATATTTGGACTTTTTAAAAAAAAACAGATAAAAGTTTTCAAAACTCACATTGTACTTGGAGATTAAGGTTTTTTTTTTTTTTTTTTTGCAAAAAAAAAAAAGAAATATTACGTACGAATTAATCATATATCATCAAAATTACAAATCTTGTAGACATTTTGATGTTTTATAGTTTAAACAAACTGGGTCAACTAATTTAACGTACCATAAAAAGTGTGTACATGCACATGCACTTATCAAGATCAAGAAATTTGTGTAGACTTTACTAATTATGTACCTGTTAGACTTTTCTCAAGTGTTGGGTTCCGTTAGTTCGTTTATCTTAGACTTCGGCAAACTTAAGTTCGGTTTTATAACAACCCGCTCATTTTTTTTTTTTTTCTAGTGGCCTTGAGTCTCGTTATGCGTTATAAATCTCGATGGCATGTTTTTTAAAATATTAAGTGATTTCTAAAGTTAGCTTGGTGTTTTAACGCTACGAGTATTTTAAATGAGATATTTTCAGTGTTATAAGACTAAGTATAAATTTAAATAAGACAATTATAATATTTTTAAAGAGTTTCAAAAATATTATAATTGTAAAAAATCATTTTAATTAAATGATTTTAGTCATTTAAAAATATTATGAGATTTAAATTATGTTAAAAATTTTAAATTAATTAAATGGTTTTATTCTCTTAAAAGTAATTAACAAAACTTTATCATTTAATTAATGACGAAAGATTTTATTTTATAAGCTAAAGTTTAGTTAAATAATATTCTACCTTAATTCTTCTTAGTGTTTTAAGTCAAATCAGTGTTTTAATTCTTACTATTAGATTAGATTGGAAACCCCACGATGAAGAGCCTGGATTAAAACCTTAGCCTTAGTCTTTTGCCTCACTTTCCTTTTCCCTCTCTCTCTCTCTCTCCTCTCCCTTTCTCCCGGCTCAACGGAAAGCCCCTTACCCAATTCTCTCCTTCAACTCAGCCTACCTCCACCGTTAGCCACCTTTGGCCACGGCCACCACCGATGAACCACCACGACCAGCTTCTCTCACCAACAACCATCCCCATGGCCTCCCCTCCCCGCGGGCCGCAACTCTCTCCCTCTCTATCGAATCATCACACACACACACACATGTAATGCACAAGTTTATCACCCTTGCTCCTCTGTACAGGGCCATCTAGGCCACCGGCCATCTCTCGACGGCTTCCCATGTCACTGGTTAACCCCCTCCACCAAACCCAGCCTCCCTCTCCGTCTTCGTCGCACACATGAACACAACCCATAAATGGGTTTCACGAACGGGATCTCTCACCGCCGCTTAGCGCCGTCACAACGCCTCCCACTACCTCCTTAAGGCACCACCAAGTTCCACGAACTCCCTAGCACCTCCTCCCTCCCTCACACAACCTGAATCAAGCTCCCTCTCTCTCACAGGTTATCTCTCACCACGGCAGCCCAAATCCACCGCCTCTAGTCACCATGTGCCACCTTGGGCACCATCACGAGACCACCCTGGACCACCATGAGCCTCCCCATGGCCACCCCTTTCAGATCCACCAACACGTACGCCCAAACAGCCCCCAACCACTGTGAACAGCCACTCTACGTGGCTAACCGTCACTGTATGCAGTGCTAGCCGTCCCATAAACTCCCACCATGTCGGCCCCCCTCGTACAACCTAAATCTAGTAGCCGAAACCCTAGATCTGTCCACTTGAAGTGGCCCCGTTCTAAGGCCACAACAGTGACCGCTACCATTGGCCAACGCCACAAACTATGCTTGACAATGAGCAACGCATGGGCTAACCCCGACGATCGTATTAACCCTCTATCCCTCATTATTTATGTTAAATGTTAGTTAGTTGATTGTGGATTTCGCTGTATAGTGAGGTGTTGTGGACTGTGATGTGAAGTGTGTGTAACAGCCCGCTAGAAATTCAATTGTGGAATTTCTTTTGACCTTAAGAATCTCGTGAAAACTCCGTAAATTTACACGAATCGACTAATCGCATAGGTTTTAGCCTGTCAACATAATTAGTGTTATCACTCACTATGGTGCCAGAAATGCGATTTTAATTATTTGAGATAGTTAGAAGTGTCAGAATACATTATAGTCTACACCACTAGGCTTAATTGAATATTTAAGATTTTTCAGTACTAAGTTTATTACGTTTATTTTTGGAGTGAATAGTAACCTCGGTAAACGTACTAAGCGCAGTGTTTTCAAAATCACAGTGTGAAATGTCCAAATTAGGTTAGCAAAATTTTATTTGGACACTTGACAAGATCTTAACCACACATAATGAATAGTATTAGATACTTGGCACAAAGAGAAACCATTAGATGGAATTGTGAAGGAAATCAAGGTGTGAAATCATGACACCTAAGCAAAATACACATTTGAAAAATATTTTAAGAACATAGATTTAAAATACACATGGAAAGATTTTAACCACCTTACTCTTCCAAGTCTACTCCACATTTGGAAAATATCTTAAACTGATTTTTGTAGATATTATTGGATAGAATATTTTGAGATAATCTTTTATAGATATTTTGGGTAGAAGAAAACTACACTCAACTCTCAACTCCAGCCTTATCATCTTCCTTATCTCGTCCATAAGTATCTCCAGCCATCATCCACGAACTTATCTTCATTTACACGTTCCTTTCAAAGAATATCAAACACTTTCTCTCGGACAGCTTTTAGGAGTTCTTTTGCATGCCCATTTCGAAATTTTTGTAAGTGTTTTATCATAAAATCTCCTTCATATAAGTTGTTCCTTTTTTAGTCTAGTTTACGTGGATATCTTATTTTCCCCATTTGAAGATCATTTGGTTAGTAAAAGATTATGTAAACTATAAAAAGGTCATTCTGAGAGATAAACTGGAGAATATGTTATAGTTTGGAGTTTTTGACCAAGCTAATGGATAGATATTGGTCTGAAATTTTTATGGAGTAGTGTTAACATGTATATATGACTATTGGTTGAGGATTTTTGCATGATTAAAGGTTTTGATGAAAGATTTTCTTAGATTTAGAAACTTAGAAACTGGAAGAGGAAAAACAGTTTCTGTTTTGAGAAAGTCTAACTCTTTGGTGGTCTAAATCTATTCCAATGACTTTGATAATTTTATTGGAGGATTCTAATCATCTTATATACATGTTATATTATTATTTTGAATATATTTGATATTAGTTTCAAAGATATGAAATTTTATGTAAAGAGATATTCAAATAAGCCAAAGTGTGGATGTTCTTGGCTAAATTTATGTTTTGGTTAAATTTTAACCATGTGATCTTGAATTAGAAGCTTATATATGTTTTAGGACATCTTTTTAAACCATGTGATGGTTTGGTTTGAAGATCACATCTTTATAAGTCATAGATCAAAAGGTTAATCAAAACAAGTTAGAAACAAAAATCAATGGAAATAGCATATGAGAATTTTGGCCCTATGGAGTTTTAATAGTTGTGATTAGTTTTAAATTTCTCTAAATTGATATTTGAGTTGAGGATAAAATTTACATGAGGCATGTAAATTTTGGTGACATCTGGAGTTAGTATGCAAAATCCTTAAGTTATGGGTAAAACGGTCATTTTCCTACATGCAGAGAGTAAAATGGAAATTTTACTCTTTAAGTTAGTATTTTTCATATTTTAATTTATTAGTGATTTAATGCTAACTTTTAGAATCACTAATTACAGTTCCTCGTGATCGCGTTTAAGGTTTTATAAGAAACGCGGAGATCGAGGTAAGTTAGTTTTTAACTTACTAACAGTCTACTCTGTATGTGTGCTAAGTAAAGGAACTATAGTGTATGTATGTATGTTATCATATATGTCATGCCATGCCAAGTTATTACGTAATTTTCTGTTATACAGAAATTATTCTGTCACCAGTTTTTATCTGTTACATAATATGTTCTGTCATGTATTGTTGTACATTACAAGTACGTCATGCTAAGTATGCCATCTATTACATGTATGTCAAGTCATGTAATATTCATTGTTGCAAGTATGTCATGTTAAATATATTGTCTATTATATGTTATGCCATGTTACGAAATGTTTCTATCTCAAGTTGGTCATGTCATTCAAGTTATGTTCAAGTCACGTTATGTTACATCAGGATTTCAGTCCTTTCATATTCCAGTCACGTTTCATCTTGAGTACATTCAGTTTGTGTAAAATACATAGGGCCACAACAACTGTGGAGTATGTATTTAACTACATTGTGACGTATAAAATACATGGAGCCACAACAACTGTGGAGTATGTATTTTTCATGTTAAGTCAAGTTTGTGTAGAATACATGGGGCCACAACAATTATGGAGTATATATTTTCACGTAGAATACATAGGGCCACAACAACTGTGGAGTATGTATTTTTCATGTTAAGTCAAGTTTGTGTAGAATATATGGAGCCACAACAACTGTGAAGTATGTATTTACACGTAGAATACATGGGGCCACAACAACTGTGGGGTATGTATTTTTCATGTTAAGTCAAGTTTGTGTAGAATACATGGGGCCACAACAACTGTGGAGTATATATTTACACGTAGAATACATGGGGCCACAACAACTATGGAGTATGTATTTTTCATGTTAATTCAAGTTTCAGAGTAAGTTCATGCTAAGTCAAGTTTCAGATCAAGTTCATGTCAAGTCAAGTTCAGTTCATGTTTCAATTTAAGTTATGTCAATTATGTTATGTTGTACGCTAACTTATGCTTTAATTACTGATGAATTTGATTATACATTTATGTTTTTACTATCATCCATGCATCATTAGCCTGTGTGGAAGTTTTTTGTTAACTTGCTGAGATTTGTAATCAAATCTCACTGTGGTAGTTCCAACTACCATTTCTCCCGAATGGTAGATCCTGTTACAGGATCTGAAAGAGGATCATGAGCTGACCAACTAGACACAGTCAACTGAATGACTGTGCATCGTTAATGTTAATATAGTAGTTAAATTACTACTTGTACGATGGAGTTGCATCTCCAGTACTTTTGGATCATAACTATTTTGGACTAGTACTGTAATCTTAATTATTCAATGGATCTTTATAAATGAAGCATGTTTTAAGTATTTGGGATATTTTTAATTTGGTGCATAGTATTTCTAAAGAAAAAAATTATCCGCTGCGAATATTGCATAATGTTAGATGCATGTTAGGAATATTGCATCTTATATGTCATGAACGGGGGCAGGTAACCTTGTATTGCATGTCTCGACGCTTCAAATGTCCGTCCGATCCCAAACGGAATTTGGGAGCGTCACAATATGGGTGTAAAGTGTGTGTTGTAATAGTGATGTGGCGTAGTGTTGTGCGTGTACTCCATGTCGTGTAGGGACGTACAGTGTGGTGTGCGTCATAATAGTACATGATGTAGCATAGTGTGAAGAGAGTACACGTGGTGCATACTCCATGTTGTGTAGCGATGTACCGTGTGGCGTGTGTCATTGTAGTATATGGCATAGTGTGGATGGAAGGAAGTTCACGTGGAGTGTACTCCGCATACGGAAGTCATTATACACCAGATGATGTGTCACGAAAGTTAGATGGCGTAGCCGAGGAGCTTAGAGTATGTGGTGTAGTGTCGGGAACTATTGAACGGTATCCTGAAGTAGTCGTGGTGTGACTCTGTTATAATGACAGGTATGACAGGTGTCACGATGTAGCTCGGGATTAGTCTCGAACTATGCAACGCGATGGAGGTGTAGCATGAAAGGAGTCTTGTCATGTTAAGTGTTAGGATGAATTTGTAAAAGGTTCAAGAAGTAAGAAAAGTGCTACTGATCGAGTTTAAGTAAGTTGGTATCGGAGTATGACGCTTGTTTATACAAGCAAGTGATCACCAGGCTGTATGTTGATCTTAGGTGATAAGGGAGTAGGGTACTTGTGCATCTGGTGAGACACGTGTGCCAGACGGATTTATCATATGTAATGGGTAATTTGTCCTAAGAATGGTTACACGATGCTTAAGCCTTAGAGTTAGCTTAAAGTCTTGTGGTGTGTATGGATGGAAATGAGGATAAAGTCGGGGCTAGGAGGCATGAAGGTAGTGACGGTTGTATTGTCTAGAATTGGGATGTGTAACTTAGTTGGTCTGAGTAATGCGTCGGAATGTGGTTAATAGGAAGAAAAAGATGAATGTTTTAGTGTCTTAACCTGAAGGTGAATTGTGGAGGTTAACTTTAGTGGATAAGCACTTGATGTAGAACGCCGAGTTTGGAAGAGATAGTGACCGTAAGTAGATCTCGAAGATTTTAGTATAGTAAAAAACACGTAAGAACACAGGGATAGAAGGAGAGTGTTTCATGTGAAATGTAGTTCTATTTCTAGTTTAGTTGCTTATGCATTAGATAAAGAATGACGCTAAGGTAATATGTATGCATGTAAGTTGCCATCTGACACGCACATGAGTAGAATGCATGAAATGAGTATGGCATGTAGTCCAGGTAAATATTATGTTCATACTCTTCTAGAGTTTTCTAAATGATATGAAAATGAAAATGAAATGCTTTTCTTTACGAAATAACATGAAAGATGTTTTGCGAAAGCATGCTAGGTATAAGTTTTCAAGTATAAGTATGTAATGTCCCTTCTTGGCAACCCATTTTAATGCACCTCAAAGTATTAAGTGTATACATGTAAATGGATGATATACATAGTAAGTATTGTACGTATTTTTATAAAATGAAATGCTAGGCTTATGCCTTATGTTTTAAGCGATGTCTTAAACTATGCGAAGAAAGTATTTTAAAATGTCCCGATGAACTGAGGTTTTAAACGATGCCATGAACTGACATTTTAAAGGATGCCTCGAAAGATGATGTTTTAAACTCATATTTTTAAATGATTTTTACAAATAAACGAGTTGGAAGAATGAAAGGACTAAAAGGACTGAACTGAAAGAAAGGACTGAATGAATGAATGCTTTATTGTATGAAAATACGTAATAGCCATGATTGAACAAATGATGGTATTGAAGGACTGGACTGGGTGCTGGTAGTGCACCCAGTGCTGCCCTCTGACTGTGGGACTCCCAACCCACGGCCACAGGCAGAATAAGGTAAAAAAGACCGCTAACCCTAACACACGAAGCATAACAGTGTGCAATGGTCAATAAAAAGTGATAAGAGAATGTATGTATGCTAGACTCTTTAAGAAATGAAGGCAGCAAGGCGTGGGGAAATGTTTTACGAAAAAAAAAAAACCATTTTCAAGGAAAAAAACCCACCTCGTAATGTTTTAAATGAACGAATGTTTTATGTATGGTATGTATGGAATGATGAATGCATGACTGAAAACCTATGCTATAATATTTTAACTGTATAAAGTAATACTTACGAGTCATCGACTCATTTTAGTTTTATGTGTGCTCTCCCAGGGATAAGATGAGCATAATGCATAAGGACAGATACGGCCCAAGGGGAAGAGCACGGAAGTCTAGGCATAACATTTTGTATGAAAGATTTTAATTTATAAAGTTTAATGTTTTCCGCTATAACCCTTTTAAATTAAGAAACACGTTTTGTTTTATAAACATTGAGTCTTTTGTATCCTAGCATGAAACGAAAAGTTATTTTAAAATGAACGGTAATTCTCATCTTTTTTCTTAAAATTATTTTCTAAAGGTCTCACCACAAAGACGGACATTACAGATTTCCATGGTATATATGATATTTAAGAGTGTTGCATGCACTAGATGATCATCATCCACAAAAAAAGCAGTACTTAGATATCAATTTCAAGGATATGATATAAGACCATGACCAATTGTCTTTTCAATAGTTTCAATTGAATGCACCGATCTACAGTATATAAAGAATGGCAATACGAATTGTCTTTTCAATAGTTTCTAAAATCACGATAAGAAAAATGTTTATTTGTGATCAGTTATTTTCTATTAAAATGAGTATATATGTTTTCATCACTAATAATCATTATAGTCGTAAATAATCTATGACAGATGCTCATTTTTTTTTTCGTAGTCAATTTATCTTGGCCATGCTGAGTACTAACTCTGATAGTCAAACTCAAATGAAGTTCATCACAATTAAGTCATACATCTTTCACTTCTTTCTTGTTCAACTTGATGATCTTATAATCTTATGAATCTGTGTGTTTTAATGCATTTCTTAGACTATTAGCATTGACCTAGCTAAATGCCAATGATTCATCAAATTATAGATAACTATGTCAAAAATGGTTTGCATTGGAATAGCCAAAACTCAATGGCTTGAACTTTGAGCTACAATATTTCTATTTATTTCTTCAAATTCGGCCACCACTATTCATCTTCTAAATAATATTTTATTGAGAATATAGGCCGGGTCCATTTCTATCACTCGTGATGGAAGTGTTTGAAGTGCAGGCACCACATGACTATTCAAGATTGGATAAAGCAGTCGATGTCATTCTAAAATGAAGATCATTTCTTTTTTTTCAATGCTCATTTTTTTTTCATTGTCAATTTATCTTGGCCATGCTGAGTACTAACTCTGATAGTCAAACTCAAATGAAGATCATCACAATTAAGTCATACATCTTTCACTTCTTTCTTGTTCAACTTGATGATCTTATAATCTTATGAATCTGTGCGTTTTAATGCATTCCTTAGACTATTAGCATTGGCCTAGCTAAATGCCAATGATTCATCAAATTATAGATAACTATGTCAAAAATGGTTTGAATTGGAATAGCCAAAACTCAATGGCTTGAACTTTGAGCTACAATATTTCTATTTATTTCTTCAAATTTGGCCACCACTATTCATCTTCTAAACAATATTTTATTGAGTATATAGGCTGGGTCCATTTCTATCACTCGTGATGGAAGTGTTCGGAGTGCAGGCACCACATGACTATTCAAGATTGGATAAAGCGGTCGATGTCATTCTAAAATTTTGAATATGCTATGACGAAACCAATGGGGCAAACCAAAATTACACGGAATATACAAACACAGCCTGGATAATTTTTCGTCATTTGAATTAATATATAGAGTTTATTTATAAAATATTTTTTAAAAAAAATTAAAAATATATTATTAAAATATATAATATTATATTATTATTTTGACATTAAGATGGCTAATCCAATGTGGATCTTTATCTTTATTGATTTTGACTTTAGCCCAAATCTCTAATTTTAGTCAAATTATGGACTTGACAATGGCCATTACCAATACTCTTAGATATATACTATTGACGAGGTGTTTCATACACCCAAGGACCAGGTCCTCAACGGTCCTGGCCTTCTGTTTCTGGTTTTGTGATGACAAAGAAATGGCATGAAAGGGTGGCTTGGGAAGCCTCTGATGCCTAAGTCATTAATAGCTCCTTAATGTTTTTGGGAAGTCAAGGATACAATTAATAAGAATGCTTAGTTGAAAGGATTTGGGTTTTGACCCCTTTATCTGAAGACTAGGGGATCCTTATATACCCAGCCCCAGGGCTAGAGGACCATACCTTGCGACCTGGGAGGAAGGGATGTCCTCCTAGACCTCCCTCCGCCATACAGTCTTTAATGCAATATGACCTTCTGGGTTTAATCATTAATGCGTCATGGTTGTCTGGTGAATTCATTTAGTGCGACGTAGTCTCCTGGTGCTGCTTTGTGGCCCGTCTCTTCTCCTTGAAGTGTTTCCTTCCATTTCTGCTAGTTTGGCTTCCCGTGCTCCCTATGTAACGTCCCATCCTAACGCGGTTAGTCACGCCGACCCCATGCGAGCCACGAGTCTCTTTCGGGACCAAGACGGGCTTTGCAGGCCTAGGTCAGGCTTTTTGGGCCTTCTGGGCACGGTGGGAGTTCTTTGATGTCTGGTCTGAGCAAAAATCCCCCCAACATATACGTACATATATAGTCAAACATAGTAATAGAGAAAATCATCATGACCCTAAATTTGTTTGAGTTCATTGCTATATATGGCTACTGGAATTAGGAGATCCTTACCATGTGATGCAAATCAAAATTGATATAAGGTATCTAGATCCAGATTGTGTATCGACTGCACTGAAATACTATTTTAAAAAGATGAATCTATACAAATATAGAAGGAAAAGCTTAATATCTTCCTTTGACTAGGGGCAATATTAATAATTTTTCCTAAAATCATATATTTATGCTCACTTTTGCTTTATTAGTAAATATTTAGTTTTAAGTTTTGAAAGTCATTCTAATTTAGATTTTGGCTAAATTTTTGATAGGATTTATTTATTTATGTATTTATTTCTTGTACAAAAATTTAGATTTTTTCATTTTTTAAAATATTCTTCATAATTTCAAATTTTACTATTAATAAATAATTTTTAGAATTTTTTCTAATTTTTTGATATGATGAGCATGTCCAGCTCCATTTTCATGTGTATGATATGCCAACTCAATAGTTTGCATCATTTTTTAGCAAATCTCTTATCTTTTAGTATTGATTATATGTTGAAACTACCCATTAGAATTAATTTAAATTATGTCCAACGCCACCAAGTGGGGTCCATTTATGGATAAAAGTTACAAGTTCATTTACTTCCCATTAATCAACGCACATGACTTGCTTCCTCGTAACCATTGTGGGTCCATTTATGGATAAGATGTACACGTTTATTTACCCCACATTAATCAATATGCATGACTTGCTTCCTCATCAACCACAACAAATAATCAAATATATATAGAAGCACCGACATAGATCACAGTTGAAAGTTTGAATTTTAGCGCTTGATAGGTTAAGCTACAAAATGGTAACTAGTTTAGAAACGTTATTTTATATATTTAGTCTTTCGTGGATATATTATTATGACATCATCATCTCTCAGTACCAAGGTTGGCGTTTGCGTTTTGCACACTACAAGGTGTGCTCACCAAGCAACCTTAAAGCTTTTATTACATCATCACATAAATACTACGTACCTAGGTAGGTACTAGTTCTATGGGGCACTGCTTCAAGGGCAGAACACAACCTTGTAGTTAGTCCCACCATTGCATGTAAATGTGCTAGTTTGGTCATCTTTAGGGTAACTGTAAGCATCGGGACAACGATCCTTGAAAAATTTAGAAAATTCTGTAGGCCCACAGTTTCCAGAATTGCAACAATATTGATCGGTCTTGAATACAGTGCATGGATTGTTACATCCACCGGGAGCCTTCAACTCATTGGGGCACTGCCCGTTGATATCAGCAGTACATCTTATCCCACGAGTGCACCCATTAGAGGTGGGACTAAATTCCATGGGAACATTAAACCCATCCACAAGAGAGATATCAAAGAAATCCAAGTTGTTAAACTGGTTTAATGCGTATTCTGCTAGGGTGTTTGGGGGTGCACCATAGGCTTGGCATTGTAGAAGCCCACCGCAGTCACCGGTCTGGCAGCTGCCACGCCCAGCCCCATCGAAATTGCACCCAGTCCTTGGCCAAATACGAGCCCCTGTGGTGCCTGCGTTAACATCAAAGGTCCAAGTTCCACCCCCTGGGTTGAGCTGCATACCACCACCAGGTTTAGCCCCAGCCCAAACCGTGTAGGGACAATTGTTTGTTATAACAAATGTAGCTGCATTGGCAAGGGGAAAGCAGAGAGCGTAAAGGAAGCAGAAAGTGGACAAGTTTTTGGAGAGAATCATTTTGGAGAGTGAAAAGATATATTTGTTTTGAGTAGTTGGTGCTTGGGAGGTGGTGGGTTTATATAGGGCAAGCTCGGTGCTATAGTTGTTGAATGGTGTACACACCTTCAGACGTTATTTCCATCGAAAATACAATCCTCTAGTTTGTATTTTTATTCAAAGTCTTGTTAGTCTATTTCATCATTGGCTTGTTTCGAAAATAGTCAACAAATAGCTAGGGAAAAAAAAACCATCTATTATTATTTGTTTTTTTTCTAAGCAAAAAAACCATCTATTTGGTCGATCGAGAATAAATTTCACTAGCTAGCTTGCGTATAACAATGCAATAATCTCATATATATTATTATCTTCCCAATTAGAAAATATAAAATAAAAACAAGTTTAAAAAATGTTGTGTTCTAGAAAGCCATCAAAGAAGACCGGCATAATTTTTGCGTTTGTGCATGAAATTCCAACCTTAACTAGACTTAATATCACCAGACCATTAAATACAAGAGGAAGTTATAATATTTAGGATCGCGCTGATGTAGCAGCGATCGATGCTGGGCCTTGGAATTAAATATTCTGCTCCATTGCCGTAGATCATTTCTCAAGTTTTGAGACTTTTCCCTCTAGTACCGCCGTCCGTAATATCATCAGCACATGCAAAGGCCGAAACCCTCGACTCACGTCATGATCTCTAAGTAATGGCGGAATTTAGTCATTTCATGTGCGGTCGCCTGCCGCTAATAATTTATTTCGGGTCCCCGGCGGCATTCCGTGATTTAATTTAGACCTGATTTTTATAATTAACAGATAAGATGAAATGAATTGAAATATTTTGTGAATAGTAAAGAGATATTTAAATTAAAATTAGATGAGTTAGAAATGATTTGATTTAAAATATTTTATGAGGTTTTGAGAAGAGAAAAAAAAAGTATAATAAAAATATTATAAAGTTAAAAATTGTTAAAATATAATTTTTTAATATAATTTTTATTTTAGAATTGTTAAAGCTCCCGAATTCAGGAGCTTTTTGTTTTTTACTGAATTCTTTTTTTAAAAAAAACATTTCAACTTAGTGATTAAGTAAATTTTTTTAAGTGATGGTGTGAATTTAAAAAAAAAAATATATTTAAGAATATAAAAAATGAAAAAAAAAGGTGCATTCGGAAGGTTTTTTCGTGATGTTTTTTCGGTAGCTTTAGCGCTACTTTTTTTATTTTAAAATTTAAAAATTTTGAATAGTTTTTGTATTTTATTTAAAAATTTAAAAAAATTATAATAATTAAATTTTAAGATGTTTAAATGAAAGGCTTTTAATTTTCTTTTTTAACAATAAAATGAGAATTAAACTTTTGAGCCTAACAGCATTTTGACTTTGGGTTGCTCTAGCTGTCGCATAATAATTATTCAAATTATTATTCTCATAATAATTAAATTTTAATAATTATTGATGTAGAAGATCGAATATTGACTTTTACCGCTTTTATGAACATATTGGCAGTAAAAACAATTGATAATAGGCTCAGCATGAGAATATCATCTTCATAATTGAAATAAAATTATTATTTTTACAAGTTTGGAATTAAATAATTTTCATGCTAGAAGAATTTTAAATGAACAACATGTTGGCATAATTTGGGAATTTTTAATTAAATAAGTATTGGCATGGAAAAAATTATTTATTACAATAAAATATTTATTATAATATACATATTTTTAATTAATAAAGTTTTGGAGTGAAAAAAATGTGAAATAACTCACCTGCAGGTTGTGATCATAATATATAGCAAAAGTTGGGAACAAAATGGGGGCATGAGAATATTGTATGAATAATTAGTTGGTATTATATATTTCTTACCAATTTTGATTTAGATAAATTTCTCTAAACAAAAACTTGTGAAAAATTAATTTTTAAAGGTGTTGGGAATAATTTATGATAATAATTGTGTTTATAAATACAACATATAAATAAAATCAATATTTCACCATCATTATTAATAAAATCAATCATTGATAGATTCACAAATTTTTTAACTTCCTATTCAAAAGCCAACAACTCAACATACTTCATACATCCAAAACATATCAAACTCATCTCAATGTGACCTACAAACTCACTTAATCTATGCTCACAACTATTTAAAACTCTTATCAACTATCTTTAACACCCAAAGCGCAACCAATGATCAACAATAAATCCAAGATAACTCCTAACCTTAATGGCTTAAAAGAATTTCAAAAAACACCATTGGTAGTCTAGTGGACAATAAACAAACGTTACAACTAATATTTATTGAAAAAATACCAACATATAGTTTTTGAGATTTTCAGTTGAAAATTATTTTGAAATTTGTCATTTGATTTATTGTCATTATTCTTACTTTTGGCTTTTTTAATTGAAGACAGAGGCGATTCTGAAAATAATTTACATTTTTTTTTACATTTGTTCACGACTCTTTGGCTTATTTTTAGGTTAAAGTTGAGATAATTTAATTGTTTTTTTTTTCAGTGTTGTCTCTTGAAAAGTTGAGATAATTCATTTTTTCAATTCTTTTTAGAAATTTCTTATTAATTGTTTTTTTAAAGTTTTTAGGTCTTCTTCCATGCATTGTGCTAGCTAGTGGAAGAGAGAGAGCCACCAAGAAGACCGCAATTTTTTCTTCGGTGCAGTTGAGGAATTGGGGTTTTCCTTTTTCCAAAGTTGGTACTGTTGCTTAGCTTCCAACCAGCTTTTGACTAGACTAATATCATCAGACCTATAAGTATATACAATGAAAAAAGAATAAAGATAGGGATCCCAGTTTTTTTTTTTTTTTCTTCTTTTTCTTAGTGATTAAGAAAAAAATTATTTAATATTATTATAAATTTTTTTATTTTTTTTAAATATTAAAAAATAATGTAAAATTTTTTTTAAACCTAACAAAAACTTCCAGCAGTAGCTGTAGAAGGGCCCATGAAAAAATTTGATGGACCGGACTGATAATTAACAATCCGATTTAATAAAAATGATGAATCCAAAATTTTGGACTGGACCGATTATACCCTACAGATGAATTAACCGACACATAAATTAGTGGTCCTATGGCCTAGAATATCAATGCCAGTAGTCTAGTCTCAAAAGGGATCTACGACAATGGAACCCAATAATTCCCAGCATAGCTTCAGCATCCCCACAAAGCCCTCGGCTCGCGTCATGATCTCAAAGTAATGGCGGATGAATCCTGCATGCGCACCAGCCTGCCCCTAATTGATTTCCTCGAGTAATGTAGGTAAAGGTTGAAATGTATAAATTTTATATAATCATTTCATAAAAATGTGAATCTCATAAAAAAAATAAAATGAGATTTTTATATTTTTTATAATAAAATCTACTTTGCATTGAGGGGAAATAAGACAGTACTGAACGGAATAAATCCCTGTATGTAGCTGCTGCATGTTGTTCGTGCAATCATGGTGTAATAAATGCACAAGGCCAAAAATATTTTATATTTTATATTTTTACGATCTATTATTTATTACGAAAATTATTATTATTTGTTAGAATGAATTAGTTCTAGATGAAATTAGTCGTATTCTTGACAAATAACTCATAATAAATATTTATTTTATCTTTTTGGGCGCGTTTGGATTGGAGAGACAAGTGTCAAGAGACCGGAAGAAATTCAATATCAGTACTGCAATGGTTTTTACCTCATTTAGAGAATAAAATTTTTATTTCTCATTCCTATATTATACATTATACATGATTTCTTATTATTTTTTTTATTTTTTTCTTTATTAAATATGTGGTGTATAAAAGACTGTTTCATCTAAATTCCAATTTAAGAATTCGGGTATACTCAGACTGGAATCCAAATTTTAAACTTGGATAAATTCTAATTTTTAAAAATTCGGATTCCAAGTTCAATCCGGTTTTTATTTTTTTGTTAACTTGGGATAGTTTGAGACCAAACATGTTGGAATATTGGAGGGGCAGGCTTCTGGGTACTTACACCAAACTGTATTAAACCTTCTCCTTCCTCGCATAGAACGTGAAATCTCATTCATCCATCTCTCCTCTATCACTGTCCTATTTTTAGCCCTCTTGAATCCCTATATATGTTGATGTCAAAGTCATATATATGTACCATGCATGCATACATTCACACGCATGCATAGGCCGCGATTCGATGCTTTGCATGTTTTCACGTGTTGATCATGAGATGTTAAAAGCACATACAATATATATACATGCATGTCACATATATATATATATACAACCATTTCTTCTATCTCCTAGTATATAAATGTACACACAAATATATAATATATATTAATTTATTTTCATGGTCAATGATCAATTTAAAAGTCTTGCATTAATATTCAAAACATTTAAAAAAAAAAAAAAAAGGTTCCGGGGTACCCGAACCGGGTAGGTTCGAGTTTCGGCCTGGGTTTGATCTAGGCCAAAACTTGGAACCAAAACCTAAACCGGAATCCCTAAAACCAGATTTCAGATCGGGTAGGGAAAAATTCTTTTTCTCCATCCCGGATTAGGTGTATAGATTATGAGTAGAAGAAATATTTTATTTTATTAAAAATAAAATAAAAAAAATAAATATGGTGTGTAATATAAGAATGATGAGTAAAAAAATTCTTTAAAGAAAAGTACCGTAGAATATAATTTGTTCATCTAGCTAGCAGGATAAAGAGTCAAGTATGCATAGAAGCTGCTAATTAAGCAAGCATCAAACCCAGAATAACGAAAGCCTGTTAGCAAATAATCAAGCCGAGTACTGTGCTACTCGCTCGGTTTATAGCCAGAGATCATATATTAGTAAAAGAATAATTAGTATCCTCTCTTATTTTGTCTTTTTATTTTGATTGTTCATGTATTTAATTTTTTTTAAAAGAAATTGTTTTGTGCTTAAAGTGGCCATTAGTGTATTGGCGATTTATTTTTAATTTTTTAAAAACTTTTAAACAAGTTAAAAAAATGTTTGAAATAAAAGGCAACAAATAAAAAATAAAAGTGCAATTTGCACTAGGGGCATACCAAGTGAACAAAATTGAGAGGGTATAGTAACACTACCCATAAGCATAAATAAGAATCTCGCTCATTAAGCCTTTATATATATGCTCTATATTTTACGAAAGATAAATACTTTAACTATAAAGAGATTTTATAAAAATAAATTGGTAAACTGATGTGATTTGTTATGATATGTCAAATTTTAAAATTATTTTTATTATTAGAAACTTCTGAGTCCGAAGTGTTCCCAAAGAGAAACCGCATTTTCCTGAAACTGAAATAATGCCAGAACCACAGCTTGCCTTTCCTTTTGGGGATTCTTGGCCAGACCCATGCCTAGAATTTGCATTCAAGACACTTACGAGCCGGTGTAATGCCAGTGGAAGATAATTTGGCAGTTCAAGGAAGCTTCCAGGAAGAACTTGACATCTCGCACAGACATAGGGATGGTAGTTTGGCATTGCCAGATTTTGGCTTACACAGCTTTTTCCAAAATGATATTTCATCCCATTTTGATTTACCAGAAAAGTCTATGCAGGCAGGACATCAACCATCCCGGAGTTCTTCAATCCTGGCCCCAGGAAATGTGAGGTTGCCGAGCTGTGGAGGATAAGGCAGCTAGTTGTCTGGGATAATCAGTAGTAATCTACTGTTAAAATCCCTAGCATGACGCTTTTACTATTTATCTCTTGTAATATTTGTAATCAGAGCTTGAAGCTCTGTATCATCCGGTTAAAAGATATAGTGGGGGAAGATAGAGAGAGATTTCAGTCAGATAACTGTTGTAAGATTGATTATTTCTTTGCTTCTGTGTTTTCCTGCCAAAATTGGTAGATGATCAATTCGGTGGAAAATTTGAGCTCGTCAATTATGTCTGAAAAGAGAATTTTAGGCACTTAATTTTAACCCTAAGCTACCAAAACAGGCCATGATTCCTGGGAGTACAATCCACAAGAGCACAAAATCAACTTCTTAAAACAATTTTTGTCCGATCTTGGACATATGCGAACGGCTCGTAAGTGACAAAATGCTGTTTATATCGCCCTACTTTTATCATAACACAAGGATCCTTGTTATCTGCCATATGCCATTCTAATCTCAATCAAACGTATTGAGACACTGGCCGTTGATATCAGCAGTACATCTTATCCTACGAGTGCACCTATTAGAAATGTGGCTAAATTCCATAGGAACATTAAACCCATTGACAAAGAGATGTCAGAATTTTGAAAACAGATTCTGAAACCTAACTTTAACACCAAGCTACGAAACAGACCATGTTTCCTAATAGTAAGATCCTAGTAGACCATGATTCCTGGCTTTACAGACCTTTGCCATGCATTACATGGAGAGCAAAAAAAATCTTCCAAACGAAGCTGCTTCTAAAAGTTTACTAGAGATTAATCTGGAATAAGAACAAGAGCACTCCATTTGGGAGTACGTGTTCTTGGTCGTGAGTAATAGAGTTACAGAAAGAATATTTTATTTTATTATTGCACCAAACGGCTTACAACCTTGGCTGTTCAACATTATGAGATGATGGAGATGTTCTGAGTGATATTCGGCTGGATGTAGGGGTGTCAAAATAGCTTCAAGAGTCCAGCCTTGATGCGTGTTTGGCTGGACTTCATACTGTATAGGCAAGACTAATTCTGAGATTTTCTGTCAGGACTCGTGAAGGCTATTTTGGCGGCTGACTTGGTGTGATCATCGATCGGTTGCATTGATAGTCAGACGCATGCACAGAAATCTGGTAGCGAGCCCGAAATCTTTATGACAGTTCACGCAGGCAACAATGTTCAATGAAAAATTTTAAATATAACTCCGCACCCTATATTTATTTTAATTTTTTTAATTATTTAATATATAAATAACGAGTAGAAGAATTGAATTAATTTATAAATAATAAACTCAAAAATATTTAATTTTTTTTTAAATAATAAAAAGTATTACATATAGCACAACTCATGCCTGATAACGAGTTTCAAGCAATGCTTAATTAAGTAACAAACTTCAATTATTAGATCAGGTCCTTTATTTATTAGGCCCATTTGCTGCTTTTACATAGATTTCTTGCCGCACTTAAAATAGGGATGAAAGTTAGCACAAGCACTGAAGCAAGCATGAAGGAAAGAGAGGCCTGAAAAAAATGATGGCTAGAAGGAAAATAATTCAGCTTAATAATTTCATATTTTCAAATACATTTAGGTAGGTTTGGATAGTGAGTTGAGATGAAAGTTGAATAAAATATTATTAGGATATTATTTTATAATATTATTATTATTTTAAAATTTTAAAAAATTGAATTGTTTATTATATTTTTTAAAATTTTAAAAAATTATAATAATTAAATGAGATGAGTTGAATTATAGAAACTCTTATATCCAAACCGAGCAAAGAAATATCATTACAACATGGGATAGCATAAGCCAGCTTAAGCTCTCATTACATCATCATTTTCATACGGCAAGCTAGTCCTATGCCGGTTCTTCAAGGGCAGAAGGTAACCTTGTAGTTAGTCCCACCATTGCATGTAAATGTCCCGTTTTGGTCATCCGGGTAACTATAAGCATCAGGGCAACGAGTCTTGAAAAATTTGGAATAGTTTGTAGGCCTGCAACTTCCAGAATTGCAACAATATTGATCGGTCTTGAATATAGTGCATGGATTATTACATCCACCGGGAGCCTTCAACTCATTGGGGCACTGCCCATTGATATCGGCAGTACATCTTATCCCACGGGTGCACCCATTAAAGGTGGGACTAAATTCCATGGGAACATTAAACCCATCAACAAGGGGGATATCAAAGAAATCCAAATTGTTAAATTGGTTTAGTGCATATTCCGCTAAGGTATTTGGGGGTGCACCATAGGCTTGGCATTGGAGTGGCCCACCAACGCCACATAGTGCAAACCCCAAGATTCCAATAAGGGGATGACTCGATTCTTGTGAGATGGAATATGCACCTACTCGGTTCAAATTTCTTTGAGCAGCACTAGCTGGAAAATGCTAAAAAATGAGAAAGTAATGGAAAAATATACTGAAACAAGATATATAAGTTCAGGCGGTCAAATTATACTTACCTTCGCCGCCACAGTCGCCGGTTAGACATCTGCCATGCCCAGCTCCATTGAAGCTGCAACCAGTTCACGGCTAGATTCGACCCCTCGTGGTTCCGGGACTAACGTCAATGGTCCATGTTCCACCCCCTGGGTTGAGCTCCATGCCACCACCGGGTATAGCCGCAGCCCAAACTGTGTAACTGCAATTGTTTGTTATGACAAATCTGGCCCCATGGGTTAGGGCAAAGCAGAGGGTGATATAAAGGTAGTAGGAATTGATGGAGAGGTTTTTGGAAGGGCTGATCATTTTGAGGAGGGACGATACGTCATTACATACACAGGCTAAGCTTAATGAGTGGTTTGAGCTGTGTGTGCTTGCTAAGAGATAGCAACCGGTCATCTGTTTCGTAAGAGCCACGACGCTTTTGGCCCAGTCAAGACTCAAGGTGTTCTTTTGGGCAACTTTCTCGGTCTAGCTATTTTGTCTCGGTCGGACTTTACTCGGATATAATTCAACAGATAGGAAAAATAAAACAACAATTATTCTTTTGTTTTTAAAAAGAAAAATTGTTGTATTGAGCTATAGTGCAATACTTTGTAAGGTCTTCAATTTGTTTTGAAAGGACAGTGAGGCTGATATGTTTGGGTCGTACAGCCAGCCCATTGGTCAACTACCCGTAGGGCTTTAGTTCAAACATTTTATATAGGAACAGTATGGATAATATGTACCCATTTTGAAACAGATTGTATTGTGTCGTGTTAATCTATTTAATAATATTTACTAATAGGTCAAAATGGATTGACACGACACGACCCGTTATGCTAATGGGCCTTGTTAGGGTTTGAGATCTTGACACGATAAGCTTAATGGGTCGGGTTAAGATTGACCTATATAATATAATATACATGCTTTGACACGATACAAACACAACCCGTTTACACGATTTGACACCCCTACCACAAAGCATGCAGTACTTAGATATCGATTTCAAGGATATGATATAAGACTTAAGAGTATGAACTAGATCATGACCAATCGTCTCTTCGATAGTTTCAATTGAATCCACCGATCTACAGTATATAGAGAATAGTAATACGAATTGTCTTTTCGACAGTTTCTAAAATCAATATAAAAAAATTATTTATTTGTAATTAGTTAGTTTTTGTAAAAATAATTATTTTATATTAAAATGAGTCTATTTTCGTTACAAATAATTATTATCATCATAAAAAATCTATAAAAAATATTTATTTTTCTTATAGTCGATTTATCTTGACAGTGCCGAGTACTCGTTTCTTTTTATAGATGAGATTCGATGAATTGATATAAAAATTAAAAGTTGAATAAAATATTATTTGAATATATTTTTTAATATTATTTTTATTTTTGTATTTAAAAAAGTTGAATTATTTATTTTATTTTATATGAAAATTTTAAAAAAATTATAATAATTAGATGAGATGGGATAAATTTTTTTTTAAATGAATGACTCTGATAGTCAAACTCAAATGAAGATCATCACAATTAAGTGATACAGCTTTCACTTCTTTCTTGTTCAACCTGTTGGAATGTACAGAGTTACATAGAAGAATTAGAATTGAAGTCCCGAGAAGCCAAACAAAAGGCTTCATCTAAAGATAGTTAGTTAAGTTAGTTACAAGGGTAGGCAAATAAAGTTGGCCAAATATCAAGAATTGTACAGTCAGATATCAAGAATTGTATAGTCATAATGATCCATCACAAGTTTATAAATAGAGTCTTTTGTACAGATATATCCATTAAGCATTTTTGATAATGAGAATGAGTTCAGTTTCTTTTTTATCAAATCCTCTGTTTCATTTACAAATTCTACATGGTATCATCGAGAAAATAAATATTCTTCCGCTGCTCTTCTTGATTTTTTCTTGATCTTTTCTTGCTTTCTTCTATGGAAAATTCCTCTGGTTTTATGGCAAATTCTCCTACTGTGACAAATCCTTCTGATGATTCATCGAGTCACTATTATCTGCATCCATCTGACAATCCTGGTGCCCTTCTTGTTTCTGAAATCTTCACGAGTGAGAACTGCATTGCATGGAGTAGATCTATTTCCATTGCTCTCACTATGAAGAACAAGATAGCTTTCATTGATGGAAGCTTGGCTCAACCTAATCCTGATAATTCTAGCCTTCAAGTGGCTTGGCTGAGAGCTAATAATCTGGTGTTATCATGGTTGATGAATTCAATTGCCAAAGAGTTTCGTGGCAGTCTCCTCTACTTCACAAGTGCATTTGATATTTGGGAAGAACTCAAAACCCGATATCTTAGAAGTGATGGTCCAAGAGTTTTCACTTTAGAAAAGTCTCTTAGTTCCATTTCTCAAGGCTCAAAATCTGTTACTGAATATTTCAGTGAATTCAAGGCTTTATGGGATGAGTATATTAGCTTTCGTCCTATTCCATCCTATAAGTGTGGAAATCTGGTTAGATGTTCATGTAACATTTTAAAGAATCTCACTGATCGTCAACAATCTGATTATGTAATGAAGTTCTTAATTGGCTTACATGATTCTTACTCAGCCATGAGAAGTCAATTATTGCTTCAATCCCCATTACCTTCCATGAGCAAGGTTTTTTCTTTGTTGCTTCAAGAAGAAAGCCAAAGATCCTTGACTAATGCAGTTGGCATCACTCTTAACTCTCATGCTATGATTGCTGCACAACCATCAAGACAAGCATCAACAAATGGAGTTAGATTCACAAAGCCAAAAGGAAAAACAGATGTGATATAATCTCATTGTGGTTATTCTGGCCACCTTGCAGACAAGTGTTTTCAGCTAATTGGTTATCCACCTGGATGGAAGGGTCCACGAGGCAAAAGATCTTTCTCTACATCATCTGGAGGTGTTGTTCCAAGATTGCCCATTGCTAACAATGTTTCTTCTTTGGAGCAGAATCCAAGTATTTCCAACATGATTTTTTCTCAAGAGCAAATTCAAAATTTACTTATACTTACCAATAGCCTATCAAACTCAAATATTAATCCTACTGCAACAGCTAATGTTGCCTCTACCTCAGGTAATTTATTCTCTTGTAACACAGTTTCATCATCAAAGAATCATTCCACTTGGATTCTTGATACTGGGGCAACATATCATTTGATCTGTTCCCCTCATCTTTTCTATTCCATTACTATTCCCAGTACACCTTCCACAGTTCATTTACCTAATGGTCAATCTGTTCCTATTATCTTTACTGTAAATGTGAAATTTTCACCCAACATAATTCTGCATAATGCCCTTTATGTTCCTGCTTTCAATATCAATCTTATTTCAGCTTCAAGATTGACTAAAGATAATTCAATTGGATTGTTCTTTCTTCAATCCAAATGTATTCTGCAGGATCTCAGCAAATGGAAGATGATTGGGCTTGCTGAAGAGAAATCTAGTCTATACCATCTACAAAACTTCTCTGCTGAAACAAACAATACAATGCCTGATTCTGTTATTTCTTCTACTTCTTTAGCTGAAACTTGTAATATCAATTCTGATGTATGGCATTTTCGATTAGGACACATTCCATCTGCAAGAATGCAAATCATTAGTTCATTTGATTCTTCTATAAAAGTTGCTCACAATCATGTCTGTGAGATTTGCCCCTTAGCTAGACAAAAGAAGCTATCATTTCCTGTATCAAACAGTTATTCCAATAAAGCTTTTCAATTAGTTCATTGTGATATTTGGGGTCCCTTCTCCACTACATCATATTCTGGTTATAAATACTTTCTAACCAACATAGATGATTACACAAGGTTTACTTGGTTGTTTCTTATGAAAGCAAAAACAGACACTCGGTTTCTACTCAATAGCTTTATTACCTATGTTCATACTCAATTTAACACAAACATTCAAACTCTTAGAACAGATAATGGTCAAGAGCTTAATATGCCTGTTTTTTATTAAGAGCATGGCATTATACATCAATTATCATGTGTTGAAACACCTCAGCAAAATGGTAGGGTTGAAAGAAAACACCAACATCTATTGAATGTAGCTAGTGCTCTTTTGTTTCAGTCAAAACTACCTTTGCCTTACTGGACAGATTGTGTCTTAACTGCCACACATCTTATTAGTCGTACTCCTTCCTCCATACTCAATAACCAGACCCCATATTACCTCTTATTTCAAAAACTACCAGATTATAAGCATCTCAAAGTCTTTGGATGCTTGTGTTTTGCAAGCACAATTACAAGCAATCGAGACAAGTTTCAACCAAGAGCTTCCAAATGTATATTCCTTGGCTACCCACCTCATATAAAAGGATACAAAGTTCTTGATCTACTCACCCTCAAAACCTTTGTATTTAGAAATGTGGTCTTCCATGAGTCAATCTTTCCTTCTATTCCAAACACCATCCATACATCCTTTGTTTTTCCTGATTTTCCTCAAATCTATGACTCAACAGTCCCAAATACTTCTTCTCTATCAATTCTCTCAAATATTTCCTCCAATACTTCTGCTAATACTGAGACTAACACTCTTAGAAGATCTGAAAGAGTTAAGCATCCACCTACATATTTGCAGAATTACTATTGTGGTAACATGACCAAGATTGCTTCAGCAGCTCAAGTATCTCCCAGTTGTTCTCCTGGTAAGCCTCATTCTATTCTCTCTTTTCTTTCTACTTCCAAATTATCTCCTAACCACAAAGCTTTTGTCTCTGCTGTTTCTTCTATCTTTGAGCCCAAAACTTTCAAACAAGCCATTCCACACCCTCAATGGCAAGTTGCTATGGCAGATGAAATAAAAGCTCTTGAACTTAATAAAACTTGGGATCTTGCCATTTTACCTCCAAATAAAATTGCAATAGGTTGCAAATGGGTATATCGTGTGAAATTTAAAGCTAATGGTACAGTTGAGAGATACAAAGCTAGATTAGTAGCAAATGGGTATACTCAACAAGAAGGCCTAGATTTTTTTGACACTTACTCTCATGTTGCAAAAATGACAACTGTGCATGTCTTACTTGCTGTTGCTGCCATAAAATAATGGCATTTACATCAACTTGATGTAAATAATGCCTTCTTGCATGGTGACTTGAATGAAGAAGTGTACATGCAATTACCACCAGGTTTTTCAGCCCCTAATGATCCTCGAGTTTGCAAACTCAGAAAGAGCTTATATGGTCTGAAACAGGCCTCAAGACAGTGGTTTTCTAAACTGTCTTCATCCTTACTTCAGTTTGGTTTTACTCAAGGCAAGTCAGATTCAAGCCTTTTCATAAAACAAACTTCAACTAGTTTCATGGCCTTATTGATATATGTGGATGATGTTATAATTTTCTCTGATAATCTTGAGCAAATAGCTACTGTAAAGAAATTTTTACATGATTCCTTTACCATCAAAGACTTGGGTGAGTTGAAATATTTCTTGGGTATTGAGGTGGCTAGATTAGCCAAGGGCATCACTCTCTGTCAAAGAAAGTATGCTCTAGATATTCTCCAAGATAGTGGCTTCTCTGGTTGCAAACCCGTGGCGTTTCCTATGGAATCAACTTTAAAGCTCACTGCAAATGACTCTACTCCTCCTTTATCTGATCCTGCCTCTTACAGAAAACTAATTGGCAGACTACTCTACCTCACAATCACAAGACCTGACCTGGCTTATTCAGTACAAGCACTTAGTCAGTTTATGTCTAATCCTAGCACCATGCACCTTCAAGCTACTGAAAGGGTTCTGAGATACATAAAGGCTACACCAGGTCAAGGCATTTTTCTATCTGCAGCATCTACCTTGCACCTAAAGGCCTATTCAGATAGTGACTGGGGGGGCTGTTTAGACACTAGAAGAAGTGTCACTGGATTTACAGTTTTCATAGGTGACTCTCTTATCTCTTGGAAGTCAAAGAAACAACCTACTGTTAGTAGATCCCAGCAGAATTTGAATATAGAGCCCTAGCTTCTACAACTTGTGAACTTCAATGGCTGGCTTATCTTTTGGCTGACTTCAACATAGTTCATTCTCAAGCTGCACTACTTTACACTGACAGCAAACCTGCCTCTGATATTGCCTCAAATCCTGTTCATCATGAAAGAACAAAACATATCCAATTGGATTGCCATTTGGTTCGAGAAAAACTACAAGAAGGCCTCATCAAGATTATCCATATTCCTTCCAAGCATCAGCTAGCAGACATCTTAACCAAACCTCTCGGATCTCTTAACTTTCATCATCTTCTTTGCAAGATGGGAATGATTAACATCCATTCTCATCTTGAGGGGGGGTGTTGGAATGTATAGAGTTATATAGAAGAATTAGAATTGAAGTCCTGAGAAGCCAAACAAAAGGCTTCATCTAAATATAGTTAGTTAAGTTAGTTACAAGGGTAGGCAAGTAAAGTTAGCCAAATATCAAGAATTGTACAGTCAGATATCAAGAATTGTATAGTCATAATGATCCATCACAAGTCTATAAATAGAGTCTTTTGTACAGATATATCCATTAAGCATTTTTGATAATGAGAATGAGTTCAGTTTCTTTTTTATCAAATCCTCTGTTTCATTTACAAATTCTACATAACCTGATGATCTTATGAATCTATACGTTTTAATGCATGGCGCTGAGCGCGCATGCATGACAGTACGTACTTGATCTAATGCAGTATATTAATTACGTGCCTTAGATATATGAAAAATTATACTTATTATCCCCACACTTCACACATCACATTTATTATATATATTTTTTTCATTTTTTCTATAACATTGCTTGTTAGAGTCACGTTTTTTGGCTTAACTCAAAGCTATTGTGAACAGCTAGCTATTTGTGACTAATGTTGGATTTAAAGCTTAATCTTCTTTCCATGCGAGTTTCTGGTATTTTTTTTTTTTTCTGTACGTACATGTTTTCGATTTTTGCACCTTCATTATCACAACAGTCCAACTTTATGAAGGTAGAGGCGACCAGTTGTTTGATTTATGCAGGCATAAATTAATGGGTTGATGACTAGTTTTTTTATCAGACCCGAGTCCTATTTTCCCACATTTTACAAGCTTTATCTATGGCTAGCTATAATTAATAGTATTAGACCAAGAAGTCATAATAATCTGACGCCATTCTCTTAAGATCCATCTAATTGAATAACAATAGGTTCTTTTAATTCCCAATTGCTTGTTATTAAGTTTCAGTGTAGGTAGCATGTATGTGTGTACATGAGGTTGTTGCATATTCAGTACGATATGCATATTCAGTACGTATAATATACTGCATGGTGGTTGAAAGTGGATGGTGTTGTTTATTCTGACAAAATTAACCATATATACATGATCTCATGAGTACTTACTGCATGGATTAATAATTATTACTGATCATGAATTAATTTGTCAGAATGAGCTTAATTGGTATGTTGTTTATTCACAATATATATACGTATGTATCCTTGTACGTAATATTCTGGTATATTCATATAGGGTAATGATATACTTACTACTCTTTTATCACTATTTTATCACTTATAATGTATTTATTTTTTTATTTTTTTATTTTAAATATTTTTTTAACATCCTTAGCCATTAAGAAAAAATTTAAAAAATATATAATTTTAGTGATAGTCACTTGCTTAATTATTAAGTAAAAGAAAAATGTTAAAAAAATTAAAAAAAATGGTAAAATAGTGGTGAAAGAGTGATAAGTATATCATTATTCATATATATATATATATATATATAATAGCATTGAATCACTTCTATTAGAAGCTTTTGTACCATGTTTACCGGCGATGATTAGGTTTTCTTTCAGTAATCATGTGCCAGTATTGATTGATGGATGAGAATATGTTGACCTAACTCATGCTAGTACAGAGATCTCTCTACTGTAGAATGAATGCTCGAATCATAGAAATTGAATTTCCAGTCCGTGGGATATATGATATCTTGAATATCATGACCAAGATAAGGAAGAAAACTAAAAGGTGCATGCATGGCTTAATCCAAATGCCA
Organism: Carya illinoinensis; assembly: GCF_018687715.1. Taxonomy (NCBI): domain Eukaryota; kingdom Viridiplantae; phylum Streptophyta; class Magnoliopsida; order Fagales; family Juglandaceae; genus Carya; species Carya illinoinensis. Next base: position 26,947,460 of record NC_056763.1, read on the forward strand.
CTAATCATTTGGATTAGTGGCCTTACCACTATCACTGAAAGTAGGTAGCATGCTTTTATGCACCATCCAAAACAAACAAACAAACGAAAAAGTTGAAGCTTTTATGCGCCTGACAGAATTACAATCCCCAGTGATTCCCACATACCACAAAATAAAAATAAAAAATGACAATGGGCTTCAGTTGAGTGATTCAGGCAGTGATGGCAAATCAAGAAAAACAAAAACCCACAAAATTTCATCTGATTTGGTAAATAATTAGGTCATTAACTGATCGTGGCAATTGCCATTGCACCAACTACTGGTCCTATAGATCCTCACCTGCCCATGCCTACTCACCAAGCAATTCTTTTCAATCACCCTTGATATAGACATGATCACAGATGATCAGACTAAATGTTCATATCAATTCTTTTTTTGTCATTTTTCTTTTTAAATGGGGTTGTTTTGATGGATTTAGTAACTGCAACCCCCCCTTACAATATTTATACGACTGTACCTAATAATTCAATTGCTCCAATTTACCATATCATCCATCTGAACGTTTGTTTTACGCAATCTTAATTGTGTATAGTACAGCCTGATAGGAAGTACAATATTTCTTGAGTTAGTCAAATATTTATAAGATCCACATCTTATTTTGTTATATATATAAGACTGATTATATATATATATATATATATATATGTCTATATCTATGTGTCCTTATTCAGGTTTACAAAAACCAGCTTTTAATTAATATTGCTTGGAGTGTAGCATGTAGCGTGATTTTATGATTGAGGGGTGCTCATAGCTTACTTGTAAGCTTAATCTCCTTTCGCCATTCATATTAGGTTTATGTCTGCTTAGAATTTCATATATGTTTGGGGTTGGCAACTATATACAATATGGTCTATATATATATATATATGTTATACCCAAGTAAACCCACTTATTGAAGAACATAATCTAAAGGTTCTTACTGCTTAGTTGTTTCTTACTGCAAGAACATAATCTAAAAGTGATGGTCTTAATTCCTGTAACTTTTTTGTTTATGGTAGTTAATATAAATCTAAAACCTCATTATCTATTTTTTGTTCTTGTTTCTCACAAGATTGAATCAAGATATCAAGAAATATAGAGCAAAAACATTTCAGAAGCTGTCAAAAATTGATGGAATCAAAGTTAAATCCAGCTAGGAAAAATTTCACTTGTAAATTTATATTCCATTGTGATATGTTGGATGGTATAATTATGTAAAACTTAAAACAATGACAGTGGTGAATTTCAAATTTGTACTCTGAGGTTAAATGAATGATGTTTCAAGCTTTAACTAAATGAATTTCTCCAAATATAGCATTTTTTAATTTATTAACAACCAAGTACCTGTCATAAAAGAAATAAATATCATGAAAAAACAACGTATGAACCAAAAAAACATATTCAGGTTTCGAACATTTTCGTCGGAATAAAATTTTGGCCAATTAACCAAGCCAGCATATATTTCCGGCTATAAATAATAGCTGCAAACTCTTATTTCCAGCAAAAAACATATAGCCGGAAATAACTTTGGCCACTTCCAGCAAACGCGTCAACTCTATTTTCGATTTTGAAAAAGTAGCCGCAAATATATATTTCCGGCAAAAAATATATAGCCTGAAATAAATTTGGCCACTTCCTACTCTATTTTCGGCTTTGAAAAAGTAGCCGAAAATTTTAATTTCCGGCGAAAAATATATAGCCGGAAATAAATTTGGCCATGGATCATGGATCTTGGCAAAAATTTTTGAGACAAAATTTTTTTACATTTGCGGCTATTATTATTGTCGGAAATAATCTGTATTTCTAGCAATTTTCAAAGTAGCCAGAAAAATTTTTACTTGGCTCTTTAGTAGCGGCTACTATGTGGCAACTATGAATAGCCGGTAATAAGTAATAGCGACTAGATTTAGTAGTATTTTCGACGACTTTGGTCGTCAGAAAAGATCTTATTTCCTGTAGTATATGTAGTGTATGAATAATAAATAGAACAATTTAATTAGTTTAATAAAAATAAAAATAAATAAATAAATAAATAATAATATTAAATATATAAAATATGTGATGTAAAATGATGTATAGCATTCCTCTATATATATATATATATATATATATATGTACATATTTAGTCAAACACGGTAGCAGGGAAAATCATAATGACCCTAAAGTTGTTCGAGTTGATTGCTATATATAGCTATTGGAATTGGGGGATCCTTACCCTTGGGATGCAAATCATCCAAATTAATACACGTATTAAGGTCCAGATTTTGTATTGATTATGTTGAAATATTATTTTAAGAAGATGAATTTGTATAAATATAAAAAGAAATTAATATCTTCTTTAGACTAACGTAATATTAGTTATTTTTTCTTAAATCATATATATATACTTATTTTTATCTTATTAGTAAATATTTAGTTAATTTCAAGTTTTGAAAATAATTCTGATTTAGATTTTGGTCAAATTTTTTATAGTATTTTTATTTATTTATGTATTTATTTCTCATTTAATAATTTAGATTTTTTTATTTAAAAAAAACATAATTTCAAATTTTATTATTAATCAATAATTTTCAAAAAAATTTCTATATTTTTAGACAAATATCTTGTCTTCTCTAAATCCTATGTTAAAACTAACCATGCATTCTGTCCGGCGTCACCTTGTGGGTCGATTTATGGATAAAAGTTACAAGTTCATCTACTTCCCATTAATCAACGCACATGACTTGCTTCCTCGTTGACCATTGCGGGTCCATTTATGGATAAAATTTACACGTTCATTTACCCCCCATCAATCAATATGCATGACTTGCTTCCTCATCAACCACAACAAATAATCAAATATATATAGAAGCACCGACATAGATCACAGTTGAAAGTTTGAATTTTAGCGCTTGATAGGTTAAACTACAAAATGGTAACTAGTTTAGAAACGTTACGAGATCATCATCTCTAGTACGAAGGTTGGCGTTTGCATTTTGCACACTACAAGGTGTGCTCACCAAGCAACCTTAAAGCTTTTATTACATCATCACATAAATACTACATACGTCGGTTGGTACTAGTTCTGAGGGGCACTGCATCAAGGGCAGAACACAACCTTGTAGTTAGTCCCACCATTGCATGTAAATGTGCTAGTTTGGTCATCCTTAGGGTAACTGTAAGCATCAGGGCAACGATCCTTGAAAAATCTAGAATAGCTTGTTGGCATGCAACTCCCAGAATTGCAACAATATTGATCGGTCTTAAATACAGTGCATGGATTGTTACATCCACCGGGAGCCCTCAACTCATTGGGGCACTGCCCATTGATATCAGCAGTACATCTTATCCCACGGGTGCACCCATTAGAGATGGGGCTAAATTCCATGGGAACATTAAACCCGTCAACAAGTGAGATATCAAAGAAATCCAAATTGTTAAACTGGTTTAGTGCATATTCTGCTAGGGTGTTTGGGGGTGCACCATAGGCTTGGCATTGGAGAAGCCCACCGCAATCACCGGTTTGGCATCTGCCGCGCCCAGCCCCATCGAAATTGCACCCAGTTCGTGGCCAGATGCGAGCCCCTTTGGTGCCTGCACCAACATCAAGGTTCCAAGTTCCACCCTGTGGGTTGAGCTGCATGCCACCACCAGGTACAGCCCCAGCCCAAACCGTGTAGGGACAATTATTTGTTATGACAAATCTAGCTGCATGGGCAAGGGAAAAGCAGAGAGCATAAAGGAAACAGAAAGTGTACAATACGTTTTTGGAGATCAGAATCATTTTGAAGAGTGAAAAGATATAGTGGTTTAGTGGCTTGTTGGTGGGTTTATATAGGGCAAGCTCGGTGCTAGTTGTTGAAAACTTGAATTGCGTATGGGCCTACCGACATTATTTTCTTGGAAAATACAATCCCCTATTTTGCTGTTTTATTTAAAGTCTCAATCTGACACCCTATTTAATTATCTTCGGCTTGTTTCGAAGACAAGTCAACAAAAAGTTAGCCTGGAAACGAAAGGCCATATATATCTCAAGTCATGTGAACGATATTGCTCATGGCGTACGATCGAGAATAATTTTGCGTGCGCATGAGTATGGAAACATCTCATATTATTATCTTCCCAAAATAAATAAACAAAATACGAATAAAAAATGTTCTGTTTAAAATATATTTTCATTTAAAAATTATTGATCTTCTTGCTTTTTAAGATGCAAAATTATCAATTAAATTTATATATATATATATATATATTCAAAATTTTCTAATATCTCCCTTTGATTAATTGATAATATCTCCAACAAGAAGTGCAGTAGTACATGTTTGAACACTACTCTCATATCTCTTTTGTTGGACTTGTTGTATTGTTACATTATCCTCATATCTCTTTTGTTGTATTTCTTGATTTGTTTAGTTTGTTTTTTTTTTTCATGTTTTGATGTATTTCTTGATCATCTATTAATATTTTACTATTATTTTACTATATTTTGTTTACTACTAGTAACAAATTTATTAAATAATCCTTTTTGCAATTCAAATTTTCTTTTATTCTTTTTCTTTTTCTTCTTCTTTTTAAGTTTCTCATTTTAGATGTATATGTTCAATTAGACATATTTTCTAATAAAAAATAACAGTATCTATTATATGAAATCTTATTATGCCTACGAGGATCTTCGAATAAATAAATATTAATATAGAACAATAGAATCTAATTTGGTAAATTAGCTTCACTTTTATGTAAAAATATTAGCCTATACAATAAAATAAAATGTCTTAATATTAATATTAAATATCAAAAAAATAAATTATAAATCAATTATAGGAATTGAAAGAAAAAGAAAAACAAAGTAAAGTAAGAAAAAAAGTAAAGAAGTGGAATATGTGGCGCATGTGCCATCATGTGAAAGCTGATATATAGTCGATTGAAGAAGAAGGCAAAAAAATGAAATGTATGGATTTTCTAGCAAACACAGGAAGAAAAGCCGAAGAGAGAGACCAAAAAAAATAAAATAAAATGGCGGATTCACCGTTCACCTTGCTCTTTTCTATAAGAAGTATTTAAGTAATCGGATGATTCATTGGGCTGTAAGAGGACCATACCGGATCAAAAAAATTGACCTGATGGAAAAATGTTTAGATTAAGAAAAATTCTTGTCTCATCTCAATATTATAAATTTTTTAAATTTTTACAAAAAATATAATTAACAATTCAACTTTTTTTGAATCTCAATTCAATTTTTTCAAATTTAAAAAAAAATATTTTAACAATATTTTGTTTAATTTTTATCTAAAACCATCTAATCTCGTCTCACTATTCAAACAAGCGCTAATCGGTTTTGAGATGTGATTTTTTTAAAAGAAACCGAATATATATTTTTAAATATTATATATAATATTATTTTATATTATAATTATATAAGTTAATTTTGTAATTCATTCAAGAGATCACTATTGATTATATATATAATAAAATTATTTAATATTTATTAACTATATATAAAATATTAAAAACATCACTGAATTTCATTCATTATAGATATATTCAATAAAAAAAAATTTCATGAACCGAACCGGATTGATAGCTACGGTCTATTCCGGTGAAAATGATATATCAAAATTTTCAATCAATGACTCTTTCCAAACCGGTCCCCACCGATTCCGCCTCTACCGGGGTGAATGAACCGACACATGAATCAATGGTCCCATGGCCAAGAATATCAATGCCACTAGTATAGTCTCAAAAGGGATCTACCACAATAGAACTGAATAATTTTGTACAATCTTGCATGTGCGCTTGCCTGTCACTAATTGATTTCCTCGAGCACTGATACGTACAGGTTTGAAATGTATAAATTTTGTACAATATTTTTATAAAAATGTGAATCTCATAAAAGAAATAAAATAAGTTTTTTACAATAAAATCTACCGTATTATATATGGTCTACATTTTATGAAAGAGAAATATTTTAATTATAAATTTTTTTATAAAAATAAACTGATAAATTAATATAACTTGATATAGTATGTTAAATTGTAAAAAAAATTTATTACAACTTATTATATAAAAGGATAATAAGGCTGATATGTTTGGGCCGTATAGCCCATTGGTCAAATTCCCGTAGGGCTTTAGTTCAAACATTTTATATAGGAACAGTACGGATAATATGTACCTTTTTCAGTTTTTAAAATACAAGTAGATGTAACATTATAGAGTTTTGTTATATATAAGTACAGTTACGTACTAATCTGTGTATCAATATTGATTTATTCATATTTAAAATTTAAATTAATACTGTTTTCAATAAAATTTATTTTTTGACTAATTACATCATATTGATATACAGATTAATACATAATTGTGCTTGCAATTATATTTTTTCAACATTGTAACATGCTTTTTGGATAAAAAAAGAAAAAACAAGGAAGAAGAAGATCATCGAGGCCTTTTTTTTCCTTTAAGTCCAACCACCGTCTTGTGTCACGTTGGGCCTTTTTTTCTTTTTCTTTTTTTTTTTTTTTTTTTTTTTTTTTTTTTTTTTTTTTTTAAGTTTTCTAAACTCACATTGTACTTGAAAATTAAGATTTTTTAAAAAAAAAAAAATTATATTTACAGTTATGAGTACACAAGTATCAGGCAATCTCTTTGAGAAAAATGAATAAATAAGAGACCCATATAAAAAAAATTAATTTTTTAATAATAAATTTTGCTCTTTTTCAAAATAACGACACGACACTTACATAATTCACGATTATAAATAATATTACTTGAAAAGAAATATTACGTACAAATTAATCATATACCATCACTTGTTACAAGCTCGCTTGAACCTTTCAAATATTACAAATCTTGTAGACATTTTGATGTAATTTTATAGTTTAAACAAACTCGGTCGGCCTTTAACGTATCTTAAAAAATAATTACATGCACTTTTGACGATCAAGAAATTTGTGTAGACTTTACTATTTATGTAGCTGATTATACAAGTGTTGGGTTCCGTGAGGTCGTTATCTTAGACTTCGGCAAACTTGATTTGCTCACAATTCAAGTTTGATTTCAACGGTTACGGTATATATGATATCTAAGAGCGTTGCACGCACTAGATGATCATCATCCACAAAAGAATGCAGTACTTAGATATCGATTTCAAGGGTATGATATGAGACTTAAGAGTCCGAAATAGACCATGACCAATCACCTCTCTGATTGTTTTAATTGAATGCATCGATCTACAGTATATAGAGAATGGCAATACCGATTGTCTTTTCGATAGTTTCTAAAATCATTATAAGAAAATTATTTATTTGTGATTAACTATTTTCTGTAAAAATAATTATTTTATATTAAAATAAGTCTATTTCGTCACAAATAATCATTATCTTCGTAAATAATCTATGACAGATACTCATTTTTCTTGCAGTCAATTTATCTTCACTATGCCGAGTACTAGCTCTGATAGTCAAACTCAAATGTAGATCATCACAATTAAGTCATACTTCTTTCACTTCTTTCTTGGTCAACCTAATGATCTTATGAATATGTGGGTTTGAATACATGGTGCCGAGCCCTCATGGATGCAATATGTACTTGTTCTAATCCAGTGCTACATTAATTATGTGCCTTAGGTATTGTAAGAAACGGGCACCCATAGTGAGCACCCCTTCACTTTTTCTCGAGGGTTATGAAATGGCTCTTAACCTACTTCATTAGCCTTGATGGCTGGCTCTTTAATGGCCAGCCGAAGGTTACACTTAGAGTGGTGCAAGAATGTGTGTGTGATGAAATAAAATAGAAAACGATCTCTCTCTCTCTCTCTCTCTCTCTCTCTCTCTCTCTCTCTCTCTCACTCTCTCAAAAAGGTTTTCTCTAATCTCGACAACTAGGTTATGGAATATGTAGGTGTTACGCTAATAAATTACAACATAACACATACCATCATCGATACGTGAAGATTTTGGATGATCAACAACATAGGAGAATTTGTAAAACAATTGCACTAGATCTAAGATATTTCTGACTAGATAATATTGTTTGTGCTGTGTACTTTGATCTAATTTTTCTAACAAATATATACGTACATATATAGTCAAACATGGTAATAGAGAAAACCATCATGACCCTAAAGTTGTTCGAGTTCATTTATATATATATATATATCTATTGGAATTGGGGGATCCTTACCCTTGTGATGCAAATATAAATTGATACAGGATATTTCGGTCCAAATTCTATATTGATTACGTTGAAATAATACTTTAAAAAGATGAATATATACAAATATGAAAGGAAAAGCTTAATATCTTCCTTGGTATAAGGGTAATATTAGTTATTTTTTTCCTTAAATCATATATTTATACTCATTTTTGCCTTATTAGAAAATATTTAGTTTCAAGTTTTAAAAGTAATTCTGATTTAAATTTTGGCCGAATTTTTAGTAGAATTCTTATTTATTTATATTTATTTATGATACAATAATTTAGATTTTTTTATTAAAACAAAATCTTCATAATTTTAAATTTTATTATTAATCAATAATTTTTAGAATTTTCTTTATATTTTTTAACAAATCTCTTATCTTTTCTTTGATGGTTATATGTTAAAAAAAAATTCTAAACATAAGCCCATACATCACGCACCATCTATTTTTTTAATTTTTTTTCTTTTATCAAATGTTTGGTGTATGAATAATGAATAGAAAAATTGAATTAGTTTAAAAAGAATAAATTTAAAAAAAATTTAAAAAATTGAAAAAAATAAAAAAAAAAATGAAGTGTATAGTGTATGAGATTTATGAATAACAATGCTCTATGTTAAAACTAACCATTAGAATTAATTTAAATTATGTCCAACGCCACCTCGTGGGGTCCATTTATGGATAAAAGTTACAATTTCATTTACTTCCCATTAATCAATGCACATGACTTGCTTCATCGTAACCATCGTGGGTCCATTTATGGATAAAATTTACACGTTCATATACTCCCCATTAATCAATATGCATGACTTGCTTCCTCATCAACCACCACAAAGAAATTTAAAAAATGTTCTGAACTAGAAAGCGAACGAAGAAGACCAGCATAATTTTTGCTTTTGTGCGGTGGAGAAGATTTTCTTATTCCAAAGTAGGTCCCATTATCGCGATCGACGCTGGGCCTTAGAATTAAATATTCTGTTCCATTGTCGTAGATTTCTTAATTTTTGAGACTTTTCCCTCTACTGCCATCGGCCCATCAATAGTATCATAAGTACAAAGGCCGAAGCCCTCTGTCACCATCTAGATTTTTTTAAAGAATTTCTTAATTTTTTAGAAGCTTCTTAGTCCTTTGTAATCTTATGGAATTGGGTAGAGTCATCTAGAAGGGGCGTTATAGACAATTCTAGAGTAGTGTTCTAGAAAGGGCTTAATAGACAAGTCTAGAATAGTGATCTAAAAAGTTCTTTACCCTTGGATTGATGACAAGTGTCACAATCCTAACCATTCCTTATACCAAGAGTTCCCTATAAATAGAGGGGCTCTTATTTGTGTAATCACCAAGCAATAAGAGAAACAAGTTCTCTAAAGCATCTCTCTCTATCTTCTTTCTCTAGTTTGTTCTCTATTGTCTTGAGTCCTTTAGAAGGCTTACTTAGGAGCTTTGTAGAGAGAAAGCCTCCTAAGGCCGCACGGGTCGAGTGAAGAAATTCTAAGTCTGTGACAGTTGGTATCAGAGCTATCCAGGTTAGGATGGCAGATCCAAGTGAGATCACCATGGAGGTCCAGGAGACAAGAAAGAGCAAGAGGTCGAAGGACTCAAGTTCATCTATGGAGTCTCGTCTCGATGGCATCGAGAGGGCCATGGCCAAGATATTGGCCAAGATCGAGGAATGAGATCAGTCTCACAGGGAGGTGAGCACCCTCGACAACACGGTGACCGGGATGGAGGTGGCGGTAGCGGATGTCAGGGACCGACTTGACATCGTGGAGCAAGGTTTGGAGGAGCTAGGATTGGAGGGACAATCCGAATCGCTCAAGGAGTCCATTCTGAGCACCATCCGCCCCACCATCGAGGCACAACGTGTTAAGAACGTTGCTTTCCAAGACCGGGTCTTGGGGGAGCTAACGAAACTCCATGGGCAAATGGAGGAATACCGCGTCGGTCTAGAGGAGACCAAGGCGGATTGGGCCATATGCAAGTGGGCAGTGGCTAATGGGGGCGCCGTCGGAGCTGGAATGATGGCGACACCAAGGGTGGATACCCCCAAACCGAAAGAGTTCGATGGCAAGCGGGATGCCAAAGAATTAGACAACTATATGTGGCACATGGAGCGCTACTTCGAAGCATTGAACATGCAAGACGAGCATGTCAAGGTACGTACTGCCTCTCTCTATCTTACTAATCTTGCTGGTACTTGGTGGCGTCGTAAGCATAGTGAGATAGAGAAGGGTACTTGCACTATTGATTCTTGGGAAGAGTTCAAGCGAGAACTCAAGAGGCAATTCTATCCCGAGAATGTGGCTATTCATGCGCGGAAGAGAATGAAGGAGTTGAAGCACACTTCTTCTATCCGCAACTATGTTGAGGAATTTTCTGCCCTCATGCTTCAAATTACAAACATGAGTGAAGAAGATCTCCTCTTCAACTTCACCGATGGTCTCAAGTCTTGGGTGGCTCAAGAACTCAAGCGTCGTGCAGTCAACGACATCTCCACCGCCCTGACCGTGGCGGAAACCTTAGAAGAATTTGAGTATCATAAGAGTGACAACTCTTCAAAACCCAAGTCTTCAAAGGAAAATCACACTAAGGGTGGGGGAGCAAAGGGGTTCAAGCCTCCACAGTATAAAGACCGAGGTGACAAACCTTCAACATCAAAGGAGGGCAAGAGGGACTACTCTAAGGACAAGAAGCCAAAGGATGCTTGCTTCCTTTGTAACGGACCACATTGGGCTAGAGATTGTCCCAAAAGGAAGGCCCTCAACGCTATGTTGGAGGAGAAGGAAGTTCAAGAGAAGTCGCACCTGGGGTGTCTACAACTTCTCAACTCCCTAAAGGCAAGCACAAAGCCAACCACTAAGGATGGGTCTTTGATGTTTGTAGAGGTGCTCGTTAATGGGAAGAAGAGTCACACCATGGTCGACTCAGGAGCTTCTCATAACTTCATTAAGAAGGAAGAGGTCACACGGCTAGGGATTCCTCTTAAGAAGGGTCAAGGATGGCTGAAGACTGTGAATTCTGAAGCCAAACCCCTTGATGGCGTAGCTCACGGGGTGGAGCTACAACTTGGCACGTGGAAAGGTACGATGGATTTCTCGGTCGCTCCTATGGATGATTTCGATATCGTGTTGGGGATGGAATTCTTGAGACAATTCAATGTAGTGTCTCTTCCCCACTATAACTCGGTGTGCATCTTGGAAGGGGGTCCATGCATGATACCCACCGTGTCCAAGCCAAACACCACCCAACTTCTATTCGCCATGCAATTCAAGAAAGGATGGAAGAAGGGAGAGGTGTCTTACTTGGCCTCTATGGAGGAGGATGAAGTGAAGATTTCCTCCCCTCCACCCAAGGAGATCCAAAAGGTCCTCAGGGACTATGAGGATGTGATGCCTCCCGAGTTGCCCAAGCAACTACCACCTAGGAGAGAGGTGGATCATCAGATCGAGATGGAACCCGGCGCCAAACCACCCGCCAAAGCCCCTTATCGCATGTCACCTCCAGAGCTTGAAGAACTAAGGAGGCAACTTAAGGAGCTACTTGATGCCGGATTCATCCAACCCTCCAAGGCACCATACGGGGCACCCGTGTTGTTTCAAAGGAAGCATGATGGGTCTTTGCGGCTGTGCATTGACTACCGGGCTCTAAATAAGGTAACCATAAAAAACAAATACCCTATTCCTTTAATTGATGATTTGTTTGATCAATTGGGCCATGCAAAATACTTCTCCAAGCTTGATCTAAGATCAGGATATTATCAAGTAAGGATTGCGGAAGGAGATGAAGTCAAAACAACTTGTGTAACTCGCTATGGGGCATACGAGTTCCTAGTGATGCCCTTTGGCCTCACAAATGCTCCAGCTACCTTCTGCACGCTCATGAACAAGATCTTACATCCCTATCTTGATCAATTTGTGGTAGTCTATTTAGATGATATCGTCATCTATAGTTCTACCCTTGAAGAACATGTGGAGCATTTAAGGGTTGTTTTCCGTGTCCTAAAGGAAAACCAACTCTATGTCAAGAAGGAGAAGTGCTCATTTGCTCTAAACGAAGTCCATTTCCTTGGCTATAAAATCCAAGGTGGAAAACTCAGCATGGAAGAGGGGAAAATTGAGGCAATCAAGAAGTGGGAGCCTCCCACTAAGGTTACCGAGCTTCGATCCTTCCTTGGGCTTGTCAACTATTACAGGAGATTTATAAAGGGATACTCCACAAGAGCATCCCCCCTCACCGACTTGCTCAAGAAGAACTGGGCCTGGGAGTGGTCATCAAGGTGTCAGGAAGCCTTTGACGATCTGAAGACAGCCATCACGGAGGAACCGGTCTTGGCCTTACCTGATTGTACCAAGCCTTTTGAGGTACAATCGGATGCATCGGATTTTGGCATAGGGGGAGTTCTCATGCAAGAGGGACATCCCATTACATATGAGAGTCGCAAACTCAACGAGACTGAGAGGAGATACACCGTACAAGAGAAGGAGATGACGGCTATCATCCACTGCCTCAGAGTTTGGCGACACTATCTGCTTGGCTCCCATTTTGTGGTCAAGACAGACAACATTGCCACTAGTTACTTCCAGAGTCAGAAGAAACTAAGCCCAAAGCAAGTTAGGTGGCAAGACTTCTTGGCAGAATTTGACTTTGTCTTGGAGTACAAACCGGGCAAGGCCAACCTCGTTGCTGATGCACTAAGTAGGAAGGGTGAACTCTCTGCTATCACTCAAGCTCAAGGGAAGCTACTTGATGTGATCCGTGAAGGCATGGAGCATGATCCCTTAGCCAAGAACTTGGTGAACATGGCTAAGGAAGGGAAAACCAAGAGATTCTGGGTAGAGGACGGTCTTCTCTACACCATCAGGCGGAGAATCTATGTTCCAAAGTGGGGAAACCTACGGAGGAACCTTATCAAGGAATGCCATGATTCCTTGTGGGCTGGACATCCGGGCCAACGACGTACTCGAGCTTTGTTGGAAGCTTCCTACTATTGGCCTCAATTGAGAGATGAGGTGGAACTCTACGTGAAGACTTGTCTTGTGTGTCAACAAGACAAGGTGGAGAATCAAAGTCCTGCGGGATTACTAGAACCACTACCCATTCCTTCTCACCCATGGGAAAGTGTGAGCATGGATTTTATAGTGGCTCTACCTAAATCCGAGGGTTGCGGTACCCTCATTGTGGTGGTAGATCGATTCTCCAAGTATGCCACCTTCATCGCGGCTCCTAAAGATTGCTCAACTGAAGAAACTGCAAAATTATTCTTCAAGCATGTGGTGAAGTATTGGGGCTTACCATGGAGCATCATTAGTGATTGAGACCCTTGCTTCACAGGAAAGTTCTGGTCAGGGCTATTCAAGCTTATGGGGTCTGCCCTACATTTCTCTACCAGTTTTCACCCTCAAACAGATGGGCAAACTGAGAGGGTGAATGCCTTGTTGGAGCTATACTTGAGGCACTTTGTAAGTACCAACCAATCCGATTGGGCTAAGTTATTGGATGTCGCTCAATTCTCCTATAATTTACAAAGGAGCGAATCCACAAACAAAAGTCCATTTGAGATTGTAATGGGACAGCAGCCACTTACTCCCCAGTCATTGGAGACAAGCTACGCGGGGAATTGTCCGACAGCCTTCAAGGTTGCTAAGTCTTGGAACGAGCAATTGGATGTGACCCATTCCTACTTAGACAAAGCAACCAAGAAGATGAAGAAGTGGGCTGATCAGAGAATGAGGCACACGGAATATCGTATAGGCGACTTGGTGTTAGTAAAGATCTTGTCGAGCCAACACAAGTTCACAAGAAAGCTACACAAGGGGCTTGTATGACGTTATGAGGGACCATTCCCAATCATCAAGAAAATAGGGAAGGTCTCCTACAAGCTAGACTTACCCTCCAAGTTCAAACTTCATCCAGTCTTCCATGTAAGCTGCTTGAAGCCTTACCATGGTGATGAAGAGGAGCCAACACGAGGAGAGTCCAAGCGTGCACCATTGGGCATAACTACCATTTTCGACAAAGAAGTAGAAGAAATCTTGGCGGACCGTGTCATCAGGCGAAAGAGTCATATGCCACGCCAAGAATACTTGATCAAGTGGAAGGGATTGCCCGAAAGTGAGACAACTTGGGAACCAAAGGAGTCATTGTGGCAGTTTGAAGATCACATCCGAAAGTTCCATGAAGACACCGCGTCGAGGACGTCGCGAAACTTGGTGGGGGAGAATGTCACCACCTAGATTTTTTTAGAGAATTTCCTAACCTTCTAGAAGCCTCCTAGTCCTTTGTAATCTTGTGGAATTGTGTAGAGTCATCTAGAAGGGGCGTTATAGACAATTCTAGAGTAGTGTTCTAGAAATGGCTTAATAGACAATTCTAGAGTAGTGATCTAGAAAGTTCTTTACCCTTGGATTGATGACAAGTATCACAATCCTAACCATTCTTTGTACCAAGAGTTCACTATAAATAGAGGGGCTCTCATTTGTGTAAATCACCAAGCAATAAGAGAAACAAGTTCTCTAGAGCATCTCTCTATCTTCTCTCTCTAGTTTGTTCTCTATTGTCTTAAGTCCTTTAGAAGGCTTACTTAGGAGCTTTGTGGAGAGAAAGCCTCCTAAGGCCGCACGGGTCGAGTGAAGAAATTCTAAGTCCGTGACACCTCGGCTCGCGTCATGATCTCGGGTCTTTCATGCGCGCTTGCCTGACTCTAGTAATTGATTTCGGGTCCCCAGTGGCCATTCCATGATGTTGACCTCATTTGTACATTAGAGATAAATGAATTGAGATGTTTTATGAATAAAAATGAGATATTCAAATCAGAATGAGATGAATTAAAAATCATTTGATTTAAAATATTTTATGAGATTTTGAAAACAAAAAGTTCGAATAAAAATATTATCTTTGTTCGGGAAAAAAGAAGAAAACTATCGAATGAGTGCTAGCTCAAATTTATCAGGAAGCAGAAATATTTGACCTAACTGACCAAAAGTTAATTAGCTTGATCTCTAAAGTTATCCTTGTGTGTCCATTTATAGTTCAAATTAGTCACACGTTCATTTACTTCCCATTAAACAACATGACTTGCTTTATTCCTTGTAACCATTGTGGCCCCATTTATGGATAAGATTTACGCGTTCATTTACTCGATCCGCATTAATCAATATGGATGACTTGCTTCCTCCTCAACCACAGCTAAGAATTAAATATATATAAAAGCACCGACTTAGATCACAGTTGAAAGTTCAATTTTAGCGCTTGCTAGCTAGGTTAAGCTACAAAATGGTAACGAGTTTAGAAACATTATTTTATATATTTTAGTCTTTTGTGGAGATATTATTAATACGATCTACGTAGGTAGGTACTAATTGATCTATGGCACCGGCGCGTTTCACCTGCAATGAAATTTGGTGGAAATATATATTTTGCTAAAATGCATATGTGTTTTAGTGCGACCTCATGATATTTGAGTACGAAGGTTGGCATTTGCATTTTGCACGCGACAAGGTATGCTCACCAAGCAACCTTAAAGTTTTTATTACATCATCACATAAATACTACGTAGGTAAGTACTAAATGATCTATGGCACCAGCACTGCTTCAAGGGCAGAAGGTAACCTAGTAGTTAGTCCCACCATTGCATGTAAATGTGTTGGTTTGGTCATCCTTAGGGTAACTGTAAGCATCGGGACAACGATCCTTGAAAAATTTGGAAAAGTCTGTGAGTCCGCAACTCCCAGAATTGCAACAGTATTGATCGGTCTTGAATACAGTGCATGGATTATTACATCCATCGGGAGCATTCAACTCATCGGGGCATTGCCCGTTGATATCAGCAATACAACTTATCCCACGAGTGCACCCATTAGAGATGAGACTAAATTTCATGAGAACATTAAACCCGTCAACAAGGGATCACTACAAGAAATTTCGAATTTAGCCACGATTTTCCTTCCCATGACAACCACTGGTGGGGAATAGATGGCTTATGGCACAAAAAGTCATCAACGCAATAAAATTAA
The DNA here is from genome assembly GCF_018687715.1 of Carya illinoinensis. NCBI lineage: Eukaryota > Viridiplantae > Streptophyta > Magnoliopsida > Fagales > Juglandaceae > Carya > Carya illinoinensis. Next base: position 26,963,658 of record NC_056763.1, read on the forward strand.
TGAAATGTCCCGAGATTCCGTGCGGCGAGCATTAAACCGTGTCAAACAGTTGCCTTCAACGACGAGTTCTCTGTCGTGTTAAAAGGTTTTGCAAATTACCTTTTAGAGCAGTGGCCATTAAACAAAAAATTTTCGCACGGTCAATGTGTTGCTCCTTCGTTTACCACATACACGCCGAGTTGGGACCTGCGATTTTTGGTGGAAGGTCGAATACTCTCAGATTGTCCATACAATTGACGGTGGTTTCCTTGCGCCGCCCCCCTTCGGCGTCCACGAGCTGCCCACAGTTGCCGGTACGTTCCTCACTACCGCCAGTAACGAGTAAGGCGTTTATGTCTCTTCTTGAAATCGAGCATCTCTCCCTCTCCCCTTGGTAAATCCCTTGCCTATTTCTGACTCTTCTCTGTGTTAAAGTATCTCTGGTGATTGAGCCCGGTTTCATCTTCACAATTTTTAATTGTATTTGTTTAGCCCCAAATAGACATAATTAGGTCGAGGTTTCATGCAAAATCGAAAATTAGATTACCTTTCTTTTAGCTAGATCTATCCGCATGCTAGAAACGTGTTTGAAGAACCCATCATGATCAGCTAATTAATTGTGGTAAATATTCCCTAGTTGTCCTAAATTTTTCAATCTATGTAAACACCTGTTGCCGGTAGCCTTCTTGAGGTCTTCACCCTGCAAAGGCCAGTTTTTTCCCAAAATCTCTCATGAATTCCTTGTTACAGACGAGGAAAACTTCATTAATTAGCAAATTAATGAAGTTTTTGGAGCTAGAAACATGTATTAAGTCTATTGAGATTGGTAGGAGCAGTTGAGACTGATGCATAAACTGGATGAGAAAAAATATTGTCATTGTCTTCCCTTAGATCTGTAGGGATGTTGATCCAAATTACCTTGCATGTTTACATTAAGTGCAATAACATGTTTGTTATTACATATACATATATATTATTACATATACACATATATATGTGGCTATATGTGTATATGTAATAGGTGGGACAAGTTGGTTCCAACACGGACTATATCTATACAGTTTTCCGGGCGTAATGCCTCAGGTCAGTTTTTTGTGCATGTTTATTTAGCCAAGAAATCTATCACTTCTAATTACTCCACTGAGATCTTAATTCAGAACTTTAATCATAATGCATAGAATGGAAAAATTCAGTTCTAGAACACAATTTTTACCCATTTTGGGTTTTAAATGGGAAACCTTCTTAGATATAGTGTGTGACGCCCCCAAATTCCATTTGGGATCGAACGGAAATTTGAAGCATCGAGACATGCAACACAAGGTTACCTGCCCCCGTTCATGACATATAAGATGCAATGTTCCTAACATGCATCTAACAATATGCAATATTCGCAGCGGATAATTTTTTTTTTCTTTAGCAATACTATGCACCAAATTGAAAATATCCCAAATGCTTAAAACATACTCCATACATAAAAACCTATTGAACAACTAAAATCACAACACTAGTCCAAAATAGTTATGATCCAAAAGTACTGGAGATGCAACTCCATCGTACAAGTAGTAATTTAACTACTATATTAACATTAACGACGCACCGTCGTTCAATCGACTGTGTCTAGTTGGTCAGCTCCTGATCCTCCTTCAGGTCCTGTAACAAGATCTACCATTCGAGGGGAATGGTAGTTGGGACTACCACAGTGAGATTTGATTTCAAATCTCAGCAAGTTAACAAAAAACTTCCACACATGTTAATGATGCATGGATGACAGTAAAAGCATAAATGTATAATCAAATTCATAAATCATTAAAGCATAATTTAGCGTACAACATAGCATAATTGACATAACTTAAATTGAAACATGAACTGAACTTGACTTGACATGAACTTGATCTGAAACTTGAATTAACATGAAAAATACATACTCCACAGTTGTTGTGGCCCCATGTATTCTACGTGTAAATACATACTCCACAGTTGTTGTGGCCCCATGTATTCTACACATCACAATGCTGTTAAATACATACTCCACAGTTGTTGTGGCCCCATGTATTCTACACAAACTGAATGTACTCAAGATGAAACGTGATTAGAAAAGTAACGGACTGGAGCCCTGATGTAACATAACTTGATTTGAACATAACTTGAAATACATGACCAACTTGAGATAGAAACATTTCGTAACATGGCATAACATATAATAGACAACATATTTAACATGACATACTTGTAATGTACAGTAATACATGACAGAATATATTATGTAACAGATAAAAATTGATGACAGAATAAATTCTGTATAATAGATAATTACGTGATAACTTGGCATGGCATGACATATATGATAACATAGATACATACACTATAGTTCCTTTACTTAGCACACATACACAGTAGACTGCTAGTAAGTTAAAAGCTAACTTACCTCGATCTCTGCGTTTCTTATAAAACTTCAAGTGCGATCACGAGGAACTGTAATTAGTGATTCTAAAAGTTAGAACTAAATCACTAATAATTTGAAATATGGAAAATACTAACTTAAAGAGTAAAATTTTCATTTTACTCTCTATATGTGGGAAAATGACCGTTTTACCCATAACTTAAGGATTTTGCATACTAACTCTAAAAGTTTTCAAAATTTACATTCCTCATGTAAATTTTGTCCTAAACTTAAATATTAACTCAGAAAAATTTAAAACAAAACACAACTATGAAGAACACACTATGGTCGAAACATCCATAGGCCATTTCCCTTTATTTTTGTTGCAATTCCTTCCAACTTCAAAACTCATGCTTAAACCAAAATTTTGCAACAAACATCTTCCAATCCTAAGTTCAAAACTATACTTAAAACATCCATTTAGAAAAAGCTAATAATCAACACCAAACTTTTTTGTAAAAAGATCCAAGCACTTGAATCACAAGTTTTGACCTTAAATCAAAACATCTCCAAGAATTTCAAAAATCAAATCTTACTTCTAACATATTCATAATATCATCCTAACATCAACCATGCTTTAAATCATCAAACTAAAGTCACCAAAATCACAAAATAACATTTGGAGTTTTTGGTTTTACACTTAGTCCAAAAACAGAAACTTTTTCCTCAACTAGTTTTGATAAATCTCTTGATCTATGACTTATAAATATATGATCTTCAAACCAAACCATTACATGGTTTAAAAAGATGTCCTAAAACATATACAAGCTTCTAATTCAAGATCACATGGTTAGAAATTAACCAAAACATAAATTTAGCCAAGAATATCCACACTTTGGCTTATCTGAATATCTCTTTGCATAAAATTTCATATCTTTAAAACTAACATCAAATATCTTCAAAATAATAATATAACATGTATATAAGATGTTTAGGATCCTCCAATAAAATTATCAAAGTCATTAGAATAGGTTTAGACCACCAAAGAGTTAAATTTTCTCAAAACAGAAACTGTTTTTCCTCTTCCAGTTTCTAAGTTTCTAAATCTAAAAACACCTTTCATCAAAACCTTTAATCATGCAAAAATCCTCAACCAATAGTCACATATACATGTTAAAAATACTCCATAAAAATTTCGGACCAATATCTATCCATTAGCTTGGTCAAAAACTCCAAACTATAACATATTCTCCAGTTTATCTCCCAGAATGACCTTTTTATAGTTTACATAATATTTGACTGACCAAATGATTTTCAAATGGGGCAAATAAGATATCCATGTAAACTAGACTCAAAAAGGAACAACTTATATGAAGGAGACTTTATGATAAAATACTTACAACAGCTTTGAAATGGGCGTGCAAAAGATCTCCTAAAATCTGTCCGAGAGAGAGTGTTTGATAATCTTTTATTAGAAGGAGTAATTGAAGATAAGTTCATGGGTGCTAGCTGGACACATTTATGGACGAGATAAGGGAGGTGATAAGGCTGGAGTTGAGAGTTGAGTGTGGTTTTCTCCTACCCAAAATATCTATAAAAGATTATCTCATAATATTCTATCCAATAATATCTACAAAAATCAACTTAAGATATTTTTATCTAATAATATCTATAAAAATCAACTCAAAATATTTTTACCCAATAATATTCACGAAAATTACCTCAAGATATTTCTTTTTATCCAATAATATCTACAGTTTTTTAACAGACGTTTTGTCCGAAAATATGAAAAAATGTTATTGCGCCATAAGACTTTAAATAACCCTCCGAGTCTAATGGCACAAATCATAATACATTTTGACACTTCTAACTATCTCCAATAATCAAAAATACACTTCTGATACCATAGTAAATAATAACACTAACTATGTAGTTAGACAAAAACCTATACGATTAATGGATTCGTGAAAACTTATGGGTTTTTCACGAGATTCCTAAAGTTAATAGAAATTTCACAATTGAATTTCTAGCGGGCTGTTACATAGTGGCTTATCTGACTTTTTCCCATGAGTATTTTGGCCAGCAAGAAAACAGTGTAGACCCTTGAACTCAAAGTTTAGATGTTCGAATAAGTATTTCAGCCCTGTGTAAACCCAAATATGTATTTAATAATATATGTTATGTCAACTACAGAGAATTTGCTAGGCTGATGGAAAGAATCATTTGTACCATTACTTTTTACTAATTACCAACAGTATCCCATAGTCAAATGTTTACTGTGCTCCCAGCAACCTGAACAGTCCATTAATTGAGAAAACAGGTAGGCACATATGCCAAACAAGGTTTATAATGCTGTCTAACATCATCTGGGTATGATATTTAAACCACAATAACCTGTTTAATTTATTGCATTTTAGTTGAAAGCTGGTTGTGTAATTTTACAAAGTATCAAGTTCTATATAAAACAGTGCATATTTCTTTGAGTTGGGAGGCAATGAGCCTCCATGTCTTTCCATATTGTGAATTGACCAATTGTGCCACACTTGATTAATCTTGCCTCTTTTCATCCAAATAGTCCCAATCATTCACTCTTTTAATCAAAAGAAAGCTGAATTTCCATAGCCTATATTAGGTGAGCTTCCTCATCTCTGCTTTTACATTACGTCCAACTTCACTGCTAAGCTGGAAAACATGCATGCATATGAGTTTAATCAAACATTTAGCAACACGACATCTGTAGATGCTCAGAATGTCTGTTGGTCTTGGTAAAAATCATAAGCCTGTGTGATCTTATTGGTATCTACGCATGGTATTTGTCAACCATGCATGTTAACTGATGCAGCCGAATTTTGTCTCATTTACCAAGGAACATCCATTCCCCACCATGGCATGTACATTATCTTTGCTATAACTTTCAATATTGATAAACCTTATATGCCGTTTGCCAGCCTGTCACCATCATTAATGGTTGTCCATGTATATACATTGATAATATATATATATATATATATATATATATCTATTTATTAAATGTTAACTGTAAACTATATACTGTGGTCTTGGCTTGGTGTTTGGCAATATAAGGGTATGACATTGGGTTGTTTGAATACGCACACGATTGTGTATTAATTATGGCCATGTACTAATTATCGATTATTACGGTAAATAACTAGCTTTTTCATGCATGTTTCCTTTATCTATTGCATAGAAGTATAACAATATTTATGGCTGTCATCATGTTTGTAATCTCTTCAGATTTTGTTATAGCAAAAATGTCTCTGTGCATGCATATGATTGTCTTTGTCATTTTTTTCTTGGGGGATAGTGAAAAAAGGGCGTTGGACTAACTTAATGTGATTCTATCCTGTTTATGATAACTCTTTTCCCCTATTAACCATGTGGTATGCTACAAATTTTTGGGTTTAAAAATCTGAAAATACACAGACCTAGTTTTGGTTAGCAAAATATTTTTTTCAACCACTTTATACAGCAGGTTAGCAACACTATGTTAATTTACATAATTATGAACTCAGTTCTATATTCTCTATCTCATATGCTTATATTTGATTGTTTGTAATGTACCGGTTTTATGTTATTCTAAAAGTTCTTCAATACTGTTTGGTGTATCTGTGACGCCCCCAAATTCCGTTTGGGATCGGATGGACATTTAAGCGTCGAGACATGCAACACAAGGTTACCTGCCCCCGTTCATGACATATAAGATGCAATGTTCCTAACATGCATCTAACATTATGCAATATTCGCAGCGGATAATTTTTTTTTCTTTAGCAATACTATGCACCAAATTGAAAATATCCTAAATGCTTAAAACATACTTCATACATAAAGACCCATTGAGTAGATCACAACACTAGTCCAAAATGGTTATGATCCAAAAAATACTAAAGATGCAACTCCATTGTACAAGTAGTAATTTACGTTAACTACTATATTAACATTGACGTCGCACCATCGCTTAGTCAACTGTGTCTAGTTAATCAGCTCCTGATTCTCCTTCAGGTCCTGTAACAAGATCTACCATTCGAGGGGAATGGTAGTTGGGACTACCAAAGTAAGATTTGATTACAAATCTCAGTAAGTTAATAAAAAACTTCCACACAAGCTAATGATGCATGCATGACAGTAAAAGCATAAATGCATAATCAAGTTCATAAGTAATTAAAGCATAACTTGACGTACAACATAGCATAATTGACATAACTTAAATTGAAACATGAACTGAACTTGACTTGATATGAACTTGATCTGAAACTTGACTTAACATGAAAAATACATACTCCACAGTTGTTGTGGCCCCATGTATTCTACGTGTAAATACATACTCCACAGTTGTTGTGGCCCCATGTATTCTACACAAACTTGACTTAACATGAAAAATACATACTCCACAGTTGTTGTGACCCCATGTATTTTACGTGTAAATACATACTCCACAGTTGTTGTGGCCCCATGTTTTCTACACAAACTTGACTTAACATGAAAAATACATACTCCATAGTTGTTGTGGCCCCATGTATTCTACGTGTAAATACATACTCCATAGTTGTTGTGGCCCCATGTATTCTACACATCACAATGCAGTTAAATACATACTCCACAGTTGTTGTGGCCCCATGTATTCTACACATACTGAATGTACTCAAAATGAAACATGACTGGAAAACGAAAAGACTGGAGCCCTGACGTAACATAACGTGATTTGAACATAACTTGAAATACATGACCAACTTGAGATAGAAACATTTTGTAACATGGCATAACATATAATAGACAACATATTTAACATGACATACTTGTAATGTACAGTAATACATGACAGAATATATTATGTAACAGATAAAAATTGATGACAAAATAAATTCTGTATAATAGACAATTACGTGATAACTTGGCATGGCATGACATATATGATAACATACATACATACATTGTAGTTCCTTTACATAGCACACATACATAGTAGACTGCTAGTAAGTTAAAAGCTAACTTACCTCGATCTCCGCCTTTCTTATAAAACTTCAAGTGCGATCACGAGGAACTGTAATTAGTGATTCTAAAAGTTAGAACTAAATCACTAATAATTTGAAATATGGAAAATACTAACTTAAAGAGTAAAATTTTCATTTTACTCTCTACATGTGGGAAAATGACTGTTTTACCCATAACTTAAGGATTTTGCATACTAACTCCAAAAGTTTCCAAAATTTACATTCCTCATGTAAATTTTGTCCTAAACTTAAATATCAACTCAGAAAAATTTAAAATAAAACACAATTATGAAGAACACACTATGGCCGAAACATCCATAGGTCATTTCCCTTGATTTTTGTTGCAATTCCTTCTAACTTCAAAACTCATGCTTAAACCAAAATTTTGCAACAAACATCTTCCAATCCTAAGTTCAAAACCATACTTAAAACATCCATTTAGAAAAAGCTAATAATTAACACCAAACTTTTTTTTTTGTAAAAAGATCCAAGCACTTGAATCACAAGTTTTGACCTTAAATCAAAACATCTCCAAGAATTTCAAAAGTCAAATCTTACTTCTAACATATTCATAATATCATCCTAACATCAACCATGCTTTAAATCATCAAACTAAAGTCACCAAAATCACAAAATAACATTTGGAGTTTTTGGTTTTACACTTAGTCCAAAAACAGAAACTTTTTCCTCAACTAGTTTTGATAAATCTCTTGATCTATGACTTATAAATATATGATTTTCAAACTAAACCATCACATGGTTTAAAAAGATGTCCTAAAACATATATAAGCTTCTAATTCAAGATCACATGGTTAGAAATTAACCAAAACATAAATTTAGCCAAGAATATCCACACTTTGGCTTATTTGAATATCTCTTTGCATAAAATTTCATATCTTTGAAACTAACACTAAATATCTTCAAAATAATAATATAACATGTATATAAGATGCTTAGGATCCTCCAATAAAATTATCAAAGTCATTGGAATAGGTTTAGACCACCAAAGAGTTAAACTTTCTCAAAACCGAAACTGTTTTTCTTCTTCCAGTTTCTAAGTTTCTAAATCTAAGAAAATCTTTCATAAAAACCTTCAATCATGCAAAAATCCTCAACCAATAGTCACATATACATGTTAACAATACTCCATAAAAATTTCGGACCAATATCTATCCATTAGCTTGGTCAAAAACTCCAAACTATAACATATTCTTCAGTTTATCTCCCAGAATGACCTTTCTATAGTTTACATAATATTTGACTGACTAAATGATCTTCAAATGGGGAAAATAAGATATCCATGTAAACTAGACTCAAAAAGGAACAACTTATATGAAGGAGACTTTATGATAAAATACTTACAAAATCTTCGAAATGGGTATGCAAAAGACCTCCTAAAAGCTGTCCGAGAGAGAGTGTTTGATATTCTTTCAATGGAAAGTGTAAATGAAGATAATTTCATGGGAAGAGGTGGCTGGAGATACTTATAGATGAGATATGGAAGAGATGAGGCTGGATTTGAGAGTTGAGTGTAGTTTTCTCCTACCCAAAATATCTATAAAAGATTATCTCATAATATTCTATCCAATAGTATCTACAAAAAATCAACTTAAGATATTTTTATCTAATAATATCTATAAAAATCAACTCAAAATATTTTTACCCAATAATATTCATGAAAATTACCTCAAGATATTTCTTTTTATCCAATAATATCTACAGTTTTGAACAGACGTTTTGTCCGAAAATATGAAAAAATGTTATTGCGCCATAAGACTTTAAATAACCCTCCGAATCTAATGGCACAAATCATAATACATTTTGACACTTCTAACTATCTCCAATAATCAAAAACACACTTCTGATACCATAGTAAATAATAACACTAACTATGTAGTTAGACAAAAACCTATACGATTAATGGATTCGTGAAAACTTATGGGGTTTTCACGAGGTTCCTAAACTTAATAGAAATTTTACAATTGAATTTCTTGCGGGCTGTTACAGTACCTTCAGAATTTGAGTGTATTCGACTAACTGTTCTAGTATCATTCATAATTGGCCACAATTTTGTGGGAATTAATGAATTACAGTTGTCCACAGCAATTTATGCCTGTTATTATTGCTCCATGAACCACGGTTGTTTATAGATTTTTTACTTAGTAGGCTCCTTTAACATAAAACATTTATGTTAGTGATACGTTTGGTTACTGCTCTCAGTTGGGGTATCCAATTTAATATCGTCATTAGATTGGTCTATGCCAATTATTATCACAGTTTTGTTGCATAGTTAAAATGTTATTTGTTCTACACTTTATCATGAATGACCTTTCTGCTGGCCAAGAAAACTATATCCCACTATCGCTAGCACTGACCACTCTCTTAATTCATCTCCCAATTGAAGTTTTGGATATCACTTACAAAATTGTACATTGCCAAAACTAACGGCTCTTTAACTAATTGCATCTCAGGCATCTGAAAGTAGTTATCATTTTATCCATCTCACTTATAACTTTTTTCGTTACACATGATATTAACCTAAATTTAGCTACAACTGATTGGATTGTTAACTGAGTTTTGATATAGCATGTTGCTGTCTTTCCAACTTGGTCTGCACTCAAATATTCTTGGGTTGTCATTTAATGCCTGAACTTTTTTGGCTTTACAGGGTGTTGCTGTAGTCATTCCTCTTTAAAAACACAACACAACGGTGAGTATCATATCCTGCACCTTTGCTGATTGTTTTTAATTTGGAGGAAGTTGAACCTGAAAATGTATGCATGTAGAACAGGAATTGTTAGCTGGTTGTGTAAATGTATGTAGTTGTAATCATGCTGATGACCCTCTTCTCCTTCCCACTACAGTTGACATTAATGTATAATTTCTATTTCCATCAATGAATATGGGAACTAAGGCCTGAATGTTGTCAATATATATATGGGAATTATGTTATATGGTTGTGAGATTCTTTTATTCTAATTTTGCTGGCTATCTCGATCATCATGGGTAACATGAATAATTGTGGGAATCAGTATTAGGTTGACTACCATGTTTGGATCAGCAGATGCCACAGGGACCATTCCATGTAAATAATGGGATTTCTATATGAACTCGGTTGTGGGGAAAAAGTCATGCAGGGTTGATTTAATACACATCTCCTACAGGGCCACTTCATGGAAAAAACATTGTTCCTATGGGTTCAGAGTTGTGGGGAACCATCCGGTTTATGCCTGGTATTCGACTAAGTAGCCACAAGCTCTACTCATGGCAGTTAACTAATTCCCACCGTCACTATCATGGATAGTGGGCAAGGGATCAAGTGGAAAACAGTTATATATTATTTCTCACCAAATGAGTAGTGGCTAATACTTATACCCACAAGGCATGCTATGGTGGTGTTTAGCATCTTTACCCACGATCTCCTCTAGTGGAATAAAATAGATATTCCCATGAGTTGCTATGGTGGGACTTGTTCCATGGTGGTTGGTGCTTGCTCCTTTACCCACGAGTCCCACTGGTAGAAGAAACCGCTCTATCCAGGAGTTGCCATGGTGGCATATTGTTACATTGCACATGAGTTGGTGTGGTGGAAGTGATACCTTTAACCACGAGAACATATGATGAGAATTCCTCACATTAGCCACGGTTTTCAGTCATGGCATTATCCCTTTTACCAACCAAATTGTGTACCATTACAATCAATATTTCGCACGAGAATACAATTTTTTGACATGGAATATGTCGTGGTTAAAAAGAGAGAGTCCCCACCAATTAAAGTCATCATGGCAAATACAACTATTTGCGGCGAAGTATACGCCACGAGAGCCCCACGGGTAGAATTTGTGGAAAAATAATATTAGCCACAAAACATGGATTTTTCCCCACGAATAGCCTCTTTGGGGAAATGCCAAATTTCTTGAAGTGGAAATATTAAAAAAATCCAAGTATATAAACTGGTTTTGTGCATATTCTGCTAGGGTGTTTGGGGGTGCACCAAAGGCTTGGCATCGGAGAAGACCGCCATTGTTGCACATTGTCGATGCTAGGATTCCAACATGGGGAGGACCCGATTCGAAGGAGATGGAATATGCTGCTGGGTACAATTTTCTTCTAGTAGCAGTAGCTGGAAAATGTTAAAATCCTTTGTTTTTTTCAATAAAAAACAAACTAAAGTGAATAAAAGAAAAGGATGAAACAAGAATTAAATAATTTACCTTTTTCCCAATTGTCACAGCGAACGGTTTGGTTTAGTGCGTATTCTGCCAGGGTGTTTGGGGGTGCACCATAGGCTTGGCATTGGAGAAGCCCATCGCAGTCACCTGTTTGGCATCTGCCACGCCCAGCTTCGTCAAAACTGCACCCAGTTCGTGGCCAGATGCGAGCCCCTTTGGTGCCTGCACTAACATCAAGGTTCCAAATTCCACCCCTTGGGTTGAGCCGCATTCCACCACCGGGTACAGCCCCAGCCCAAACCGTGTAGGGACAATTGTTTGTTATGACAAATGTAGCTGCATGGGCAAGGGAAAAGCAGAGAGCGTAAAGGAAGCTGAAAGTGGACAAGTTCTTGTAAAAAATCATTTTGGAGAGTGAAAAGATATATTTGTTTGAGTACTTGGACGTGCTTGCGAGGTGGTGGGTTTATATAGGGCAAGCTCGGTGCTAGTTGTTGATCGAATGGTGTACAGACCTACCGATGTTATTTTCATGGAAAATGCAATCCTCTATTTTGCTTTTTTTTTTTTATTAAAAGTCTTGTTAATCTGTTTTGTCATTGGCTTGTTTCAAAAAGGGATTAACGTCAAGGGTCCATGTTCCACCCCCTGGGTTGAGCTCCATGCCACCATCGGGTACAGCCGCAGCCCAAACCGTGTAACTGCAATTGTTTGTTATGATAAAGCTGGCCCCATGGATTAGGGCAAAGCAGAGGGTGATATAAAGGTAGTAGGAATTGATGGAGAGGTTTTTGGAAGGGCTGATCATTTTGAGAAGGGAGGATACGTCATTACATACATAGGCTAAGCTTAATAACTGGTTTGAGCTGGGTGCTTGCGAAGAGATAGCGACCGGTCATCAGTTTCGTAAGAGCCACGGCGCTTTTGGCCCAGTCAAGACTCAAGTTTGTTCTTTGAGACAACTTATTTTCATGGAAAATACAATCCCCTATTTTGCTTTTTTATTAAGTCTTGTTAGTATACACCCTATTTAATTATATTTGGCTTGTTTCGAAGACAAGTCAACAAATAGTTAGCCTGGAAACAAAAGGCCATATGTATCTCAAGTCATGTGAACGATACTGCGCATCACGTACGATCAAGAATAATTTTGCGTGCGTATGACTGTGGAAACATCATATTATTATCTTCCCGAAATAAATAAACAAAATACGCATAAAAAATGTTCTGTTTAAAATATATTTTCATTTAAAAATTCTTGATCTTCTTGCTTTTTGAGTTGCAAAATTGTCAGTTAAATTTATATATATATATATATATATTCAAAATTTTCTAATATCTCCCTTTGATCAATTGATAATATCTCCAACAAGAAGTGTAGTAGTACATGTTTGAACACTACTCTCATATCTCTTTTGTTGGATTTGTTGTATTGTTACATTATCTCCATAACCATTTTGTTGTATTTCTTAATTTGTTTTTTTATGTTTTGATATATTTCTTGATCATCTATAAATATTTTACTAATTTTCTGCTATATTTTGTTTACTACTAGTAACAAATTTATTTAATGATCCTTTTTGCAATTCAAATTTTTTTTTTTTTATTCTTTCTCTTATTCTTCTTCTTTTTTAAGTTTCTCATATTCAGATGCATATGTTCAATTAGACGTATTTTCTAATAGAAAATAACAGTATCTATTATATGAGATCTTATTATGCGTACGAGTATCTTAGAATAAATAAATATTAATATAGAACAATAGAATCTAATTTAGTAAATGAGCTTCAGTTTTATGTAAAAATATTAGCCTATACAATAAAATAAAATGTCTTAATATTAATATTAAAAAATAAAAAATAAATTATAAATTAATTATATGAATTGAAAGAAAAAGAAAAACAAAGTAAAGTAAGAAAAAAAAAGTAAAGAAGTGGAATATGTGGCGCATGTGCCATCATGTGAAAGCTGATATATAGTCGATTGACGAAGAAGGCAAAAAAATGAGATGTGTGGATTTTCTAGCAAACACAGGAAGAAAAGCCGAAGAGAGAGACCAAAAAAAAAAAATGGCGGATTCACCTTTCACCTTGCTCTTTTCTATAAGAAGTATTTAAGTAATCGGATGATACATTGGGCTGTAAGAGGACCACACCGGATCTAAAAAACTAACCAGATGGAAAAAAATTCAGATTAAAAAAGAATTTTATCTCATCTTATTATTATAAATTTTTTAAATTTTTATTAAAAATATAATTAACAATTTAACTTTTCAAATCTCAATTCAATTTTTTCAAATCTAAAAAAAATATTTTAATAATATTTAATATTTTATTCTATTTTTATCTAAAACCATCTAATCTCATCATACTATTCAAACAAGCCCTAATCGGTTTCGAGATGTGGTTTTTTTGAATGAAACGGGACAGAGATTAGGATTATTCATCCGGGTTTCAGACCGGAAATCTGGGTATATCCGGCCCAAAACCCGGATGTTAAAACCGGTCCAGATTTCAGCTCAGGTATACACGGTTTTGGACCCGGGCCGAAACCCGGGTGAATCCGGGTTTCAAAAATCCGGAAATCCGGGTACTGGCTTTTACCCTTTTTTTTTTTTTTTTCCTCCCCCCTTCTCCCTCTTATAGAAGTCAGTTTTTAAAACTTATTTTTTTAAAAATAAAAGCCTAGTATTTTTTCTTCAAACATCTAATCTAATATTAATAAAAACCCATATTTATACAAAATGTTGCAAAGCATAATTTTGCTATATTTATTTTAAAAATTAAAAAAATTATTGAAAATCATACTTTTTTATAAAAGCCTATATTATGTGAACAGCTTTTCTAAATCACTAAAAAACATAATACTAACATTTTCCATAATAATAAAAATATATAAAAATGAAAAAATAAAATGCATGCAAGCCAACTAAATATTACATTATTTTGTTATTTACACGTTACACTACAAAATATAAAATATGAACTACAACATCATTGGCGTGGTCTTTTATCAATGATTTAATCTCACACCAAGTAACAACTTCAAGTAATCTATTGAAAGTGAGCCTGCAAAAATCTCCATCCTGCATGTTTAGACACTTGACAATGATTAAGGCAAATATACATGCATATGCAGGCTAAATGTTTTTCAAGCCCAATGTTCACATGTTCCTTCAAAGACTAATATGTTGCCATTGTGCTTCTCAAAGCACTAATTAAAACACAACAATAACAAGCAAACACAAGAAATGCTAGTTTGCCATGTTATACACTTCCCAAGCCCCAGCATTTAGAGATCTAATTGCTTATTAAGAAAACATTAAGCGATCTTGTTAGTAGTAAAGATAGCATGAAACAGAAAAGAAAATAGAAAATGCATGTCTACAATGCACGGGTATAAAACAGTAAAACCCAAGGACCTGCAATCCAGAAAAAGATAATATGCCAAAACTTTCATCCAATCAAAAAGCGAACTAAAAAATATGAGCTTGAGCTCCCATAAAAACCAACAACATCAGAAGTTTGGCTACTGCTTTTCCCTACACTCACAACCCAAGGCATGGTACAGCCATTCCAAATCTCAGTAGTCAGTAATACTATACCGCCCAAACTTCCAGTCCAGCATTCAAAACAACAAAAAAGAGGCATCAGTAACTGGAAGCCAAAGAGTGTCTATGGTACTGACCAAGACTGTGTGCTCATGTTATCCAAAATTAATCATCTCTAACTCCCATCACCAATCATAGACTACAATTACAAATCATGTCACAATCTCCGCAATTTTCACGTAATGTTAGCAAGAAAAACATGCTTGAGAACTATTTTCAACAATGTATCATGTACTGCAAGATTCATGAGAATGAAAGATGCCCATACTAATCTGCTGATCCATCATCACATAACTATGTCCATTGATATAATGATGTCAATGTGCAAAAGAGAAGTACAACATAATCTCGTGCCTAAATAATTTTCACAGAAAACATCTTCTATTCCCAAATCTATTACATTTTAAATTGTCAAGTCTATAGTTTCAAAAACTTCAAACATTTCAAATTAACAAGTCAAAACACCAATTTAACTACATACACAATTACAATTTACAATCACAATATTTATTCGATAGAGTTAATAACATGCATGACAACAAAATAATAGAAAACAAAATAATAATAGGAACACCCAACACAAGAAAGACTGCTTTTCGAGAAGTACACATATCCAGTAAGCTCTGCAAATTAAAGAGCAAAGATCAAGAGAACATGATAAACAGAAAATGAAAAAAAAAATATAGCAAAAATATAAAATATCCCATAAAACTAAACAGAATTATTATTAACCCATTTTACATACCATGTTAAAGATCAAGAACGATAAACACATAAAGCAGATAAAAGAATAGTCTTAAAGTCTAATAGTCTTAAAGTTTGCCTAACTCCGAGAATTTTTTTTTCAAGTAATATTGTTGCTATTACTACATGATGATCTATATATATTCTCCTTCCATGTCCTTATAGGTGAACGATTGAAGCTAACTGGAAATTACAAGGCCATAATATTTTCATAATAAATTATCATTTTTGTCACAAATATACGTACCTAAGTACTACGAATAAGCATTTTTCTTGTAAGGGTGCAGTTGAGCATTATGCCCTAAACCAACATATCAATATAAGAATGACAACATAAATTGAAACAAAATAGTTGCACAAATGATGGGGCAAGAAAAATGTCTCTGTAATTGGCCTATCAATCTACCAGATCTACCCAATCACTAGATCTACCAAATCTATCCAAGCACAGAGAGACCCAGTTCACCCAATCACTAGATCTACCACATTTACATTCATCGTTCACATTGGTCATCGGCAATCGAGACAAACACAGCAGTGAAAAAAAATCCAAAATCAACAAATGGATAACACAATAGAGGGAAGAAAGAAAACATACCCAAACAGAAGCACACCGGAGAGATGAGGGATTGAGGAAAAAAGGAGATGATCGGTTAGCCGCGTGATCAATTTCCGGTTTCGGACAAAACAAAAGCTGGCGCTGAAAGGATGAGAGAGAGAGGGGTGTTGAACCCAAGGTTTCAAGTTTCATGTGATTATAAATCTACACATGGATTTTGATGATAAAAAATGAATTCAAAGAATAAAGGAGTTTCAAACTCAAATTGTTCACACAATGGAATCAAACACATCAAAGAACCAAGTATGAGCAAGAAGGAAACAAGTTCACATTAAAGTCATAGAGTAATGTTGTAAATCTCTTAAAATTCGAAATTAGGATTAATGGTCAAAATTAATATTTTATCATAAAGCATTAAAATACATTTTCCACATGTGCATGAATATTTTTGAAAATTAAATTTGAAAATTTTGAAAGATGATTGATTCTCATATTTTGCATGTGCATGCCTTGATTAAAGGGTTGAACTTTGAAAATATTAAAGATGATTGATTGTCATCTTTCACATGTGCATGTTTTATATGAATATTTTCAAAAGTGATTGATACTTTTTTAGACTTATACAAAAGGTAGATGATTTTGTTTGAAAATTTTAAAAAGTAAAGTGTGCTCATTTTGTCATATACAAAAAGTAAAAGATTAGGTTTGATTTTTTTGAAAAAATGAATGATGTTGTCTTTGACAATTGAAAAAGAAGAACCTTTTATTTGAATTTTTTGAAAAAGTGAATGATGTTGTCTTTGACATGTGAATCTTTTTAAATTTGAATATGAAGTCTCATATGCCTATAAATAGATCATTTGAGAGCTTCACATTCACAACACCAAGAGCATACAACATTCATTCAAAGCTTTCATTCTCTCTTCTCTAAGCATTGAGCCTTAATCCTTATTCATTTTGAGAGATATAGTTTGCGTTGTATTGTTCTTATTTCACTCATTGAGGAGTGTTTTCTGATAACCTACCCACTATCAGCTTTTGTATCAGAAAAAATGGTGCGTATAACCTTTATGCGTGTAGAAAGTATTCTAGACGGGGAATAGTTGAATCACCACTTGTAAGGTGATTGCAAGTGTAGATGGTGTTCTACACGGATCCTTTGTAGCGATGTTGTTCAAAGGTGTAATAGGTTTCTATCTCCACCTGAATGAGGTTGAATAGTGAATTTAGGAATCCTCAAGGGGTAGCTTAAGGCGAGGACGTAGGCAGTGGGGCCGAACCTCGTTAATATACTGAGTTTGCTTCTCTCTTAGAGGATTTGAAATAAATGATGTTTGGACACTTGTTCCTAGACCCAAAAATCATACTATTATTGGAACAAAATGGGTTTTTAGAAACAAGAAAGATGAGTCCGGAGTCATTACTAGAAATAAAGCTCGACTTGTAGCCCAAGGTTTTAATCAAGAAGAATGAATCGATTATGATGAGATATATGCACATGTCGCAAGATTAGAAGCTATTCGAATGCTACTTGCATATGCTTATTATAAAAATTTCAAACTTTTTCAAATGGATGTTAAAAGTGCTTTCTTAAATGGTTTTATAAATGAAGAGGTATATGTTGAGCAACCTCCAGATTTTGAAAATCATATTTTCCCAAATCATGTTTTCAAACTCATAAAAGATATGGACTTAAACAATCTCCTAGAGTTTGGTACGAGAGACTCAGTGGTTTCTTGATTGAAAAATGTTTTTCAAGAGGAAAAATCGACACAACTCTTTTCATTAAATATGAAAATGATGATATTCTTTTGATTCAGATTTATGTTGATGATATAATATTTGGTACCACTAATGAAAATATGTGTCAAGTTTTTGCTAAGACTATGCAGGAAGAATTTGAGATGAGCATGATGGGAGAACTTACATTCTTTCTCGGATTGCAAATTAAGCAAGCAAAAAGTGTGACATTCATCAATCAATCAAAATATATTAAGGAATTACTGAAGAAGTTTGGGATGGAAAATGCTAAGGAAATTGGAACACCAATGAGCCCATCAACTAAACTTGATAAATATGAATCCGGTAAGCCAGTTGACTCGAAGATATATCGAGGTATGATTGGTAGCTTATTATATTTAACAGCCAGTAGACCAAATATTATGTTTAGTGTGTGCTTATGTGCACGCTTTCAATCATCTCCAAAAGAATCACATTTAATTACAGTTAAGCGCATTTTTAGATATCTTAGTGGTACAATTAACCTAGGGTTATGGTACCCTAAGCACACATCTTTCGATCTAATCAGCTACACAGATGCAGATTATGCTGGCTGTAAGATAGATCGAAAAAGCACTAGTGGAGCATGCCATTTCTTAGGTTATGCACTAGTTTCCTGATTTAGTAAAAAATAAAATTCTGTTACACTATCTACTGCTGAGGCAGAATATGTTGCTGCAGGTAGTTGTTGTGCTCAAGTTCTCTACATGAAGCAACAATTTGAAGATTTTAAACTCATGTATAATCACATTCCAATCAAATGTGATAATACAAGTACTATAAATCTTTCAAAGAACCCAATACAACATTCTAGAACAAAGCATATTGAAATAAGATATCATTTTCTTCGAGATCATGTGCAAAAAGGCGATATAGTACTAGAATTCACAAACACACACGATCAGTTAGCAGATATTTTCACAAAACCTTTATCAGAAGATAGATTATGTATGATCAAGATAGATTATGTATGATCAGAAGAGAAATAGGTATGATGCATGCTATGAATATCTCTTAAAAGATAGACTAAAGTCAATAAAAATAGAGATAGATTTTTTAAATATTTTTACATAAACTTGAGATTCTTAGCCTCATGTTTGAGACACTCATTCTCTTCATACAATATCATGTCATTCTTATCCATGGGAACCGGCAAGCGGAATGAAGAATCTAATAAAAATTTCAACTATTTATTCTTCTGCCGAATGATTCATTCCCTTGTGTGAGACTCTTGAACAATTCGTTGAAGTACAACAATTTGTTCTTTGAGTTTTTCAACTTCATGATTTTTGGCTTGCAGCCGCTGAGAAAAAGCAACAATAGAGGAAAAGTAGCGAGTCTCAAGACTCACCAAGTCATAAATAGCATCAGAATCTAACTTATTAGTCAGATTATTATTTTCCTGCTGCAACATGGCATCAATGGCAGCTGCAGAAAGGACAGGAGGTTGAGATGCAGAATGTCTCATGGATGGATATACAGAAATGTTAGAAGAATGAGCCATTGAGAAAAGAATAGAAGGCTTAAAATGAGAATGTTGAAAGAATGCAGATGAGTTATAGAGATGAGAAGAAAACTTGATGCGGATTGGATAAACTTCAGGACTGATTTTATAGAGATAGCATAAAGAATAAGACAAACTATTGTCTCTTCAAATCTTATTTAGTCAAAAGAAATACAAGATATGCTGGACACACATTGTCAAATGTTTTCTTACTAAGCCAGCGAGATTAACAGTAGATTGTCCCTATTTTTCTAGTAAACGATAAACCTCTGCTGTTATCTACCGATGTTGACCTTGTATCTGAACCCTTTCTCGTTCCAGCTCCTCTATTCGTAGTTGCAGATCATAAGCATACCAATTTGCAAATTTTTTCAACTCTTGGTTTTCTTGCTTTAGCTTTTTATTCTCACTATCCTTATTAGCAAGCTTCTGTCGTAACTCAGATATTTGCATGTTAAGATGATCAATCTCACTCACCCTCGCCATTAACCTCCGAGACATGATCGTAACAGAGGCAGCATATTGACTACTGAGCATTCTTGATTCTGCAATAATCTCAGAATCAGCCTTACTAGAAAAACGGTTCTCTGCTCCTATCATGGTATTAACGGCCTCATGAGAGAAGATTGATGATTGATGCGTCAAGAGTTCTTGATTCAAGTCTGGAACCTTAGTGGAAGAGAATTGCTCAGCCATTCTATCGTTATGGAAAAACAGAACTCAAGTCAAGAAGCGATGTATTTTTTTTGGCATCCGATAGATGAAAATGCTCATTTTTTTTATAGAAATTCAGAGCCTTCAATCACGTTTGTCAACAACATCAGGCGATTGTTTAAATTTCCAGCCGCACTAAATTCATAGAATTAGGCCTTGAGACTTTGCAGCATTTGTCGGGTCACGGACAGCTCCTTTTTCAACTATCTACACTGACTATTAAATGCATCATTTTTTTCAATCCATTTACTTGCTGCCGATCCTTTTTAATGATACCAAAAGGGAGAGAAGTTTTAGACTAGAATATTAACATTGTTTAAATTGCTAAACTTGTTATATATGCTTGGAATTATATTTATACTTTTGCTTGAAAAACTAACGCATATTTTCAGGGAGAGCTTAAGTATTAATACAGGTTTCAAATTCTATCAAGTATTTGTCATTATCAAAAAGGGAGAGATTGTTGAACCCAAGGTTTCAAGTTTTATGTGATTATAAATCTACACATGGATTTTGATGATAACAAATGAATTCAAAGAATAAAGGAGTTTCAAGCTCGAGTTGTCCACACAATGGAGTCAAGCACATCAAAAAACCAAGCATGAGCAAGAAGGAAACAAGTTCACATTAAAGTCATAGAGTAATGTTGTAAATCTCTTAAAATTCGAAATTAGGATTAATGCTCAAAATTAATATTTTATCATAAAACATTAAAATACATTTTCCACATGTGCATGAAATTTTTTTAAAAATTAAATTTGAAAATTTTGAAAGATGATTGATTGTCATCTTTTACATGTGCATGCCTTGATTAAAAGGTTGAATTTTGAAAATATTAAAGATGATTGATTGTCATCTTTTATATGTGTATGCCTTGATTAAAGGGTTGAATTTTGAAAATATTAAAGATGATTGATTGTCATCTTTCACATGTGCATGTTTTATTTGAATATTTTCAAAAGTGATTAATGCTTTTTTTAGACTTATACAAAAAGTAAATGATTTTGTTTGAATTTTTTGAAAAAGAAAGTGTGCTCCTTTTGTCATATGCAAAAAGTAAAAGATTAGGTTTGAATTTTTTAAAAACGAAAGTGTGCTCATTTTGTCACATGCCAAAAGTAAAAGATTAGGTTTGATTTTTTTGAAAAAGTGAATGATGTTGTCTTTAACATGTAAATCTTTTTAAATTTGAATATGAAGTCTCATATGCCTATAAATAGATCATTTGGGAGTTTCACATTCACAACACCAAGAGCATACAACATTCATTCAAAGCTTTCATTCTCTCTTCTCTAAGCATTGAGCTTTAATCCTTATTCATTTTGAGAGATATGGTTTGCGCTGTATTGTTCTTATTTCACTCATTGAGGAGTGTTTTCTGATAACCTACCCACTATCAGCTCTTGTATCAGAAAAATGGTGTGTATAACCCTTGTGCGTGTATAAAGTATTCTACACGGGGAATAGTTGAATCATCATGTGTAAGGTGATTGCAAGTGTAAAGGGTGTTCTACACGGATCCTTTGTAGTGGTGTTGTTCAAAAGTGTAATAGGTTTATATCTCCACCTGAAGGAGATTGAATAGTAAATTTGGAAATCCTCAAGGGATAGCTTAAGGCGAGGACGTAGGCAGTGGGGTCGAACCTCGTTAACATACTGAGTTTGCTTCTCTCTTACCCTTACTCTTTATATTTATTTTTATTTTATATTTTGTTTATATTTTATATTATATATTTGATTTATAATTGTTATTTTTTTAATACAACTCAATTCACCTCCCTCTTGTGTTAGTCATCTAAGCAACAATATTCATGAACCGAACCAGATTGATAGCTACCGGTGAAAATGATATATCAAAATTTTCAATCAATGACTCTTTCCAAACCGGTCCCCACCGATTACGCCTCTACCGGGGGGAATGAACCGACACATGAACCAGTGGTCCCATGGCCAAGAATATCAATGCCACTAGTATAGTCTCAAAAGGGATCTACCACAATAGAACTGAATAATTTTGTACAATCTTGCATGTGCGCTTGCCTGTCACTAATTGATTTCCTCAAGCAATGATAGGTACAGGTTTGAAATGTATAAATTTTGTACAATTTTTTTTATAAAAATGTGAATCTCATAAAAAATAAAATAAGTTTTTTACAATAAAACCTACTGTATTATATATGCTCTACATTTTATAAAGGAGAAATATTTTAATTATAAAATTTTTTTATAAAAATAAACTGACAAATTGATATGACTTGATATAGTATGTTAAATTGTAAAAAAATTTTATTATAATTTATTATATAAAATCATATCAATTTATAAATTTATTTTTATAAAAAAATTTTATAGTTATAACACGTCTCTTTACATAAATCTTAATTATTAGAAAATTTGGATAATATTTTTCTTCGGCTTGGAAAACTTTGAAGGACCTATAAAGTATTGTCTGGATTTGTAATTGCAAACAGGCTTTGTATCTGTGGTGGATAAAAGAAAGTGAGACAAAAAGTGATCCAATGCATATATTTATCTTATTTTTCTTTGGGTTTGTTATCCAAGCCTGAAACTAAAGGGCCCAGATCAAATCAAGCCTGCTTATGGGTCAGGCTCGATTCTTCCCAGCATGATTCGCATGATTCGAGTCCAGCATCTAGATTCTGGACCAGACCGACCCGTATCCCAAATAATGAAGCTCCTGGGGCGAGTTTAAAAAGGCAGAACCTCCTCCATGAGTATCCATGCACATTCACGGGCTCTCTGATCAGCCTCAGAGCCTCGGTCTCTGCTACTTCGTGGCTTGCTTCCTCCTTAACGACGTCGCTGCTTTATTCTAACATCTCAGAACTTCTTGCATTTCTGTCACTTCCTTTTCTTGTACTTTTGTTATTATATATCCGGTGTCTCATTGGCTCTGGCGGAAGACGGTTACCGATTCGGAGTCTCATTTAAGGAGGAGAAACCGCTCTGAGAGACTTTTCAAGCTTTCTACTCTCAGGTTGATTTGTTCACTTTTATGCATGATCACGTTATGTTGTTGATTTCTGCTTTGTGCTATTCATAATTGGACTTGTTTATGATCTTTATCTTTCCATTTTTTTGGTTGATGTTTGGTTTCGACTTTCCGAGAAACGTAGGAAAATGAGAGTTTTTAATCTTTCGTTTTCTAGGTTTTTTTTTTTTTTTTTTTTTGAGTCTCGAGGAAGTCAATTATTCAAACTTAGCTTTACTTGCTTTTCGGTTTCGGTTACTCGGTTTCCCCGGGAAGCAAACATTATATCGAAGAAATCTGGTCTGAATTTTTGTTAAATGTGTCTTGCTTTAGGTTTCAGTTGGATTGCTTGGTAATTTATTTTCATATTCCTTACATGCTGCTGGATTGTTTGTTTGATGTTCGAGATCCCGCTTTAATTTTGAGTGTTTGGCTCACTGACTCAGGAGAAAGATCATGGTAGAGATTAGAATGAGGAGGAGTTTTCTATGGATTCAGATAAAGAATTTAGAGTCGCTTCTTGTTCTTCCTTATCTGATGGCAATTCTGATACCCCTGTTCTAAGAAGAAGATCTGTTGTAGGGTATGCTTTTCTTACTATAGTTCCTTGTAGTGATTTCTGAATGGATTATCTAGCTGCCATGCTATTAAAGGACGTATTCCACACCACCACTGCACAGATGACCTGCAATGAAATGAGAGGGTTGCACGGGGTGCCTAGTGAAATTTCGATGTCTAAGTTAGAGAGAAGTGGTCTCAATATAAGTTTGTGAGTCAGTGAATACGTTACCTTTTTGTGTTATTTATAAGAGTGTGATGATAGTGATAACAACTAGTTTCCAGAGTTTATTCTGGAGACTCTACGAATAAAGTGGATTGACAATTGAATGTGTTATCTATTCTCTATTATCCAACACATATCAATAGGGTCAATCCTTGGGCTTGTAGATCAGCCCCGATGTCTCAGACTTGGGCCATTCAACACATGAGCTTATTCCTTTGATGCCCTAAATATTCCTTCCACATACCATTTAGGAATAAATTCCTTGAGTGATTTTCTGATGTTGAATTGTGAATATTAAATTCTTTTTATTGAACACGCCCGAGGCAATAGTCAAAACTTGAAAAATGCTAGTCAGGCCATGATTCTGTTGTTTAGAGATTTTCGCATGGAGACTATCTTCTATCACATGTAAAATGAAGCAAAGCAACTTATGATATGGATGTCTGCTTGTTGCCAGGCAATAAAAACCATTGGGATGCAAAGCAGATAAGGAAGTTAATTTGACTAGTGCATTATAGTGGAATTAATTTTGATTATTAGTCATCAATGTGCTTTTTTCTGGGTGAAATCACTCCAATTCGTATCTTGATGTGAGTTGTTCTGTTATTGAAGGAGGCGGACTGGTCCAACTAAACGTTCAAGAAGAGGAGGCTGGACAGAAAAAGAGGTCAACCACCGGATATTCTAGTTGAAGTTTCTTTTTGTTTTTTGTTTTTATTTTTGTCTGCAAAATATATTGTCAGATGTTACAGATATCCATATAAACTTTGTAATAATAACTTTGAGAATATTAGATCAGGGCTTTCACTTTTTGGAGGAATTGTAATTCAAAGTTTGCAGGTTTATAAATACATTGCCAGTAGTTGTTAGGATTCGAGAGCATAGCATTTAATACTTTTGATGAGTGCACTTACTCCGATCATTGCTCTCTCTCCCTCTCTCCCTCTGCAGCTTTTAAAGGTTTTCTAACGAAAATACCATTGGAATTTTGATGGACAGGATAATGTTCTATTTGAAGCAATCAAAAAGTACAATGGAAAGAATTGGAAGAAAATAGGTATTGGCATGCATATTAGGCTTTTCCCTTGCTTTCAACTTTGGGCTTGTAGTATTTTAAGTGCACTATCTACAGTCTACTGCTTCTTTTTGGATGCCAGCCAAAAATCATTTATCTATGAGGAAGAATATTATAAGAGATAGTCATGACTGACTATTCATCTGGTTTCAGTTGGTTTGATCTGTTCATGACCCTGAATACTCTGCATGTTAGTAGCATCGGAGGTTTTGCAATCATCCTCCTGAAGTTCTTTGTTTCATCATTGGATAAGTGTAATTAGGGTTATTCTTTTTGGTGCAAAGTGTCCCATGTCGATTTCCAGTTTGCTGGAACTTCCTTGATGGATGTTATTGTTGAATAAATTGATATCTTTGAGATAGTATGCATGCAGAAGTAGAATGCATAAATTTTCATTTTCTTCTGCCAAGCCGATCATATAAATGTTTCAATTTCTTGTACAGCTGCATATCTCCCAGGTCGCTCAGATATTTAGTGCTTGCACCACTGGCAAAAGGTTCTGAATCCTAAACTTGTCAAGGGATCTTGGACAAAGGAGGTACCAATCAAATAATTAAACATCAAGTATTTTAGCATGTTTTTGCTGGCGAGAAGAATTAATTAATTCATTTATATTTTCAATGTCATTGATATGCGATCATGGTCCATTTTTCCTTTTCGTCTTGGGACTTTCAGGAAGATGACTGTATAATAGAGTTTGTCAAAAAGCATGGTTGTAAGAGGTGGTCCCTTATGGCTAAGTTCTAATCAGGTCGTATAGGCAAGCTGAAAAAGCAGTGGTTCTACACAACACTACACCTAGAGGGGGGTGAATAGGTGTAATCCAATTTCTATGGCCTTTTGAAAATTAGTCAAACAAACAGTTAATAAATAAATCAAATAGCACACATAATCAACACATGATCTTAATCACAGAGTGAAAACTCATTTGAAGAACATCTTCAAAATCTAAAATCACTCCGGGTGTAAGACACCACCTCAAATCCACTATAGAAATTTTAGTTTGTTACAACCAATTTAGAGACACTCACAAAACTTTTGTAGTAGCTAAACTTGGCTTGCAATACCACGAGTGACCCACTCGATCTCTACACGCATGTAGTGTCGGAACTCCGACTTTCCTATAGCTTCCCACGAGAACCTCTTGATCTCTGCATCAATAGCAGCTTCGGACTCTTCCGGCCAACAAATATGTCCACTTCAATGGACTCAAGTAAGAGTTGATTTTGAGTGTTTTGTGGTAGAAAAGTGTTTATCCAAGAGAGAATCAACCAAATGGGGGAGAGGTTGCTCTAAGAAGTTCTTGGAGACCCTTAGGGTTTTTGCTCTGATTCTCCACGCCTAGAACAGAGGTTAAGTTGTTCTATTTATAGTTCCAATCAAATGAGGCGCTTCAAACCCTAAATTGTAAGAAATCTGGAACATTGGCTCGAGCGAAGTATCGAGCGAAGGTCGAGTGGCACAATCTGCCTGAGTTCGCTCAAGCTCAGAGTCGAGCGAGTGTCGAGCGACACACTTTGCCTGGGTTTGCTCGAGCTCAGTGTCGAGCGAGGGTCGAGCAGTTCACTCTGCCTGGGTTCGCTAGAACTCAGTGTCGAGCGAGGGTCGAGCGGTGCAATCTGCTTGAGTTCGCTCGAGCTGCATGTCGAGCGAGTGTCGAGCGGTGCAATCTGCCTGAGTTCGCTCGAGCGCCCTGTTGAGCGAGGGTCGAGCGAAGTCACGTGTTCTGACCAATAACGGGCACACTTCAAGCACGCTTCAAGCCTTTCCGCCACAATACTTGTTACAACACTATTTTACACAGGTTTTCACAAGAATATGCCAATACGCTCATTTTTCCCTCAACACAAGCAATGCAAAGAAAGGTAGGTGTTGTATGTTTCTAGTTAGGAAATCAGTTTTGGAAGGCATTCTAATTGCTGTGCATATTTCCTGTACTTAAGTTCCCATTATATCTTTCATGTGCGATTGGTTAGTTTTCCAGATACTGTAATAAAAACTTCACGATGGTATCTCCCAGTTCAAGTCTACAAGCAGCTAAATGGGCCAAATGTTTAGTATCTAGCATGTCTGCATGTAGTGTTGTGTATTAGCTAATAGTATTATATATTAATATTTTAGGTGGCACAATCATTTAGACCCAGATATAAAGAAAGATGCATGGACGGATGAGGAGGAGTCAATTCTTGGTAATTACCACCAAATCTATGGTAACAGGTGGGCAGAAATAGCGAGGTTTCTACCTGGAAGGTATGTGTCTAAGATCAATTTATCGATATAGATTACTACTATGTCTAAGATCAATTTATCGATATAGATTACTACTCATAGAATAGTATCATTCTTGGAATACCTATTATATAATTGTAACAATGCGGTCAAAAGATCCCAATTGAGATTGACTTACTGTATTTTGTGGAGTTTCGAAAGCAAACTGTTTTGGACGCATTTCTTTAACAAAGGGAAACAATTCAGTTTATATAATTTTTGCAGTCATGCTAAAAGTAAATTATGACAAAAAAAATTTCTGAAACAACTCTGTGTGGCGAGGGACTCTTGTTTGCAAGTTAGCCAGTTTGGGTTGGAAATTTGTGGGAGCGTAACCTTTTGGTTTCTTGGATATGAGATTGTCCTTGTTTAGGGACTGAGCAAGACAGGTATCTGCCAAAATATATTGATAAGGTGCAGAGAGAGAAAAATAACTGAATGAGTTATCTTCTGGGTAGGGATTACCAAATGATGTTGTTTGGCTCCCCATCTGCAGCAAGCTTCAAAAAAGTTACCACATTCATCTCATTTGATTATTGATGAAATCTTATTCCTAAATGTTTGTTACTCAGATGTTTGGGCAAAAATTAAGTATTGTCTTGTTCAATTGAAAAATGGGAAAATGCCGCATGTGTGTGTGCATTTGTACCATCTATCAGATCATATGTTTGCGTGCAATTATCAAATAGAGTAATCCATACCTTTTAATGGACGCATTATAATCTTCTCATAGTTCATTAATGTAAAAATCAGCAGGACGGACAATGCAATTAAGAATCATTGGAATTGCTCGATGAAGAAGAAACTCAATTTACAATCTAGCGATGTTTGTCGATTGGATATGAATCTCTCCTGGTTTCTGCAGTCCTGAATCAAAACCTACATCTTCAGATTTCTTCAGTTCGAAAACTAAAGTTGAATGCATGAAGATTAATGTAGAGGGATAGAGGTTTGGAAAAATCTTCCCTCTTAATCACAATATGGGTTTGGGGAACAGTGTTGACACTTGTCCTACAGATTTGGTTCTTGGAAATCCTTATGGAAGAGAGATTTGTTCAGTGGCAAAATCTGTAACTGGTGAAATTTCAGAAAGAGGGGAAAGTGAACCATTGGATCCACTAAATGGGACACTATTTGATGGAACAGGAACTGCTGCAGCTGGTATCATCACTAGATCCTTTGATGCATCTTCTTACACTAAACCATGTTGTAATTATGTTGAAGTTCTTCCTGTTGCTGGTAAAATATTTGAATCTCCAAAAAGGTCAGGGGATTATGCCTTAGGTGTTATGAATACAGGAGTGGGCAATAAATCTGACAACCTATATACAACTTCGATAACGTTGGAACTTGATGAGGACATGAGCCATGTCTACATTAAAAACAAAGTCCATAGGGATTTGCTGCATGATGTAGATACAAATCATGGCTGCTCACCTTCTGAGCCACCTTTGCTGAATGATTTGGTTAATGCTATAGAAACTGGTGGATTTCCAAATTCAGATGATTTGAGGCATCCGATGACTCCATTTTGTTATTCTACTCCAGGTTCCCTTCAACAAGGTATGTATGCATCTGGTAGCAGCCCAGAATCCATATTACGGAACTCAGCAATGACCTTTGAAAATACACC
Organism: Carya illinoinensis; assembly: GCF_018687715.1. NCBI lineage: Eukaryota > Viridiplantae > Streptophyta > Magnoliopsida > Fagales > Juglandaceae > Carya > Carya illinoinensis. The sequence goes on from NC_056763.1 coordinate 26,992,860, forward strand.
TTCAATAATAAGGAAAAAAGAGTTCCACTAAAGCTGGTAATGCCAACATTCCAAATGTCACCTGCACACCTGAGCGTCGAGTCTCATCTAGTCTCTAGTCGTGGTGGACGAGATGTCAATAGTACAGACTTCCTAAACATGAAGCAGGGTTTCAGCTCTTTCTTTCATAGACCTGAGACTTCAGTTGGTTTTGTGTCTCTAGGGAGATGCCTGGAATATGCATTTGACTTGGAAAAGGATTCAGTCCCTGCTAAATGTTGCCAATTAGTATCTGCAAGTGCATCTCAAAATCCTGATATTGGTGCAAATACAATGTTGATACCTTAAAATGATTGGATTGTAAGTGATTACTTTTTCTTTGGATTTTTACCCATTTCTCGGCTATCAAACTTGAGCCTAAAACCTGTATTGCAAAGATGTACTTCCATTACCAGGGACAGAGTAACTAAGATCTGATCACATTAAAATTTTCCTAGTTTGTTTCTATGTACACAACATCATCTCATCAAATTACATTCTGTTAGGTAGGGGTGACTGTATTGTGCACAATAGATCTCTTGATCAATTGATGCCTTCGTCTTGTTACCGGCCCTACATCTGTGTCAAATTGGAAATCTGTGTTTCTAGTTGTTCATCCTAACTTCTGTTCTTAATGTCCCCTATGTGATTAAATCACAAGAGTTGTACCATGAAGGTTGAATAAAAATTCAATTATAAGTTTTTGATGTTGAATTGTTTTATTATTCTTGGTAGGGATTTTCTAGTGTGCATATTATACCCTCTTAAGCTATCACATGCTTGGGAACTTAATTCAATGGAGAGGAATGAATGTAAAGTGGCATTCGTTGCATTTGTTCTTCGAGTGAATAATGACTACAAAACTAGGCAGTTGTTAAAAGTGTCACCTGGACTAATATTAGTTTGAATGCCATTACTTGTAGATTTCTTCAAAGGAAAATGATAGACATATAACACTTTTTACAATTTTTTTTACAACTAAATTTTTGGAAAGTAATGTATAAAAGTAATATCACTTTACATATATATCTTGGTTTTAGAATATGATTATATTAAAAATTATAAAATGAATTGTAAATGTATCATTACTCTTCTTCAAAAGAAGGTAAGGTGATTTTATGCAGCAATATCCAGTAAAGCAGCCCGCCCCTACTGATATATATGGATCAAAAGACACGAGCTTGTTTGGATTTAAAGATGAGATGAGATAATTTTAAATGAAAGTTAAAAAGTTGAATAAAATATTATTATAATATTATTATTATTTTAAAATTTAAAAATATTGAATTTTTTATTATATTTTATATAAGAATTTAAAAAAATTATAATAATATGATAAGATGAGATAAAATTCTTTCTAAATCTCAACGAGATTAAATTGTTCATAATACATTGAAACCCCCTTGGTTTATTTCTTTTCTTCCCATCCATTGATTGCCCATAAATTACGCTGTTTTTTTTTTTTTCTTTTTCCCCTCTCTCTCTCTCTCTCTCTCTCTCTCTCTCTCTCTCTCTCTCTCTATATATATATACACTATGCCGGTAACCGCTGGGCATGCCATCCCAGTCAAATTCAATTATTTATTTATTTATTTTTCATATTTTTTAAATATTTTTAAATATTTTTAAAAAATAAAAAATACATCAATACATTAAAAATTATTTTCTTAATTATTAAATAAAAAAATTAAAAATACTGAACGGTACATTTGAGTTGTACCAAGTGGTGCTACTCTACCGCCTGAGTAGCACCTTTCAAAGTGACCAGCACCGCTCAAAGTGACCACTAGTCACTTCTTTTTTTCTTTTTATATTTTTTCAATGGATTTAAATATTTTTAAAAAATAAAAAAAATACCAATACACTTAAATCAATTCTTTAATCACTAAGTAAAAAATAAATTTTAAAATTTTAAAAAATAAAAAATAAAAAAATAAAAGACCTACTGTCACTTTGAGTGATCAGTCAAGTGGAGACAGCATACAAACTTTGTTGATATATATATAGGGAAAAACTTGTTTGCCGAATGGGGTTGATTGTTCTAGTTGACCTTTGGTTAATTTTTTTTTTTTTAGTGATTAAGGAAGTGATTTTAAATGTATTAAAATATTTTTTTATTTTTTAAAAATATTAAAATAATATTAAAAAAATTTAAAAAAAATAAACTCGGTAAGAGCTGGCACCACAGTAACCCGACCCATATATATATATATATATATACATATATTGGCTATTGCAGGTCATAATTTTGAAAAAAAAAAAAAAAAGAGTTCATAATTCTGATTGTTTGACGAATCTGTCATTGATCAGATACCTCGGTTAATAAATTCAAGACAACCTAGGCCTTAGACGAAGTCACCGAACATCTCTCTTTTTTGGGCCCTTTCACATAGTTGTAAATTTTGAACGGGAAGCATGTCGGTGAGAGTAGCCAGCCCAGATGTGCGTTTTCGTGGATAACGAAGCGGCTACATTTGCGTTTTCTACACCCTTTTAGTTCGATCAGCCAGTTGAACTGTTCAAGTTTTGCAGGTACCCTTTCAAAAAAAAAAAAAAGTTTTGCAGGTACCCAATCTTGAATGATTCCATTTTTTTTAAAAAAGAAAGTACATCCCAACACATTAAAATAAGTCTTATTCTTATCACCGTTTTGCTTGAAATAGATAATACACCAACTTATTAGAAAAAAAAAAATCAAAAAATCTATTTATAAGCTGATAGGTTACACATCTAATAAAATATTTACATAATATAATTTAATTTAAAAGATAAATTTTAAAATTTAAATATTTTAAATCAAATCTTATAATTTAAATAATATAAATAATGATCTCTATGCACGAACTTAAAAATATAATAATTTATTTTTAAAAAAATATATGCTATCTCTCAAAATGTGATAAGTTATATTTTTTATTATAGGCGAAAATTTATAATTTTAAGTGGGGAAGATTGGAAGAAGGTGCCATAACTTTAAATGAAAAACACCAAATTGCTAATAAATTGAGCTGAAAACATTAGCTTTCATTTTCTGTCATGAACTAATATATCATGGATAATGATAGCTTTATTACTATTTAAAATTTTATTTTTATTTTTTTAAAATATTTTTTAAACATATTTAATTATTAAAGAAAATTTAAAAAAAAAATAATTTTATTAATATTGACTTCTTTAATTATTAAATTAAAAAAATATATAGAAGTAATGAACCAATCATTATTCTTATATCATCTGGAATTAATTGGAAAAACTGCTGGCTGCAAGAGACAACGTGGCTAAACGATACTATAAAAGGATCCATTGTTGCTCCGTACTTTTGACCGGTCACAGTCACACGGTCTTACTTGCTCTTTTGAGCCTAATCAATGGAACGATAAAGTACGCCGATTAAAGCGGCCAAAACTAACCAAAAGCAGAATCCAAACCAACCCGATTCGTTGCTTTCTTCGCTGTCTCTCTCTCTATCTCTCCCCCTTACTCGCATCTTCTTATCCAAATTCCTATAAAGTCTCTCCATTGGCTCCATTCCGATCTGTTCATTTTCTCGAGAAAAATATTCTGTTTGGTGAGTTTGCGTCTTAAATGATGTCGTCGGAGAAAACTATTTTGGTAACCGGCGGGGCCGGGTTCATTGGCTCTCACACCGTTGTCCAGCTTCTCAATGAAGGGTTTAGGGTTTCCATCATAGACAATCTCGACAATTCCGTCAAGGAGGCGGTTGATAGGGTTCGGGATTTGGTGGGGCCCCAGCTTTCTCAGCAACTAGAATTCCATCTGGTACCACATTTCCCGCCTGTTTGACTCTCTGGAATTTCTCGTGTTTTTGCAGCTGAGAAAATGAGGGGAAAAAATTACTCAATATTAGTGGGATATTTTTGGCCAATGCTGGTGCTGGTTTTGATTTCTAAAATTAGAATTCAATTAAGTAGTATCAGGATCAAATGAATTGGTACACCGTACATTCGTGTTTTTATCCATTTTTTAAAGGTTTATTGGCAACCAAACTGTGGGTTTGGGGTTTTGGCTTGCTTTCATTATAATACTACGTGGTGGTGTGGTTGCAGGGTGATCTTAGGAATAAGGACGACTTGGAGAAACTCTTTTCCCAAACACGGTACTGAGATGCGTTTTTTTTCTCGCTTTTCTTAATAGACTTTTACACCATCATTTCCTGGTTTCGAAAATTTAATGTAAAAAAATATCTTCAGAGATATATGGCTCTTTAAATATAAAATTTTTCTTTCCGGGAAAATTTTGCTAAGAGTCGTTTTCTGTTGAAGAAAACGAAATTTGAGTCTTTTCTTGGTTTGTTATGTGAATTCACTGTCGCTTAATTTTTTGGCATTGGGTCTTGTATCAACGTATGAGACAGATTTGATGCTGTGATCCATTTTGCTGGCCTAAAAGCTGTCGCGGAGAGTGTTGCATATCCTCGCCGTTATTTTGACAACAATCTGGTTGGCACCATCAATCTTTATGAGGTTATGGCAAAATACAATTGCAAAAAGGTGCGCCTCAGATTTAATTTCTTGAGCTTATCTGTCTTGTTTTTTAATCTTATACCTGTGCGCCCATTATTTGATGCCAAAGAGGAATAGTGTATATCTGGAAGTGAATAAGATATCTAACTGCTAAATTGTGAAGGTTTGTAATCTTCAGTGTGTAGTTCTTTTCCCTGCCCTCGGTAGTTATAGCATTAATCTCCCGGTGAACTTTTTGCACGTGCACCTTTTTGCATAAATTTCATCACATGTTGTCATGTTCTGCCCCTAATGAAACAAAGAATGTTTTCATGTGGGAATGTAGATGGTTTTCTCATCATCTGCAACTGTTTATGGCCAACCTGAAAAAATACCCTGTATTGAGGATTTCGAGTTGCAAGCTATGAATCCGTATGGACGGACTAAGGTACGTATTTTGCGTCCTTAATAATGTTTCTTTGGCACTTCTTTCTTTATCACCTTTCAGATTAATTAAGTAATCCCATTTGCTATTTCTTGCAATCAGAGGAGTATGGGTTCTTTATTTACCTGACATTCAATTTATTCGATCTTTCTAGCTTTTCCTTGAGGAAATTGCTCGAGATATTCAGAAAGCAGAGCCAGATTGGAGAATTATATTACTTAGGTACTTCAACCCTGTTGGGGCTCATGAGAGTGGTAGAATTGGTGAAGACCCAAAGGGTATCCCAAACAATCTCATGCCATACATACAACAAGTAGCTGTTGGCAGATTGCCTGAACTTAACGTATATGGCCATGATTATCCAACAAAGGATGGTACTGCGGTATGTTATTTTCTAGTAAAGAATTTTGAGTAGGATTGGATAGGATGGGCCTGTTTGACCTAGACCATGAATGGTTATATATTCCAGTTACAATCCTTTGTAAGCCTCGTTTGACTTTCTGTCATCACTGGATTTCAATAGAGATGACAGAGTATTATTTTTTGGTTATTAAGTTTCTTTGTTTCTGATGAACAGGTACGAGACTACATCCATGTCATGGACTTGGCAGATGGACACATTGTTGCTCTGCGGAAGCTTTTCACAACAGAGAATACCGGTAATCATTTCTTCCTAATCACATATTTAGATGCTAAGGAATCTGCTGTTGCATGTTAACTGTTTGTTAGGCATCATCTTGGGGTTACTATTAGAATCTCATTTTAGCATTTGGGTGAGGCAAAAGTAAATTAACCAATAGTTTACTCTCTTAGGTTGCACAGCCTACAACTTGGGGACAGGATGCGGTACATCAGTACTTGAAATGGTCACTGCATTTGAGAAAGCTTCCGGCAAGGTGAGTGTTCTCTCTCTCTCTCTCTCAGAGATATTGAATACATGCTGAATTTTTTGAAAAAGTCTAGTTGCAAGCACACTTGTGCACTAAGCAAAACTCGAATTTTTTACTTCAGAAAATCCCCATCAAACTATGTCCAAGGAGGCCAGGAGATGCTACGGCTGTTTATGCTTCTACAGAAAAAGCTGAGAAAGAACTTGGATGGAAGTATGTGGTTATTCTATACTTCTTATGCATTCCAAGTTGCATGACATTGATATTCTTTCATATTTGCTATGATACAACTTTCAACAATGAGATGGATCCTTTCTAACATAACATACTTGAATGTACTATGATTTCTGTGGACTGAGTTACAAAGCCTGATATATGGCTGATAATGTTTGTCTATTAGCAACTAAGTTGGTGCCTTTTTCCAGGGCGAGATATGGTATTGAGGAGATGTGCAGGGACCAATGGAATTGGGCAAGCAACAATCCATGGGGGTACCAGTCCAAACCCTGAATGGCATGCTTAAGTGCGTAATATACAAGGATGTAAAAACCCTTCGGATCACATTCTACCCGACCACATCCCACATTTTTTTAAGCTACCTGCCTTTTCCATCAAGAAAAATAAGATTTGTAAACTTGTTTCTGCAACTCATATTTAAGAAAAACAGAAAATGAATATCCAAAGTCGTTCATTATATATATTGTTGTCTTGTGAATCAGCATGCCTTTCAGTTGGGGGCATGCTGGTCCTTGCTCCTGTCAACCACTGAAATCTCACGAGTAACTTAAATATTGGGTAGAACTTTGCATCCTGTCCAAGGAAACAAATCAATGGTATTTCGGTTTTTGGTAGAAGGAAAGCAGAAAGTGATTGATTGTGGATCAATGGCGTCTGTGAACTCACGAGCTGGTATCATTCCATATTGTCCATAGTTGCTTTTCTCCTGCTCTTAGTTTTGCAATAAAATAAATAAATAAATATATATATATATATTTTTAAACGACTACATTTATACCATAGAATGACTAAAAGTTATGACCTTGGATGTGAGATTACAATTTATATAGAGACAAACAGGTTGAAAATTCACATTTAGAATTACAAGATCATTTATTTCGACTTTTTTGTACTACTCTTTTGGGTCAAGTTATTTTAGTCGAATGGTAATGTTTGGTCATAAAAATTATTTGGAAATATTTGAAAATTTTGAGAATTTGTTTGATACTAGGTTTTGAGAAATGATAGATGAAATTTTGAATAATTTTTTTGTTACAAATAATTATTATATTTGAATTTGTGAAAATGAATAGATAAAGTTGAAAAATTGTTAGAAATATAATTTTTTTAGATTATTTTTTGTTTTAAAATTTATAAAAATTTTGTTAATTTTTTTATTTAAGTAATGATTAGAAAAATAAATTAAAATTTTGAAATAGAAAAAATTATAATAAAATTTAAAAAATGAAAAATATTAAAAAACACATGAGGAATGAAAGTCACTTACCGGTTTTACACTCAATTGGTCCCGAGGGATAGAACATCGGTGAAGAAAAACTCTACTCGCAACCGATTGGGGAAACCCCCGCGGCATCGAGTTCGATGTGGCAAATTAGAAACGATGCCATTTCTATCCCACGAAGCCCTTACGCCTTCTACACAGTCGGTCTTTGTCTCAGCGTATTCAATCTTCCCATTTCCATCGTTCAAACAAAAATGAGCACAACGGTTCCTTCGTCTTCCCCAAGCTCAGGTTTTATATTGATCTGCATGGTGGAAGATTGGGCGGCTTCTGGACCTAGTGTTGCATTTATTTTGTACTTTCCCACGGACTGCTTCATTGTGAAAGATATTACTTCAAAGAATATATTTATTAGCAGAGCCCAAGATAAGTATTCATCATAGATTGTTTGTAGAAGACGGGATCTTGAAATTTAATGAGAGGGAGACTATCGTGTTTGGATGCAAAGAAAATTAAAGAAATTCATGGAGAATGGGTGTCCATGTCCCAAAAGCTGTGCTTTTTCTCCTACTCACGAACTATGATTTTTCTCCTACCCAGACGACCACAGACCTCTGCTTTTTCTCCTACCCGCGAAGACAAATCACGACTACAAATCTGCTTCTTTCGTCATCTCGTGTTGTTTTCGTCTTTTTGTTTTTTTTATAGTTGGATTTAGATGGAGAATATAACAGCAAGTGAACTGGTTGAATTTGGGGTTGGCACTCTGCTCGTATACAACTATGCATCACCATTGCTGCCCCAATAATTGGAGAAAAAATAAGCGCATTGGGTGGGAGAAAAAGTAAGAGCTTTGGGTTGGGAGAAAAAGTAGACGCAGGAAAATATGCTCGCTGCCATGCACAAACAAGAAGCTCAAAGAGAGCTTGAAGAGCTAGAAGGTGAAAATGAAGAAGTTTCTGGAGAGAGTTTTTGGACAGATAGCTCAGAAGGTGAAAATGCAGAATGTTTTTTTGGGCTTTGCTAGATACAGCCGATAAATACAGTTGGTGGTGTGTAGTTAACTGTACAGAATGAATAAAAAAAATTATAAAAAAATTATTTTATATTTAAGAAGACTTACATGAATAAAAAAAATTATAAATTTTTTTTTCATGTAGGTCCCGTATTAATTTTTTTTTTTTTACGACTGTACGTCGACTGTATTTTTCGACTGTAAAAAATATTTTTCATGTTTTTTACTTTTTCTGACAGATACTGGAGTGATACAATCAGCCGATTACACAGCAGTTGCAAACGCTGGTTGTCCGTAGCAGTTGACCATGAAGAGAACATGTCAAGTGGCGAATAATCTAGATACAAATTTTAAACATATAATTTTTTTTTTTTTTATAAAAGTGTGTTTTATTAAGAAAAAAATAATTATTTTAAGTTTTCTTTACAGTAAACTATTATTTTATAAAAGACTTTCACAAAACTTACACATTTTACGCTTATATCATTTTTTGTCAAGGACAAGTTCTAACTAATAACTATTGCTTGGATGCATGAGTAATTTATAGGCTCATTTAGATTCAGATGGTATTTTATCTAATCTCATCTTATTATTATATATCTTTTAAATTTTTACATAAAATATAATAAATTATTCAATTTTTTCATATTTCAATTTAATTTTTTTAAATTTTAAAATAATAATAATATTAAAAAAAATTAACAATATTTTATTTAATTTTTAAATATTTAATTAAAATCATCTCATCTCATTTCTGAGTTCAAATTAACCCGAGTGTATTAGTTGTGCACATGATCTTCATCTGAGGACACACTAGCTAGGAGTGTATGAGTTACATTAGCCAAAAATACACAAATAGTGGTAAGCGGTTTCAATTTTTAAGTTTTATGTCGACTTTTGACACGAGATTACGGATATATTATTAAAGTACGGAGCTTTAATTTGTTTCGTCAAACTATGGCGTGCGTCACATTTTTCTCCATTATATGGTTTTTAATTAGGATCTCTTTTTCCCCCTTAATATCCATATAACATTGATTTTTCGAACCCTACCTCAAAAAATGGGTAAATATCTTGAATCGCTTTCTCTTTCATCATCTCTCTCGAGTTCAAACTGATCAATATATAAATATAGAAATGGAGACGGAAAGAAAGACAATACGAGATAGACACTTTTGAAGAAGATATATAATCTGTTTGTTATGAAAATCAAATCATATGATTATCATAATATCAATAAAGATTTTATTCTCAAGTTGATGTGAAGAATATTTCTATTAAAGTATTTATATATTAAAATTTAAATCTTACAAATCAAATATTATTAAAAATAATATAACATCAAAATTCAAATGTTATTGAATTTGATATTATCTCACAAAAGAAGTCTTCAAAGTTCAAAGTAAAAAAAAAAATAATAATAATAATAATAATACACTTTAAAACAATCGGTCGTCTACATTATTTCTCTTTCCCTCCTTATAATTTGGCAAGTTTATCTTTTTCTTTTTTTTCTTTTCATTTTTTTTACATATTTAAATATTTTCAAAAATTTTAAAAAATACACCAATACACTAAAAGACAATTTCTTAATAATTAAGTACAAAATAAAATTAAAAAATTATATACATAATTAATAAATTAATTTTTAGTGTATTTTTTATCTTTTAAAAATATTTAATTATATTAAAAAATATTAAAAAGAACAAAAATAATTAAAAAACTCAAATGTGCTAGGTGGTACCGAATGGTAGGCAGCAGCCTAGCACTACTCTTCCCTCTAACTTCTAAGCAGTATTTTTTTCTAAGAAAATACTACTTTGTCTCTTAAAAGTGATCACTCCATTTGACCGCTTGTCAAAAAAAAATTATTTTATTTTATTTTTTATTTAATAATTAAGGGAAAAAATTTTAGCACGTATTGGTGTTTTTCTTTATTTCATTTAAAATATTTAAATATATTAAAAATGTGAAAAAAATAATCCAAAAATAAAAATATCAAAATATGTTAGTGGTCAAATGGAGAAGCGCTACTCAGGGAAAATAGTAGTTTTTCTAAGGCAATTGCTAGGGCTCCCGACGGTTCTGACCGACAAGGCAATTTTTATTTTTTTATTTTATATAATTTTTTAAGTATTTTAAAGTCACGTTAAATATTTTTAAAAAAATTTCATAAACTCATTAAAATATACTTTCTTGACTATTCAGTATTATTAAAAAAAAAAACATATCCACTTTTTTCCAAGCAATATTTCATGTGTTTTTTTTAATTATTTTTTAAATGACTTTAAATATTAAAAAAATTCGTAAATTTATTCAAACAATAATTTCTTAATTATAAAATATTAAAAAAATACAAATCAGTATACACTCTCTAAAGAATTGTCGGTGACTTTATTCTTCTTCCAGCACTTTTTTTTTCTAATCATTCTTTTTCCAGTTGAGACAGTGATTTGCTGTTTCCTCAACTAAAAAATGTCGACTTTTGTACTTATCAAACACAGGAGTCAACTTTCTTGTCCATTCTTTCTTCAAAAAAAAATTTTATTTTTTATTTTTATTTTTTGAAAACTTGCTTCCCTCAACTTTACTTTGGTTGACGTCTTCAATATTTTTACTAAGTTTTTTCTTAGTTACTTTTTTTTTTTTTTTTCCTTTTCAAGTGTTCTATGTATTGGATGCAATGAATATGGAGAAATGATGTTTAGAATTCTAGATTTTGTAAGTCTCGTATATTCATTTAAAAAAATAAATAAATTTGATATTTATATAATAAAAATCATGTCTTTAATAATATATCTCGTTATTTTTTTAAAGAATAGAATTTACAAGACTTTCATTATCTTAAAATTATATGACATTACTCTTTTAATTATCTAGTATGGTAAAAAATAATTTAACATTTTGCTCTAGAAGGATCTCATTTCCAAAGAGGGCATGCAAGACTGCAAGTCCTCATGAATTCATCAGCAAGTTGCATAAATTCCAGGAAAATGCTTGTAACATGATTGGATGATGACAATTTTTGGCATCCTTATTTGGAAATTAATTAACCTTTTCTAAATACATATTAAACGAATGTTTGATTATAAAAAAAAATTATAAATGCACCAATCTCGTTTGTATTTCACCCAAAATAAATAAATAAAGCCTCCAAGTTGCAACCCATATTGAGAAGAATAATGTTAGATATAAGTTTTAAATAGATAAGTTCTGTGTAGGTCTTTTGTAAAAGCTTAATACTACATGTACTTATAAGACTCATTTTGTTAGTTTTATTTTGAATTTCAAATTTCATGATTTTCAGCATATTAATAATCGATATATAGAGAAATAAATTTTTTGTAAGTTTTTCTCAAGTACATTTAACATTTTTCTTTGTAAAAATGTGAGCCTCATTCTAAAAGTATTTTTTTAATACTTTTTCATAGTGAAATTCATTTTTTTTTTTTTTTTGTACAATGAATGTAAGAATATTTTTCCCTTAGGCCAAATGCCCAGAAGGTAGGCTTGAACAAGGTAAGCTCGACTCAGTTGGGTGACCTCCCGACCCATCAGGACTCGATACAGGGCCTTGATTGCACGGAAAATCCACCATGATGTACATAAATAAAGAACAAGCCACCTCGCGTAACCTTGAGCAGACAACTGGACGCAGATCATAAGGAGTCATTGATCTTCTAACGGATGGGAAAAATAGAGCCTGTGACATGCATCCACAGGATAAGCGGGGGCACAGAGTCACGCCGTATTAATTATGCTACGCCGAATGCCATGCCTTATTAAAAAAATCTGACTGTATGAACTGTTAAGGAGATGCATTCTTCCGACACTGAGCATGTGTAGTCGATTTCAAGGAACCAGGTATATAAGGCCACCCTCAGATACAAAAAAATGGTTGGATTCTCTGAACTTTCAATTCTCTTATACAAAACATTAAGACGATTTTAATTTTAACAGTATAGACTTCCTTGCCATCGTCTTGTAGTGTTTTTTTTTTCGGTTTTAATAAGCCCAAAACCAAATATCTGTTATGAAACTAATATATATATATAGAGAGAGAGAGAGAGAGAGAGAGAGAGAGAGAGAGAGAGAGAGAGAGAGAGAGAGAGAGATGAAAGAATGTGTAGAATTTAATATTGAAAATCTTGAAAGATATCTGTATATATATATATATGAATACAAATGAGGTCTTAGCCATCATAATTGATGGTTAAGGACAATCAATTATGACGGTTACATGCGGTTATAATTGAGGGTTAAGGACGGTCAATTATGACGACTACAGACAGTCATAATTGACGGCTATGAATAGTCAATTATAACAGTTAAGAATGATTAATTATGACAACTACAGACAGTCATAATTGACGACTATGGACGGTCAATTATAACGGCTAAAAATAGGCAATTATAATGACTAAGAATAGTTATACAGATCAATTTATAACATCTTATTTGATGAGAGTCCAATTCAAAAATGTACAAAACACAATGATAACTATTAACTATCAACTTACGCCGATCTTATCCATTGGAGCGTATACAAATTATTTCTCGCTAAAAAAATCCATGAACTTCTCCCTCATGGGTTCCACAAAGTGGACACCAAGTATTGCGAAGGGCAATATCTAATGAAAGGATCTTTTGCCTGCCTTTTTTCTACATGCTAGAAAAAATAAAAAGCTTGCCACGTCAAGCACCCGGTTTTTGGACCAATCCAGTTAGCCCACAAAACCGAAGACAGCTGGCTATTTTAGCTCACACGTCCAGTTCTAGTTCTGACTTGGTAAAATTGAGACACATTTCCTTTTCAATCCTGTTTTAAAAAGACTTTGGGGATTGGATTTAATTCGAATCGGATTCTCATGTTTCTCCTTCAATATTACATCATTATCTTATTAGTATTGATGACATGGCATTATCCATTCAATTTAGTTTTTATTTTAAGATAAAAAAGTATTTAAAATTGATGAAAAAGTGCTACAAATATTACTCTGTGAAAGGAGTATATAGCTTGGTACGGTTGATTATGATCAAAATCTTTTATTTATTTAAAATAATATTATATACAATTTTATAGTGTGTAAGTTCCGAACATTTTCATTAAACAAAATAGAATTTATTATTAAAAAACAGTTTTTTTTCTTACTAATATCAAATTTATCTTTTTTTTTTAAAGAGAGTTGATAAAATTTATCAAGTCAAGACCGTACAAATATTTTTTCTTTTTATCCGAGTGCCGACCTTTGTTTTGTGTTCTATCTCTTATCACAATTTTCTCTCGACGCCAAAAAGACACACACACGTATATATATACACACACACACATATATATATATATATATTTATGGGTGAAAGTATAGGGAAATTTCCTGAAGATCGCAATCTTAAGACCCAATGAAAAATAGAAAAAGAAGATCACAGAGGAAACGTGGCAAACGTAATAATGCATGGGGACATTACAAGCACTCAGTCTCCAAATATGCTCATTCCTCGTAAGTGGAAATGAGTTTTTTCTTTTCTTATTTTTTTAATATTTTTTATTATTAAAAAAATAAAATATATTAATATATTAACAAATATATTCATTTAATAATAATATTATCATTTTCCTAACGTATGGATAGAAAAAGGCTCCTGACAATCCACGTATACCGCCAATTTTGTGGAAAATGATGACCAAAAGGAAAAGTATGCAGCGCCTATTAAAATAACGCGTGCAAGATGAGCCACGGGCGTTTAATCAGCCACACTTTTCTTACCATTTCTAATCACGTATGCATATCTGACGTAAGTTTTTTTTTTTTTATTCCATATATGACGTAAGTTTTTTTTTTTTGAAAGGATATCTGACGTAAGTTGAAAGTGATAAGTTGCTCTTTTACCCGTACTAATGCATCGGATTCCATCATAATTTTATAATTACGTGTTTGGGTGAGAGTAGTATTAAGATGAGTAACCTCCTGAAAAGTCTTGCACCCCTCGGTTTTTATTTTTTAAAAATTAAAAGTTATAAAATTTAAAACTTAAGTAAAAAATAAAAAAAAAATTGATAAAATTAACTTTTATTATAATATTATATCTAAAACTCAAAAGTGTTTATCAATAAAAATGAATAAAATAGAGTCATTCCGTGCTACTTTAAAATGTTAAAGATGCCTTGAAGCTTTTTGGTATATTAAAACTTGTCTGGGTGATAGTGTTGTAATGAATGATGTTGATAGGCAGGGAAAAGACAGACACGGAGCCGATTTGAGCAACCTTTAAAATAATGTTGCTCGACAAAATATTGAGAAAAATAAGCAATACTCTCAGGTCCCAACTAAATGTTGTCGTCACATGTCCCTCGTCCCAATTGACTTCATTAGTAAGCGTGAAAAGGCAAAGGCTTTGGGTTTAAATTTCCAACTGGACCATTTCCATTTCCATTCCACGGGGAAGCTGCAGTGCGAGTAACCTCTGAAATTCCCAAGAAATCCATCAAATGTAATTAATATAAATCCATAACTCTTTCGTCCTCCTCGATCGCTACTAACCCAACATGGCGAGAGAAAATCAACCGCAGTTCATCCTGGAGATCGTTGTGCTTTCAGCGGAGGGACTGGAGACAACGGCCTCTTCTTTTACTCTCTTTTCACCCCGTATCAGACCCTTCGTCGCCTTCACCATGGTACCACCCGGTCCGAAGAAGTGTCGCGTGTACAAAACAAGGGTGGACGATGAAGGAGGGACCAACCCCAGCTGGGGTGACAAGTTCCGTATCCCTCTGGACGCCACTTTCTTAGCAAACAGATACTCCGCCATTTATCTCCGGTTATACACCAAGAGGCTCATTGTGGGTCAGGTCCAACTCGGTTGGTGTCAGATTCCGGTCTACGATATTGGGTCGCCGCCGGTTGGGCCCGTCCGGTACTTGAGTTACCGGCTGCGGGTTCGAGACGGTTCAAGATGCCATGGGATTGTCAACCTTGCCATAAAGTTAGAAAGTTTAGCCTCCGTTGCAGGACAAAGTGTTGTAGCTTCGGTGGGGTCACCGACAAACGACACGTCTCGAACGGTAATTGGAATACCGGCAACGTTGTTCACACGCATGGGTGAGTGTGAGGGCATTATGTGTGTGTCAAGTGTCACCACAAGTTAGATCCTAGTTGAAAAGATGTTTGAGTGGTTTATGAGTGGAAAATGTGAAAGAAAATAATTTTTCTGCGTGGTACCAAACATACCGTGTCAATGATTTGGGGGTGAAGTCTGATTGCTGCGCAATGGCGTCATTTTCTTTTGTCCCTAGTCGAGAAAAAGCTTGACCCTTTACTAAAGACAAAACAACTTCTCAGCCATTTAGTTGTTTATGATTTGATGGGGTGTACTGTTGCGTTTGATTGGCTTGCTAAATGAATGTTTTTCCTAGTTCAACTTTTATCCAATTTCAGCCATGTGTTCACTTTTGCATTCTCTTGTTGGATTACTACCCGAACATTATTTGTGTTTCCAAATGCATTTATTCACATTTTCTTAACCTCCTCAGACAAGCCGCATCATTCATTATTGTCATGGGCGGTGACACGTACGGTTCACCAAAATGGACTCTTTTAATAGATAAAATTATCCTCATTTTATCATTAACTTGACGAGAATACTTTTTATTTTTAAATAAAAAATTAGTCTGAAATCTAAAAATTAATTTCGGAATATGATCTACTTCAATCTGAAGGATTGCCTTTATTAGTTTGAGTATCAACGGGTGTTTCTATAACATGTTCTGTTTCTTGGAGTAATCGAAATCCACCCAAAAAGGCTTAATCAATATACAAGGAGAGTAGAATTTGCTGCCCTAGCTCACATCACAGTAAGAGCACTTCAAATTCTCCTCCCCATTTTCGCCACCACTAATGAAACCAATCTTATTCATCCATGTAAAAAAAGCAAACCTCTTTGACAATTCTAGATAGTCAAGTTGCGATGGGGATGAGCAACCCTCGCACATATCTTGCGATTGGACAAGTTTTCGATAATTTGAGCAATAATCCAATTTGGAAATCTTGGAGGAATGAGCTTCACCAAAAAGATCTCTATAAGAAGTTTTACTCTTTCCAGGCTCCAATATATTTTAGGATGGCATAGATGAGAACAATTATGATTCTATGCAACATGGTTGCAAACTTGTTGGTAGCCATTGACGTTGCTCTATTCTTGGAATGTGCAGAGAGAGAAGAATATCAGAAGGGGTTTTAGGTTGGTATTAGTGTTGATGCATAGAGAGAGAGAGAGAGAGAGAGAGAGAGAGAGAGAAGCTGTTGAAAATAGAATATGAGAGAATTTGAAGCCAAATGGGTACTCGAGGAAGGGGATGGAATTGCAACCTGGGTACTTGAATTGAAGCTGATTGGAATTGCAACCTGGGTACTCGAATTGAAGCTGATTGGAATTACAACCTGGGCTGATTGGGTACTCGACGAAGAGGATCCTCTCTTGAGGAAGGAGATGGCGATGTCAATGCCAATGGGTTGCTGTGCAAGTGATGGCTACAACAACGACTATGTTGACGGTGACGACAAGAGGGAGAGGGCAACAGGCGACATTTCATCAAAGAATGGATTTTACCCCTTGGTTGCTCTGGGAATCAGAGGTACGGAATAAATTTCTCTTTGATGAAACGCTCTGTTTATGGGTGGTAATATGTGACACGACCTGTTAACCCAATACGAACACGACACGATATAAGCGGGTTTGAGTTTAGCCTTATTGGATTTAGGTAATAACCAGTTGACCCATTAAGACATGATTGTTTAACGGGCTACTAACGAATCAACTCGTTATGACCCGTTAAGAAAATAAAAAGTACACTTCTGTCTTTCTATCTAAGAACATAAAAAGACAGAACAAAAAACTTTTATGATTGGTTTGTATCCTCACACATATTATAATGCTATTTGTAAATAGTGAGGACTTTGGATAAACAAAAGGATTTGGTTATGGGATAATAAAATTATAGATAATTTGGTTTATATGAGCGCAAAAAATAAATTTAGACAAGTTAACTGAAAATATAATGGAGTTAAACATCAACAAGAGCAATGAGGACGTTACACCATCTTCTGAGTTCATAATTGGTTTAAATTTGTATGTGTATTATCATATTTGAAATTGTAATATTAATATTTACAATGCACCATGCACTATGCATGACTTTGTAAGTTTGTTATTTTGTTTAATTTTTTATCATATCTTAAATTATTGAGATTTTCATTTTAATTTCGATATATTTATTATTGGATTGTAATTTTGTAACTGTGGTTAATTTTATATTTTTTTATAGACATTCTGATTTTAATATTTATATAAAATTAATCAGGTCAAATGAGTTAACAGAATGTGTTCATGTCCATTAATATAAACGAGTTAAAATATATCATGTCATGTTAACTTTTTTGTAAGATTCACTAACGGGTCGTGTCGTGTCAATTAGGGGTGGGCAGCGGGGCTCCGCACCCCACCCCCATTCGCCCCGCTCCCGCACGACGGGGCGGGGTACACCGCCCCGCATCTAGATTCTAGTCCCCCTAGCGGGGGCAGGGGGCAGGGACCCCTCACCTATATATATATATATATATTATATATATAAACATAAATATTTATATATACAAAAACATAAATATATGTTTATATATATAAATATATATTTATATTTTACAAATTGTGTATATATAAATATATATATTATAATTTGTTATACTTGTTCACAAATTATGTATTAGCAAATTTAAAAACTATATATTTTAAAAACTATTACATTACAACTTACACAAAATATGTATTAGCAAATTTAAAAATTACATAAATTTTAAATTATAGTCATATTTACAAAATTTAAATTTACAATTTAGATCTAAAAATATTTTTTTTAATACTTTTAGATCTAAAAATAATTTTTTAAAATAATAAAATATAGTTAATATTCGAAGTGAAAATCCCAATCCGCCCCGCACCCTGCCCCGGGGATGCGGTGGCGGGTGGCGGGGAGGAAAACCCCACCCCCGCACCATGCGAGGCGGGGTGGGGGGAGGGGGCTACCCCGCACCGTATGGGGCGGGTAGCACCCCTAGTGTCAACCTATTATCTTAATAGATCGTATTAGTGTTTAGAATTTCGATACGAAACCCTTAACGGGTCGTATTTGAGTTGACCCATTAACTATAATACACATGCCTTGACACGACACAAACATGATCCGTTAATACAATTTGACACCCCTAACTCTATTTCATTTATAAATGAAACCCTTCCGTCTTAGTGAGGCTTGCAAAGCAGTCCACATCAAGAAGAATTATTCTATTGTCGTAATCAGGACAGATCAAATTAGGTTTGCCAGATAAGTTTATAGCATTGGAGAACTTACCTTGAAATCACCTTGAACACCAACGGATCCTTCCCAAACTGAGATTCCCAATGACAATTTTTTCTTATTACCACCCTCAATACCAACAAGCTCTTACAATGTTTTGAGTTCAAATACGCAGTTCGTTTCAATCAGGGGGTACTGAACCTCAACAAGCGAGTAAATAGGGACATAGAAGAGCCATTGACTGTAGGAAATATCAAGTTGTATATTTGCCCCAAACAAATAACATTTGGAAAGGAAACGCCCAACAGATTTTGAAGACAACTAATGTGGTGATCGATCCATTGGCAAACACCCTTGCAGACGAGCACGAGCACTCCCAGACAGATTCCAAGGCAAGGACAAAGAGATCTGCAATGTTGAACCACCGCCACGACGATGACGAAAGTAAACCTGCAACTACATCTAACACAGAGAACAAAACCACCACAGTAACAGCAACGGATTTAAAGAGGTTGTGTAGTCTATTGACACGCTGCACATAAAGATACACTACGCATTGCTGGCCGGCATGCCATGCATGACATCCTGAGAGAGAGAAGTCTACTATACTTCCTCTTGAGCATGGCTGCTACTCTTCAAAATATTGTACTTGCAGAGCGGACAGGTAGCATTAATGTATAGCCACTTATCAACACAGGCACAGTGGAAATGATGACCGCAAGGAAGTTCTCTAAGCTCAACCCCATTGTCATAAGCACAGAGGCAGATGCAACACTCCTACAAATAATTGTCATTAGCATAATGTCAAATATGCAACCAATCTTAACGTGGGCACAAGGTTCTTATAAACCACCAAAATGTTGAATAGAACTCAGCTTTATAATGAATTATGCTTGATTAGTTGTAGAAAAAGGTTGTAGCATGTGTTTCTAAAAAACGAATATGTTAAATTTCATTTTGCCAAAAAAGAAAGATAGTAAGGAGAATAATGGCAATAATAATAAGACAATATGAGAAGAAAAGAAAGAAAGTTATCCCCCACCCCCCAAAAAAAAAAAAAAAAATTAGTTAACTACATACTGCATCCTCCGGTAAAAGAACATGTTCGGAGGGAGAATCAGTATCAGTGCCACATTCAGTCATTATTCCTCCATGAAGTCCTTGTACATCACCAGCAAGTTTCTCATTATCTCCAATCTTTCGGAATTTGTATTTTGAGAGCTGCTCAATATCTTCTCTTGTAGCACCTTCCTGTTTTGGGTATAGGTGATCAGATCAGAATAAAAAAATAAAAAATAAAAAGATAAGTGGTACAGGCGGAAGAACATCAATAGAAGTTACACTATTCATAAAGCACAAGTTTAGAACTAACAGTTATGTATTATCCCAAGTGATACACCACAGAAGAAACATAAAATATGGGGCAATCAGCTGTAGTTTCTGACACTTCCTCCCCCTGTGAGGCAACTGCATTAACTTATTGAAGTTGGGACCTTCATGCAACTGGGTTTCAAAAGCTCCATGAAAAATAAACACTGAAAAAACTATGAGCTCTATCTTTAGAAAATTGGAAAGTTCAGGGGGTCATATCTGTATGACTCGTGAAACCAAAAAATGTACTGTAAGCTCCATTTACCTGAAGCCTTTGAATTTAAAAACTATCTCAACTAATCTCATTTCATCTAATCATCACAACTTTTCCAAACTTTCAAATAAAATATAATAAACATTTCAACCTTTTCAAATCCAAAACAAAAATAATATTAAAAAATTATATTCTAACGATATTTTATTCAACTTTCAACTCTCATCTTATCTTATCTTAACTTAGCTCACTATCCAAACCTCCCCAACAATATTAGTTTAAGATGTTTTTGAAGAAGATGGCATGCGGGGGGAAAAAGTTTTTCTTGTCATTTAAAATCTACTCAATGCATGTTTGGGGTTATGGTGGAAAATATTGCTTTGAACTTAAGGCTTATAGCTTAGAGCTTAACGTCATAAGCTCTACTATTAGAAAGTTATTTACTGTTTGAAATCCGTATGTCTAAAGCACTTTCAAACATATTATATTTGTTTGGAAATAAATAAATAAATAAACTTTTAGTGCTTCTGAGGGTCATTTTGTCATTATGTTAATATAATGTGGGTCATTTTGTAACGTACAAAAAGCATCACTTTAATGCTTTTGTTGAAATGTGGTTTTCTACTTTTTCTTGGTTTAGAAATACTTTGATTTAAAATTACCAAACGGACAAATTTTCTCACTTAAGTACTTTAAACCGTTCTATCGCACTTTTTAGACCTCCCACTGCAATCCCAAACAAGCCTTCAATATGGGAAAGTTGGGCTCTAATGAAAATAAATCACAAACCTGGCCAGAAATAACTATGTTGGGTTAATGTTCCCTCATTAGCTACATCAAGAAGAATACAGTCATATATAACTGTCATATCTGTCCTGAGGATTCCACTTGCTTTCTAAAGTGTGTAGATATTCAATTCATAGTGGGACTAGAATAGAAGTGGATCCAAACAACAATTTCTATATATTCACCCATAAAAGTTGTCAAATATCAAAGATCTCAACCAAAAACACTTGAAAAGAAATCAACAACATACGACAAAAACCTACAAGTGGCAGAATAAAACCAGAGTCTCAAACCAAAATTTGGGCAGAGACTAGCATTCCCCCTATTTCCACAAACCAGCACCAAAATCTTTTCAGGGATGACTATTTATCACCACAGTACTCATCCACTCAACTGGAGACCTTCCCAAGGTGATCAAGTATTTTTCTTTATTTCTGCCATAAACAAAATTTGGGTCGGCCCTGCCAACCCACCAAAATAAACAGATTTTAGATGCTCTGCCAGGATAATAATTACAGAATCCACTCCATCATAGCAGGCTTCTCATATCTAACCTCCATTTACTCTGATTCAAAAGTAACATGCTTAGTGAGTGTTGATACAATCATTCATTACCAATATTTAATCAGAGCTTAGAATTAAATAAGGACACGATCAATTGGAAGTTCTGGGTATGATTCTCTTTCTGGTTTCAATTTTTGATCCCGCATTAAACTGATGTAACTTGTAAGGTACTAGAATTGAATATTATTCGCAAACCAAACATAAATTAGTAGCATATGTAACTTGTGTGAGATGAAAAACTAAAGAAGCGTATAAGGTGGTAAAATAAGGTGCTTATGGCAAGAAAGCAGCATATGCAAAGTACCTGGTCTGCCACAGCATATAAAAGTGCTATGATACATGGAAGACAGCAGCAAACAGCAATACCGATGACACATGCCAGTGCAACACAGAAAACGACAAAGAACACATCAAAACCCAAGAAAATTATACATAACCTGCACAACACATCGGATTGTCCAATATAAGATTCAAATGGACATTAAAAAAAAAAAAAAAAAAAAAAAAAAAACGAAGATGCAACTACAACTAAGGCCCCAATTGAATGTTGAGATGAGATGAGAAATTTGTGAATAGTAGTAAAATGATTTGAGTTTAGATGTTTTATGGGGTCTTGGAAAAGAAGAGAGAAAAAGTTAAATAAAAATATTATAAAGTTGAAATATTGTTAGAATATAATTTTAGTTTTGAGATTTGAAAAAGTTGAATTATTATTTGTGTTTTGTGTAGTGCCGGTTTGACTCCTTTCCCTACCATCTTTCCTTCCACTCCCTCCCCCTTCCCTCTCCTCTCTCCCCTCCCCCTATCTTTTTCTTCCCTTGAGATGGAGAGCTTTAGGCAATTCAAGGTGGAGTCCAAAACTTTTGTTTTCTCAAAAGTGGGTTTTGACTGCTTTCGTATCCTGGAGAAAAACAGGTGTATGGCTCTTTTATCTTTTAATCAATAAGGCGGCGGCGTCTTGGGTGGTGAAAATGGTGGAGGAAGCCACCGTGACTAGGTGGCGTTAGAATTTCTTTAGAAAAATGAGGGCCGGTAATGGGGTGCTCGCCCTTCATCTCCTAAGCAACACTAGGGGCTGCTACCTTCATCTGGAGGAGTTCATTAATGGAAGCAGAAGAGGATCTCTGATCATCCCTGAAGGAGTTAACAGTTGCGGATGGGAGGGATTTGCATACAACCTCAAAAAGGTGGCTGAGCGTGCGGCGGTGCCTTCTGCGGATACGTATCGGGTTGGGGAGTCTGGTTTCAGGCCCTCGGTTTCTTACGCCGCGGCCTTGTCTGGTGCAACGGCAGAGTGCAGCTCTGCCGTGAAGTTGACAGATGACAAACCGTATTCCTACCCGGCGGATTTGGAGGAGTCTTCTGACAGAGGCACAAAGCTAGGAGAAATAGAGGGGGTGTTCTGGGATATTAAAGCCAAACTTTCCTGTGTCCTACAAGAAGTTGCCTTTCTGATGAATAAAGTGGATATGGGTCTGAGCATGGCGATGGGACAGGGCAAGGGGATTGCGTCTGCCACACTCCTGTTAGCCGTTGCAGATTTTAATAATATAGGGGTGAAGGTCTCGGTCAACACTGAAAAGAGAGAGTCTAATGGAGCCTTAAGTGTATTCCGGCCAAACGGGCCTTTGGCTGAACACGGGCTCAATGTGCCCCCAAGCCCGATAAGGGTTAAAAGGCCCCAGCTGCAGCCCACTCTCCCCATCCTTTCAGATAACTCTCAGCGGGCTCTCCCATGGGCATCGAGCCCACAACCTCGGGCCTCAAGCCCAAGGCCTTTGGCCTTGCCACAATCCGGTTCTCCCACTCGGGTTGGGCAGGCGACCTGACAACCCGCCAACCTAACTCGCGGGTCTCTTTCAACTCGGCCACGAGCCCATCCCACAGGCACGAGCAGCCATCTCCAGCCGTCGCGTTTGCCGACAACCCTGCCGGCGTCACAAACCTCGCCGTCTGACTCCGGCGATCCTTCCGGCACCGACGAAGCGCGGTCTAAGGGCACGACGGCGGCCGTTTCGCCCCAAACAGTGTCGTTAGGAGAGGAAAACGACGTCACCGTCGTTCCTCTTGCTTTCGAGAATCTGATGCCTGCACAGACAACTCCGACTGGGCCTTCGGAACCCCTGGGCTGCCATCTTCTCTCCCGGTTTGAAGCCCACTCCTTTCCAGCTATTTGCGCAGCCCCCTCTCTGTTGGAAACGTCCGAGCACACTTCAAGGGTCCTCTGCACCGTTGAGGAAGAGGTAGAGGAAGAGTCTGGTTCCGAAGTAGAGGTAGAAGAGGAGGCTTTTTCAGGGACAGATCTTTTGGTGCCCTTCTCTGATATGGAGAATGAAGGGAAGGACAAGGGGAACCAAGGGGAAGATTTCAGTCCAATTTGTACCCTGCCACCAGCATTGCCGTGGTCAGATCCTCAAACAGATTGGGTGTTGAAGAAGGTAGAAGACATTCGCCACTGTGCGGGGATTTCTTGCATTGGTGGACCAACTGACAGCTCTCTTCACAGCCATTGCAGCAGAACAATCTCACACCCTCCGATCCGCCAGCAAAAAAGAAAGGGAATTAAAGAGACTATCATGCACCTTAAACTATGGTCGAGAAGGAAGCACTAGTAGGGAAAGGTTGACCGATAGGGTGAATTTAGGTAATCCATGAAGCCCAAGATCCTTTCATGGAATGTTCGGGGTTTAAACAGCCCGAATAAACGCCTTAGAGTGAAGAACTTAATCCGGGATTGGAAGGCTGACATCATTTGTTTACAGGAGACCAAATTGAAGCATGTTGACCGGAGCATCATTAGAAGCTTATGGAGCTGTGTCTATGCGGGATGGGCTAGCTTGCCCTCAAAGGGCGCATCAGGGGGCATTATTGTGATGTGGGATAAGAGAGTCATTGAGTTGGTGGAAGAATCCATTGGTGAGTTCGTGGTCGCATGTTCCTTCAAGTCTTTGGAGGACGGGTTCGGATGGGGCTTTGCAGGCATTTATGGTCCGAACAATGACAACCACAGGAAACTCCTTTGGGACGAGATTGCTGGTTTGTGCAGTTGGTGGGAGGGCCCTTGGTGCATTGGAGGTGATTTTAACACCACTCGGTTCTCGAGTGAAAGGTCGGGGGACTCAAACACAGGATCAGCCATGACTGATTTTTCAGCCCTAATTTTTGAGCTGGACTTGCTTGACCTTCCCCTAGGGGGTGGCGACTATACTTGGTCTAATGGGAGGGCATGGTCTCACGTGGATAGATTTATTGTCTCTCCATCGTGGGAGACACATTTCCCCACCCTTTGTCAGAAACGCCTTCCCAGGCTTTGCTCAGATCACTTCCCACTCATGCTGGACTGTGGGGGTCTACATGAGGGACGTAAATACTTCAAATTCGAGAATATGTGGCTGAAGACGGAGGGTTTTTTGGACAAAATCAGATCTTGGTGGTCCTCCTATCAGATTCTGGACACCCCCAGTTTTGTATTAGCCGGAAAACTTAAAGCCTTAAAAAATGATTTGAAAACATGGAACATAGAAACTTTCGGGAACCTAAATGACCAAAGATGCACTCTTTTTCAGGAACTGCAATGCTTTGAGGATAAAGAGACGACTTGGGCTCTTACAGCTGATGAGAAAGAAAGGAAAACGGTGGTAATAGCTGAATTGGAAAAAATCACGCTGTTGGAGGAGATATCTTGTAGACAAAAATCACGGGCCCTTTGGCTAAAAGAAGGGGACAAGTGTACCAAATTCTTCCATCGTGTCGCTAATTCTCATCGACGAACCAACGCCATTGAGGTCCTACACTCCAACAGGAGGATTATCTCTAACAGGACAGCCATCAAGGAACACATTGTCCTTTTTTACGACCAGTTGCTTAAAGAGCAACACTCTTGGCGGCCTAAGGTAGATGGGTTGTCTTCGACTCTATCGATGCAGCAAGTGCAACGTGGCTAGAAAGATCGTTCGAAGAAGAGGAAGTGCTTAAGGTCCTAAAAGGGATGGTAAAAGACAAGGCCCCGGGCCCCGATGGTTTCCCTATGGCTTTCTTTCAAGCTAGCTGGGACATCGTCAAAGAGGATATTATGAAGGTATTTCTCGAATTTCACTCTTTTTTGAAATTTGAGAAAAGTCTCAACGCCACCTTTATTGCTCTTATCCCAAAAAGGGTAAACTCGGTAGAGGTGCAGGATTTTCGTCCCATTAGTTTGGTGGGTGGGGTCTACAAACTCATTTCCAAGGTCTTAGCCCAGAGGATGAGCACAGTCATGGGGGAGATCATATCGAAGTCCCAAAACGCCTTTGTGAAAGGAAGGCAGATTCTTGATTCCGTTCTTATTGCTAACGAATGCCTGGAAAGTCTGGTTAAAGCCGGTACTCCAAGTATCCTATGCAAGTTGGATATGGAGAAAGCTTTTGATCATGTAAACTGGGATTTCTTGTTACACGTACTTGGCAGGTACGGTTTTGGGAACAGGTGGTGCCAATGGATGAAACATTGTATCACAACCGTCAGATTTTCTGTTTTGGTGAATGGCACTCCAGAAGGCTTCTTCAATAGCTCCCGGGGTCTACGACAAGGGGACCCTTTATCACCTCTTCTTTTCATCCTAGTAATGGAGGTCTTAAGCAAAATGTTGAATGGAATGGTGGAGCGTGGTTACATCTCGGGTTTCTCAGTGGGCAGCCCCACCCATGGTAACATTTCAATTTCTCATCTTCTTTTTGCTGACGACACTTTGATCTTTTACGAGCCAGTTCCGGATCAGATTCGCTCCCTAAGGGCCATTTTACTTTGTTTCGAAGCCGTCTCAGGACTCAAGGTCAATCTTGCAAAATCGGAAATGGTACAAGTCGGAGAGGTTGATAATCTAAGTGCTTTGGCGGACCTTCTGGGCTGCAAGGTGTCATCCTTGCCCATGAAATATCTTGGTCTCCCTCTGGGGGCCTCTTATAAATCCAAGACTATGTGGGACGGGGTGGTCGAGAAAATTGAACGTAAACTTGCAGGTTGGAAGCGACTCTACCTATCCAAAGGGGGCAGAGTCACTCTTATTAAGAGCACTCTATCTAATCTCCCCACATATTTTCTCTCCCTATTCCCCTTGCCTGCAAGTGTGGCGCACAAATTGGAGAAGATCTTTCGCGACTTCCTATGGGGTAGCTCGGAGGACGTAAAAAAATTCCACTTGATCAAATGGGAAAAAGTATGCACACCCATGGCTAATGGAGGTTTGGGCTCCGCAGTTTGAGAATTCTCAACAAGGCTCTTCTCGGTAAATGGCTGTGGAGATACCACAGGGAACAAAATGCTCTTTGGAGGGAATTATCGACAGCAAATATGGAAGCCTACGGGGGGGTTGGTGTTCCAACGCAGTAAGAGGGGCCTATGGAGTAGGTTTGTGGAAGTTCATACACAACGGTTGGGAAGCCTTTTTTGTTAACTGCAGAATGGTGGTAGGAAGGGGCAACCAAGTTAGCTTCTGGCATGACACTTGGTGCGGCGAGCTTGCTTTGAAGCTCACTTTTCCATCCCTATACAGGATCGCGTCTGATAAAGAGGCCACAGTTGCTGACAATTTGGACAACAACTCAACCTTCACTCATTGGTCAGTCAGATTCACCCGAGATGCACAAGACTGGGAATTGGGAGACTTTGCTGATTTTTACAGCGCGCTACAAGCGTCGAATTTACATGCTGATGGTGAAGATCACATGCTTTGGTCACTCACAGGAAATAAGCGTTTCTCAGTACATTCCTTTAACAAGGCACTCTCGGCACACCCCTACACTGCATTCCCTTGGAAGTGTATTTGGAAGACTAAGGCCTCCTTAAAAGTGGCATTCTTCGTATGGCTAGCATCTCATGAGAGTATTTTGACTATTGATAAACTGAGAAGCCGTGGCCTCTACCTAACGAATTGGTGCTATATGTGCAAACATAACGGTGAGACAGCGGATCATCTACTCCTTCACTGCGAAGTAGTTACAGTTTTATGGGATGACATATTCGCAAGACTAGGCTTGGCATGGGTAATGCCTCGAAAGGTGATTGATCTGTTGGCTTGTTGGAGAGGAGTCCGGGGCAAAGGGCAGGTTGCAGATATTTGGAAAATGGTGCCTCTTTGCCAAATGTGGTGCACCTGGAACGAAAGGAATAGTCGCTGTTTCGAGGATAAGGAGCGTTCACCGGAAGGCTTTAGGGATTTCTTTTACCATACTTTAGTTTTATGGGCTTCCTCTATTGTACTAAATGGCACTTCTTTTACTGAACTTTATGCTGGCCTTCGCAGCTCTTAGCCTTTAGCAAGGCTCTTTGTATACCCCCTGTGTACTCGGGCCTTGCCCTTTTCTTGTTCTAATATATCTTCTTTTACTTATCAAAAAAAAAAATTGTGTTTTGTTTAGAAGTTTGAAAAAGTTTTAATGATTAGGTAATGATTGGATGAAAAAGTTGAAGATTTGAAATTGAAAAGTGTTTGTATTTGTGGTGTTTGGATGTTGAAATGAGATGGGATGATCTTGCAATCCAAATGGGGCCTAAAGGTTCAACTTCACAGAGAGAGAGAGAGAGAGAGAGCCAATAAGTACCAGTAAAGCTGAGGAGAGCCATGCGCTAAAGCTTGACCATCTGCAGATACCCAATAGAATCCAATGATCCACCAGATAAATGAAAACATCGTGTTTGCAGATTCCAGATGCTTTGCAACACTTCTGCGAGGGATAGAAAAACCGATGAGTACATAATGTGCAATATCATATGAAATGTTCCATATAGAGAATCAAATAATAGACAAGTCAATACTGAATATGATGAAGCTCATAATATTTGATGTTATGAATACGAGCATGTGCTCTGCAATCTCAAAAATATAAGTTCATTCACTTTTTTGATAAGTGAATGTAAGTTCATACACAAACAACACAATCCTGATCCAAGAGCAAATAAATCAAGAAAAAATGTCAAAACCACAGTCTCTTTAAATTTCAACATAGCAAACCATAACGCAGAAATGTCTGTGGTAGAAATTATATATATATGGTAAACATTACTTTTCTGCTTGGTAAGTGAGATAAAAATTTTAAGTTTAAGATGAAATATTAAAATATGATATTTTAATATTATTATTGTTTTGGAATTTGAAAAAGTTAAGAAAAAGTTAAATTATTTATTATATTTTGTATGGAGATTTGGAAA
Organism: Carya illinoinensis; assembly: GCF_018687715.1. Classification (NCBI taxonomy): domain Eukaryota; kingdom Viridiplantae; phylum Streptophyta; class Magnoliopsida; order Fagales; family Juglandaceae; genus Carya; species Carya illinoinensis. The sequence goes on from NC_056763.1 coordinate 27,021,615, forward strand.
AGTTGTAATGATGAGATGAGAATTTTGAGTTTGAGATGAAAATTTTTGTTTACCAAACCGAACCTAAGTAATTATTAGGAACTACTTATAAAAAAGAAGAAGTAATTATTAGGAACTCCCAGCCTATTTATTTATTTTTATTGGCATTGGATGTCCGAGAACAAAGTCATGACTAATCCTGAGGGTGCACAAGTTTCCCACAAGTGCACCATAGGTAATTCAAGGGGAAGTTCCCCAGTTTGATGGCTACTAGAAATTGTTTGCACCCACAAGAATTTGAACCTTAGACCTAGAGAGAGCATACCACCAAGACCAAGGCCTTTACCCCTTGAGCCAAACCCTAGGGGTTCCCTATTATTGGAAACCATGTCATTGAAAACACATGACTATATAAGCAATCTTAATGACAAAGTATCTTGTCATAAGGTAGTACTATCACATCCGTGTTTTTGGATTACCTAATAATCAGCCCTTATAATTATACATCGAGAAATATTTTTACGTGTACAAAAGATATTGACAATAAAACACCCTTTTAATCTTTTTCTCCTTATGTGGTAACATAGGATTGGCAGATAAGTAAAAAAATAATATATTGTTTATTAATCATGAAATGATGATAGCTGAAGGATGCCGAATGTTTAAACAAGTATACCATAGTTTCCAAGTATAACCAAAAACATTTTCATCCACATAATCCAATAAATAAACTGCCTCAATTTCGCAACTTGGGGTAAATGAAAAGTTTCGTGGTTTGGCCAAAAAAAATAATTAAAAGCACAATGGGCACAACCAGAATGCAAAGGAAATATACAAGAGCTCAATAGTGTATTCTATCGCAGATAATACAAGAGACCGGAAGGAATTTATCAAATAACAATCAAATTAACCATAAAACTTGGAAATTTATCTAAGACCAAATTACCCGGTGCCGTCCTCATCCAGATGCTCCGCCAATGTTACGTATTGCCCCGAATCGTCTCTCGACCCCGTGCTCAAATTTCCACCACTTTCCACAGAATTAAATGCCGCCAACCGGCTCCGCCGCCTTCTCTGGCGCTTCCGATACTCGACGCAGACGCAAACCATGTGTAGCACGCATTGCAAAGCGTAGCCCACGATCCAGAGCCTGAGAGGCATGCTTGGCGACTCGTCCCGGCTGAGGACCATGACCGTTGCAGCAACTACCACGAAGGCGAAGTTCCAGATGATGTCAAGGACCACCACGGGTTTCGAGTACGCCCAGTCACTTTGCCTCTCCTCCAACTGCTCCGCCGCGGTCTCGCGCACCAGCATCGACGGCTCTCGCATCATCCGGTGGCCGCTGCTGGCTTGCCTCAGAAACCGAGCTGCCTGGCGCAGGCTCTGCCGCTGAACAAATCGACGGCTCGGATTTGTCTCATCGCCTGACCCGCTCGAGTTGTTGAGCAACGGCGTCGTATCGACGATGTCGGAGCTTGAGGAGGAACGGTTGGAGGACCTTATCGAAGCCATTAGTGAGGAGGATAAAGCCTGGGATTTTTTTCAGGAGTTTGTAACCCTAACTCGTTTTGTCGAGTCGTCAGCCCATGCCGAAATCGGAAATTTCGTCTTTTGGATGAAGAAAAATGATGAGATTTATTTACAGAAATGGAAGAAAATAAAGAAAGGGTTGTTTTGAGGTCTTTGGGAAAATGGAGAGGGCCATCAACATTAGAATGATTTGATGATGTCGATGATGCTCCAGAGGGTTTTGTTTCTGTTTCTTTGTTTTTTGTTCTGTTTTGTCTCGGGTACGGTAGTTCCGATACTTACGGTTTTATCCAACCGCGGTAACAGATGGTACGACATAAATCGACATTCCTTAGCTATTACGATCAGAATGGATCTCTTGTAAGTCGATAATGTATTTACGCGTTCAATTATTCATTCTATGCTCTAGTTATAAAATAGATTTTATAATTTTAAATTTATAAATTTAAATAGATTCAAATATTTAATATGGAAAAGTCTATATGCAACCGCAAGATATCCCCTTCGCGGCCTCGCGTCTACGTGGCATAAAGAAAATGATGCATTCTTTCGTACAAAATCCCTCCCTATTCTCTCATCCTTCTCCTTCAATTTTTTGCTTGTTGTTTCGTCGCATCACAACAACCTCGCTGCCTAGCCTCATGTCAACCACCGAGAGCTTGCCAACTTTCCAGTAGCCTCCACGTTTTCCTTCCTCAGCCGCAGGCGAAGCCAATGCCACCATCACACATGGAAGCTAACGCCATGGACCACCGCCTGAAATCAACCATCTACCATTGATCTTCATGCCAACTGCTCCTCCACGGTAAGACAGAACATGACCAATTAACTCTGTTTTTACTGGTAAAAAGCAGAGCAGCTTTTACATTAAGCAACTTCTTGGCAAGCTGCCCATCCTCCTCTTGCCGTATGTTCACCGTCGCCCAGCTGCAGGACATGGCCAGTGGAGTAAAGAACAATATTTTCTTGTGTATTAACCAAGAAAATCCAAAACCCAAAACCCAGTGGAGTAAAAAACCATGGATTTGTTTTATCTGGGTCAATAGTAAAGAGACTAACCCATTGGGGCCGAAATCGCGAGATTGAAGACGATAGAATTAACGCCTCAGTGAAGGACATTCTGAAATGGGATTCATAAATTTGTCGAAAAAGAATGAACAAAAAAAAAAATTATGGATTTTTCTTGAAGGGATTTTTCTAAGGATGAGGACAATATCTGGGAAGTTTCTTGTGGAGGTCGATAAGTTGGTCTAGGCCTTGGAGTTGGAAGGGACCCGTTTCTTCGGTGTGTTTTTATTGAATCTTGATACGGTTTATTGACTTCAGTAGCATTTTCAATCTTGAGAGTATTTCAGGAGCTTTTAGTTCAAGGTTCTAGATATGTAGGCTTCTACTATAATGTGAACTGTGAAGCCCATGAGTTCATCTTCTTCATAGGAACTCACTGCTTAGTTTGTGCTCGCTTTATTCAGCAAATTTCCAAAACCATCGAATGGCTAGAAGATTAATTTATTTATTAAAAAAATCTCTATCAATCAATATCCCAAGAACTAAAAACATACATTTTTGTAATAAAAATAAAGATACTTAAACTAAACATAAAAATACTTAATACTTCTCATTGAAGTGTGCCCAGAAACAAGAAATCCATTAAAGAAGAACAAAAGACTAGCTACTGTGAAATCCATCAAAGAAGACCCACAAACAAGAAAATGATCGTATATGTACCCAGGAGAAATGCCGATGAAGACCCAATAATACTGATAAAGACCCAAAAAATACCCAGAAGAAATGCCGACTAAATCTCTCACCCACCCTGTTGCGACTTAGAGCAATGGGTACGTGATGACGGCGACCTCAACAATCAGATGGTTTAAGCAATGGAAGACGGCACGTTAGCGACGGCGTTCGATGTCTCTGCTTTTCATGATTTCTCTGCAATGTTTCATCAAAATAATTTTCTTCCTCGCGCAGCTTGTTTCTGTTTTAAGCTTATTATTTTTTATTATTATTTTAATTGCCACGTCAACCCCGGGGCCGCGGCGGGGTTATTCCCCGGGGGTATGTAGCAGTTCTGATTTAATATGGAGGGGCCAAATTATGAGAAAAAAAAAAGATAATAATATTTTGTTGAGTTATTATCCATATTATCCACATCGCTTAACATTAAGATTTTAAAATTTATTTTTAAAATTATATTATAACATGTAAATATTTTATTAAATGTATTATTTGCCTTATAAATATATTTTTCTTTTTTTTTTTTTTGAATAAAACACATACTTTATTAATTAAAACAACAACTGGCAATCTGCCATTACAACTGAATTGATGCATTGGTCAACAAAACCAACATCAACAACTTCCTGCAGGTTTGTGACTGCATCTTTAGCCAAAAGGTGAGTTACCATGTTAGTCTATCTCTTTACATGTATAATTTGCCACTCATCAGTTTGTGCTAAGAGTTGTTTCGCACCAGCACAAGACAACCAAAGGAACTTGTCACCAGTTCACTGTATATGTGTTTATATATTCAGGGGCCTCCTGAAACTGGTAAAAACCTCAACCACGAGCATGCTGGAACTTGCGCACGAGCTCTTGGAGCCAAATTTTAAGGAGGCTCTTTGTTTGGCATCTGATGTATTGTATGTTGTTTCATTGTTTGAGGGAATTGGTGTTGTGGGGAGCAAGATAAAGATATCGTTTAGTTATACAGATGAGATAAAAGTTTAAAATTAATTGAAATATTATTATAATATAATTTTTATTTTAAAATTTAAAAAAATTAAATGATTTATTATATTTTATGTGGAAGATTGGAAAAATTATAATTAAGATATAAAATGAGATGAAGTTAGGCTGTTTAGTTCGTGTAACCAAGTTGCCACAAGTCGATGGTAATTTTGGACGAAGTTGATAGGCAAGTCCCAATCTTGCTTCTTGAAATTGGTCAATAATCTCCGACCATTGAAAAAAAGTTGTTGTATTCGATATTATTATAATTCGTTGCTGATATGAAAATGTATACTCTTTTATTCTTTTTTCTTCTTTCCATCCGAAGGCAAGTCTTGGATATTGTATTATGTTGATGATGTTTTCTTAATCAAGCATATGACATCAGGAGCACATGAGCAAGCCATTGAGGAGGACAACGGAAATATTTATGATTTTGCATGGAATACTTGTTCTAAAATTACCGAGCCTATTCAGAGTAGATGTGCTCTTGTTCCATTTTCAAGATTATCTGATCAAGAGATACTTGGTCTATCTTATGGTGTGAGTTGAGAACATATGCTAGAAATGCTTGACGAAGTCATTCGAGGACCATTCACTTATCTTTACAAATGCAGTTAATTAGCTCAATTTTTGAAGATGTCACTGTACAGTTTCATTAGTAAACTTGCTTTTTAAAAAAAAAAAAATAGTTATATGAGATTTGTTTATTTAAAACTTATACCTATTTTTATTTTAAAAAATTACTTTTAAAAAAAAAATGTCTGACAGAACTTACGCGCTTAAGCACTTACAAATCATTACAAAAATACATTTGACTTGATTACCTAAGTTACTGGCAAGCGAATTTTGCTTGATATAAGCACACTTCATACATCAATTCGGATACTAATGATTTTTTTATTTTTTATTTTTTATTTTAAAGAATATAAAATAAAATTTAAAAGAAGAAGAAAATTTTTTATCTTAAAAAAATTATTTTTATTTTTAATTTACATCATTTTATTAAATATATATTTTATATATTAATATCGGTAGTTGATTTAGTGCAACAAATGTGCTTGGAAGATTTTTCCCCGGCAAGAAGGGTCTCGAGCGAATTCAGAATTCCTTGGAAATAAAAATGTGCCCATAGACCCAAATGGTTTTTTCTTCTTACCAAAAAACTGGAAAACTATTAAAAAGGTCCCACAACTAAAGCCGTCGTCGTTTTGATCCCTTCAGAATTCTCTCCCTTTAAATTGGTGCTTGGTACTTATTGCTAGGGTTTCTGCAACTCAACGGGGTTTGTCAAGCTGCCGCCATGGTTCTCAAGTACGTCTCTCTTGCTCTATCTACTAATTTTGATTTTTATGATTTTATCCATGGTTTTATTCAAATGAATGAGTCTTGTATACGAAATTTAATGTCCCTTGAACCCTACAGATCCGAAAAGTATGAAACTTTACAACTCGATAACAGCTCTACATGAAAATTAGAAAACTTATACGCGTAAACTTTGTAGGATATTCAACCCGTTAATTCCTGACTTTAGATAAAAAGGACTAGAAAATGAAGAATTGGACGGAAATTTTAAATTCCTTCGGAATGCTAATAACGAAAAGTCACTTATGAATCAAGCTATAGAAGCTGAAATAGAAAAGATAGGCTTCTTGTGATCTTTCGATTTTTAATTTAATCATGTAGCTTTTTTGCGGAGGCCAGTGAGGAGGCCAGCGACTTGCAAAAGTTGCAATTGTGCTGTAAAGGCGTTGCCCGACGAAACCCATTTCCGTGAAGCCTTCTGTACTTGGTGGTTGGTTGTGACTCATGTTCACTTCGTGTGGCCTATGCTAATTGTTTCATATTCGAGGGTTACTTAATATGAATTGAATATATTCTTTTATTCAATCGAGTATGTTATGGATGCATTTTTAAATCTTTCAACATGTGTTGATTCAGTATGTGATTTTGGTATTTTAGGACTGAACTTTGCCGCTTCAGTGGTGCCAAGATATACCCTGGTAAGGGTATCAGATTTGTCCGTTCTGATTCTCAGGCAAGTTTATTTTGGTGGTCTCTAGCTTTGGTTTTCTAAGTTCTAAATCTTCGATTTCTTTTATTTGCAGTTCTAATTTTCTGTCTCCTAAGATGTATTTGTACTGAAACAAACTCTTTGTTGATTGTTGAAGGTTTTTCTCTTTGCCAATTCAAAATGCAAGAGGTATTTCCACAACCGGCTGAAGCCATCGAAGCTTACATGGACAGCCATGTACAGGAAACAGCATAAGAAGGTGAATTTGATGAGATGTTCCTCTTCCAACATTTTTGAACCATTTTATTTTTGATTCTTGGGTGCAAGGCTTTTGATGTTCTACTTATTGATTCAATCATATGGATTTTGTTCCTCGATAGGATATCGCTGCTGAGGCTGTGAAGAAGAAGCGCCGTGCTGCCAAGAAGCCATATTCAAGGTCCATTGTAGGTGCCACCCTGGAAGTCATACAAAAGAAGCGAGCTGAGAAGCCAGAAGTCAGGGATGCTGCACGTGAAGCTGCTCTCCGGTATTAGTTTCAATCTTTACATTGTACTTAAATTTTGGCACAATGGGTTTAGTGTTTTATCTCTCTCCCCCTGTGCTTGATAACTTTCGAAAATTTCAGTGAGATCAAAGAGAGGATTAAGAAGACCAAGGACGAAAAGAAGGCAAAGAAAGCAGAGTTGACGGCTAAGACACAGAAGACACAAGGCAAGGGTAACATTAAGGGTGCTGCACCAAAGGGCCCCAAACTAGGAGGTGGTGGTGGAAAGCGTTGATCTCCTTTTTATATCGTGTTTTTTCTATGAGGCCTATAACAAGTATTCATCTTTCTGCATTTTATGTATGGATTCGATTGCCTTGCCGGCAAAGCTGCTTTAATTATTTTTCCCTTGACATTTCGTTGGAAGAAGGGCACTTCTATAATTATTATTATTATTATTATTATTTTTGAAATTCAGCAATCCCATAGTATTCAGCTATGACTCAATTTTACTTTTTTGTGAGCTTCCGCGGATCGTTCTTTTTTTGCCCTCTTCCCTAAAGCTTGCCTGGATGATTTTTGTTTGTGAAGTATTAAAGACGCGAGATTAAGTATAGGCAAAATTTAAAAATTGATTTAATTTTATGTAATTAGTTAGATATTATTTATAATAAAAATAATTTTACAATTTAGCGTATCATATCACTTATGTAAATTTGTATGTCAATTTATATAATTCCTTTGCTAAAGTATTTCATTTTAGTTTTGCCGACTAGTTACTAACACAAGTGGGAGCTGGCAAAACCGGTGTTATTTGATCGAACCTTATGTCCTTTGGTTGTTAAATTCAATTGAAATTAATTTATTTTAGTTTAATTTTAAGTTAAGTTTAATATTTAAAAATTCAACTCTTAAATTATTAAATTTATTTCAATTTAAAATATTTTTACACGAAGGATTTATAATCTTTTTCAATTTTACACTTTTTTTATATGTGAAATTTATTACATTTGTTAATTTTTTATAAATATGTCTAAATTTATCTTAATATTTAAATATATTTAAATTCATCTTAAATAGACTTTAGAAAATTTAATTTACCCTCTTAACTTACTATAATTCATAAAACCTGACCTGAATATCCAATAAGTTTCTTATGTGGACTAAAGCCCCATAAAAACTATGTAAATTCAATCGAATTGCAGCCTCGTGCCTTTTCAACCACCATTTTTAATACCGTACTGTACCATACTGTGTATTATATCTGTTTTGTACCAATTATAACAGCCTATACTGGCTGATATTTAGGTTTTTTTTTTTCATTTTTTTAAATTGTAATTTTATTTTTTTGACCATCAATATATATTAGACTATTTATAATTTTATATATATATTTATGTATAATTTATTTATATATAGACTATTATTTTAAAATATATTATATATTTACATATATAATTTATTTATATATTAACTATTTTAAAACAATACATAAAACGATATCAATATTAAAATATTTTATTCTAATGCCCTTAATCAGTAACACTACACTTATCACTCTTTTACCACTATTTTACTACTTGTAGTATATTTATTTTTTTATCATTTTCTTTTAAGTATTTTTTTAACATCCTTAGCCATTAAGAAAAAATTTTAAAAATATATAATTTTAATGATAGTCACTTGCTTAATCATTAAGTAAAAGAAAATTTTTTAAAAAAATTACAAAATTAAAAAAAATAATAAAAAAATAATAAGATAGTGGTAAGGCTATCATTATTCATTCAAAAATATTATTTTCAACCCCTACAGGATTCTCATCCTCTTCCTAATCTCAGCATAGCTCTGACCGTTGCATTCAGACCGATTGGTATCGACAGTTTTCAAGAAACGAGTGACATGGCTTGAAAATACAATATTATTAGTTGTCAGTTTCATCAGTAGAGTTTCAATTGAGTTTCATTTATCAGGAAAAAAAATGTCTCACTCGTCCTGTGGTCCGTTTCTTGACTTTCTAATTTTTTCAAGACCTTTATCGTTTTTTCAACCAAAAAGTATTTGAATGCCCTTTTGTACCCTTCAAATCTCGTGGATCCTTGAGGCTTGAATAGGTGGCATCCAAATCATTTCTTAAGGGAGTAAGGTGGCAGCCTAAATAAATAGATAAAGTTATTAATCATGGTGAGGATAAATAATATTATTTATTTATATATGTTTAGAATTACAATAAGAAATATAATTTATAAATTATATAAATTTATAAATTATAACTTAAATAATAAATTTTATATTTTAAAAACTGTTTATAAGTATATATCTAAAATATTTTTTATAAATTTATCAAATATATTTTTTTAAAAAATAATAATTTTAAAACTTTTAAATTCAAACCCAAACATACTCTTAGTTGAGAAGAATTCAATGATTTTGTCAATTGCTAATGAGTGGCAAAGCAATTGGGTCAAGGGTCGGAAAGACATGATATGATGAAAAGTCTACATCTTTTGGGTTTGTCACTGTTCAATTATGAGAGAAAGGGAGAAGGATTTTATAGTGTCCATACATAATCTAAAGGAAAGGCTTATCCAAAGTAATTATTTTAGAACAGTCAATTCCATGCGAATAACAATGTAGCCTTTCCTACCAAGAATCCTAAACCATCCTGTGCGCGGCTTCTTGTCCCAAAACAAACGGCAAAAATATATAGGGAGGAATCTGGTGCAAGTCCAAGTTCATCAATTTTTGTAGTTCTGGACAATTGAACAAGTGAGGTTGACACTGTTGGGTGGATCACAGCAATTACTTGTTTCGTTTCGTTTTTATTTTCTTGTCGTTTTAAATCCTTAATAAGCTGGGGGTGGGAAGACGATAAACAACGTGGCCAATAAGCCTGCTGTCTGCTGTCAATTTGTTCATATTTTTATGGGTGGCTGACATGACTGCAAAGAGATAGGCACGACCCCTCCAGATGTCCAACAAGCAGACAGTCGCTTGCTTCTAAGCAACAAATATCCAACCCCAACAACTAAAAACCGCCAACTCACACAAGACCCCAATTTTTGTGGGCAGAGTGGCATTTGCTGTGACGGACGGTTCCTCCTCCACAAAACGCACACGTAGGCACTCACACGCAGTTTACGCGTCAACTCAGCTTCACGATATTTTTCACCTCCCCCACTTTCGGTGCCAGCTCATTCTCGCTCCTTTCAGTATGAATAATGTTATGTATAAGATTATATAAGTGCATTGTTTTATTAAAAAAAAAAATAATAGAATTATTTATTAAAAAACTATTTTTTAATATAAATCTTATATTTATTTTTTTTTAAATTATCCTACATTTTAACACTTCATAATTATCCATTCAATAAATATTATTTACATTCCCATTTTCAAACCCTCATTTCCTCAAAACGACGGCCTATCTTGAAGTATTTATCTTCATATGATTTGAACTTCTTTTCTCAAAAAATATCACTCCAACCTTAAATTTTGCACAATTTATTTGAAAATATAATATTTATTCTTAAAAAAATTATAAAAAAATATAAAATTTATATATCTTAAAACTCTAAGTATCATTTTTATTTTATTTTATCTATAAACATGTTGCATTAATTACTTAAAAGAAATAGTTATGTTTAATGTATAATTGCCGTCTTCATTATCGAGGACATTAATGTATGGATCTGGATTACCTATGGATTAATGCTTTGTTGTAAATTGAATTATTGTTGAAAGGCTCGTAAAAAATGTATTGTTGCAGGATGTCGTTTTAGTTTGAGATGTTGGCAAAGTTGTGACGGTCAAATTGGTTGTTGGGGAAAGGGTCGTTGCTCCAGTTTTAACGTTTTATGCACCCCAAGAGATGAAATAAAAAATAAAATAAATAAAAAATAAAAAAATAAAAGAAAGAGAAGAGTTTGTGAAGATAAAGCTACATTAATAAACGTTGAAATCATGTCGTCTCATAAATTCACGCGCTTTGGACTTACCCATTTTGTCCATTTTCTTTAAAATTTGACTTCTATTAACCTGAAGAGCGAACAAATTAAGCCAAAAGAGTTTGTGCGATTGACGGAGTTTGTTTGGATTTAGCGTGTGCTTTATTTTATTATTATAATTTTTTTAAAATTTTATATAAAATATAATAAATAATTTATTTTTTTAAATTAAAATTTAAAATAATAATAATATTAAAAAATAATATTATAATAATATTTTATTCAACTTTCAATTTTTATTTAAAATCATTTCATTTCATCTTATTTCACTGTCCAAATAAATCCTTAAGAAAGCAATTTTGACGAGTAATTTTGTACATTAAAGATTAAATTTTTTTATTATTAAATTGGTATATAAAATAAATTATTCATATTATTTAAATAATAAATTTAATTTGTATTATTCGAATATTTATTTTTTATTACATGGTCTTGACGATAAAATAATTTTTTAAGAATGGTGAGCCCTTCAAATCGGAGGCCACGGCAAAGCAACATTTTTGGAGTTGTTAAAGTTAAAATTGAATATAGCTACCATATTATATTTAATTTCTCTCAATAAATAATCACGATAATACTTAAAAAATTTAAATAATAAGTAATAATTAATCTTTAGTCAATGTCTAATAATTAAAGCCAACTTAGATGCTTGCAAATGCTCAATAAGCTTTATTTTTTTAAAATATTTGTTTTCATGATATATTAATATTTTCATTTAAAGTATTTTGGTGAGGAGGGCTATATATGTAATTGCGGTGGGGAAATTTCTTTTCTTTTCATCTGCCGTCATACAAACCACCTAACCATGAAAGCAACCCGCATGTAGAGAGAGAGAGAGAGAGAGAGAGCAACGGTTAAATCTGGAACCATTTCTTAGAAAACTACTCCCTCTTCGGACTCCAATACCGCGTTTCACTTCCTTCCAAGCCACTTCTCAATCTCTCTGTTCCTACTTATTATATTATTTGATTCTCGAGTCTCTACTAAATATAAACGCATCCTCTGTTCTGTAACATTCCATATCTGTACACTTCCCGTATCGAGAAAGAGTTTTGGAGAAAGAGAGGGAGAGAAAGAGAGAGATACACAATGGCCAGCGCTGATCTGGAGAGAGGAGGGGCAAAGGCCAGGAGGGCGAACGACAATTTCTATGTTGATAACTCGGATCACGAATGGACTTCTTGGTTGATACCAATCTTTGTGGTGGCCAATGTTGCTGTCTTCGTTGTGGCCATGTATGTCAACAACTGCCCAAAGAACAATCTGGGTTTTGAAGGGGGTTGCGTGGCCAAGTTTCTTGGCAGGCTCTCGTTCCAGCCTCTCAAGGAGAACCCTCTCTTTGGACCTTCTTCTTCTACGTGAGTTTTCTGGCGTATCAATTTCCTGTGTTTTACCCGTTTGTTATGAAGTGGGTTGGATTTAATTTGTAGCTTGCTGCGTCTTTTATGTGTTTGGAAATGAAATTTTGTGTTTTTTCCCGCTGATTAGGATGTTGGGCTTGTCCGTTTCTTTGATTTTGCGGCTTTATTTGTTGGTCACGAGTTTGGATGTTAAGTTTCCTCTAATATCAAGGAGCGCTTTGGGAGTTTATGAAGTCTTTTTCTTTTTATGTGTCAGTATTTGTTCTTGAGGTAATTTCTTGTTCTATGTCAGCCTGTATTTAATTCTTTGGCTGGAGATCTTCTTATCGGGTCTAGGCTCCTGGAACTATAAGATTCTGTGGTTTGCTTATTATTCAACTATACGATGTATATGTGGACTGGAATTTTGAACTACTCCTATGGATCACCGATTCACCATCTATCCTAATGAAGAGATGTTTGTGTGAAAATTTAATCGGTGCTTCCATATTTATCAGAGTTAATCTTGGTAACAATGGTAAGAAAGAGGAGTTGAAACAGATAAATGTAAATGATCCTTGTTTGTCATACTTCCGTCATAGCTTGCGAGTCAACGTTATTACTTTATCACAAGCAGGTTCGAGATGGCCTAATGGATGTGATATTCCATCTTAAAGTTCAAATATCGTAGTCAATCTCACGAGTCATTAGCTGGGGCTAGTTTGTTCGTTCTTCTTGTTTTGCCCAGGGATTTAACTTACGTCATCTATTCATTTGGTTTATTTAATCTACTGATTATAGTTTCCTGTTCTTGTGATGTACCTCTCTAGATACAATGAGCCATCAACAGTGTTAACGTTCATAATACAAGAGTAAATTGTAACTGTAGTTAGGCATGGTCTGCTTTGATTTGTTGTGCTAAGGGTAGTGGTGGGGAACAACTCCAACTAGATGCTTTGGAGAAAGTATCTTGATTAATTCACAGCAAGAGACGCATATGGGAAATACTTATTGTAAGCCATAGTTTCGTCATTTATACTTCAAAGTATATGATCATACTGGTACACATTCTGCAGTATGCCACTATTGGTATGATTGGAAAGGCTTGAAGTTGGAAGTGCCATTCAATCTCTCTCTCTCTCTCTCTCTCTGATAAGTAGGGTGATAACATCAAGCAGTACAGTTGTGGTAATGTCATAACCTTCATTGTACTTCAACATTGCAGATTGGATAAACTAGGAGCTCTGGAGTGGGACAAGGTAGTCCACCGGCATCAAGCATGGAGACTTGTCAGCTGTATCTGGTTGCATGCAGGTGTTATTCACCTGCTTGCAAACATGTTAAGCTTGGTCTTTATTGGGATCCGCCTAGAACAGCAATTTGGTTTTGGTATGTTGTGTTTTTATTCATGTGACTTGAATTTGAACCTATACGTCCATCAAATTGGTGTAAGTTTGAAAAAATAGTTGAATTAATATATTGGCCATTAGTTTCATTAAAATTGAGGCCCTTAGATGTGACTTGAATTTGAACCTATACGTCCATCAATTTTTTGAATTGTTGCTGCTGATGATCATGTACAGACCCTAACCCATGGTTGGCCCATTAATGAAGTCCTTATTCATTCACTTCATTGTTCTGATGCCTTCCTTGTGAGTTTCAGGCATTCTAACGTAAACTTTTTTTATAATCTTGCAGTGCGAGTTGGTATACTCTATCTGTTGTCTGGATTTGGTGGGAGCATATTATCTTCCCTCTTTATTCAGAAAAATATCTCCGTCGGTGCTTCTGGTGCTTTATTTGGCCTTCTTGGAGCAATGTTATCGGAGCTTATAACTAATTGGAGCATTTATAGCAATAAGGTTTGCTTCTAGTTCTTACATCTTTGTTTTTGGGCTAAAGCTCACTTCTTACATCTAATAGTTAGGCTTACACCCGAGTTACAATATGAGGGGCAGGTCCACAGAGAATAATTTTATACATCCATTTCAAATATAGTGTGGGGCTGCCTCTTTCCTGATTCCAAGACCACACAAGCTGTTGTGAGAGAGAAAATTTTGGGCAAAAACTGAGAAAAAATGGAGTTGATAGTTGAAAAATGGCCTTTTCTATCTTAACGGGTTGCTTTTGTATTTTCTGCCATATTGGGTGAGGTTTCTAACCATTAACCTTGCCTCTTTTGCAATTGTAGGTTGCTGCTCTAGTCACCCTTGTTGTCATCATTGCCATCAACTTAGCAGTTGGAATTCTTCCTCACGTCGATAACTTCGCCCACATTGGAGGATTCATTGCAGGTCTTCTCCTTGGATTTATTTTGCTACTTCGACCTCAATTTGGGTGGGTGGAAAGCCAGTATCTTCCAGCTGATGCCCGTGTCCGTTCCAAGTACAAGTCTTACCAATATGTCCTCGGGGTGGTTTCCCTGATCTTACTGATTGTTGGGTAAGGCTATTATCTCAAGTTTCTGATTCAGCATCTGGAACTGGAATTCATGGGCGATCAATGGGGAGTTGTCTATTTTCCTTCTTTACTGTTTTCTGGCACTTGATTGGATTCATCACATGTTGGGTGAAACATCAAGGAATAAGTAAACTTAATAGACAACTCCCATTGAGAATGATCACACCCCATATTTAACTCACGTGTCCTGATGAACAAAATGTGCTCTCTTCAAATGTTATTAGGACATAATCAGAGATTTTAATTTCCAAATAACCTTCTAATTTTCTTATCTCTTAATACTATTGAGTTGCGAGTTTCATGGTAATAAACAACATGCATGATGCACTTGTATGAGAAAACAATAAATAATCTTTACAATTGTTAATGAATTTTGCAGATTTACAGTGGGATTAGTGATGCTGTTTAAAGGAGAGAATGGAAACGATCACTGCAGCTGGTGCCATTATCTTAGTTGTGTGCCTACCTCGAAATGGAAATGTGATAACTGATGAAAGTTTGCTCTTTCTTTAAAGTATTTTATTTCTCCATGTCTTAGCATCTTCCCGTCGCCAATTATTTTTCTTTCCCCCAACTATTTTAATTTTTCATTTGTTACTTTCGCTCATGTACATGCATATTTTCGTGGTTCCCTGGACATTAAGAGAGTAATGTTGGGTACAGTTTTATACAGTTAGTCATATTGTACACAAGCTATTGAGTCATTAGAGAATGAATTGTTCTTTTATTTGTTTCTCTCTCTGTGTCTCTTCTTTCGTGTGGCTAATGCTGTGTTTGTTTTTGCTTGATTTTTCACGAAACAATCACAATAAAAGGAGAAAATTATTTCACGAAAATCACGAGAAAAAAATTTAAGACACCCATAATTTGGAGAAGAGATCCATTCGGAAGAGGGGGAAATGTATGATAGTTTAATGAAAATCTTTACTCATCATGCCATACACCCTCCATACATATTTTTTTTTTTTTTCATAACAAGTATACAGTATATGAATAATTAATGAGTTTTGCTATATATAAGCATAATTACGCATTAATCTATATGTTAATATTGATTTATTCATACTTAAAATTTAAATTAATACTGTTTTCAATAAAATTTACTTTTTGATCAATCACATCACATTGGTGCACAGATTAGTATACAATTATTCTTGTAACTATATTTTTTCATAATTAATAGAATAACTCAATTAATTTAATATTACTCATATCGTTGTTTGCGTAACATCACGGACATGGCAGATCCACGTTAATATAAGAGAATTTTGAATTTGTATTAATAATAAAAAAATTTTGAAAAATTATAACCTTAAATATGTCTCGCATTGGGTGGTTTCAACTTTCATGGGTAGCATTATATAGTTAAAAAATAAAATAAAAATAAAATAAAAAATCCTTAACACAGACTTGGACATCTAAGATCATTCCTGGGCTTTGAGAAGAAGGGGCCCACTAAATAATGGGCTAAAAATAAGTCAAAATCTCTCTAAAATAACGAAGAAAAATTGGCGTCGCCCGGGTTCGAACCGGAGACCTTCAGTGTGTTAGACTGACGTGATAACCAACTACACCACGACACCATTGTGATGCTGAAGCTCAAACTATTTCGTAGATTGAATAGCCAAAGAAGCGTTAATTACTTGACTTCTCAAGTCGCATGCACTTGCTGCAAGACGCTCATGGAAATCTTCATTATTGTTCATTTAGATTTTTAAAACAAATAAGGAAAACCCAAACATGAAAGACTTGAGCACTTAACATTCAAAATATCGTAGATTACACAATTCACTACTAAATACAACAGTTAGCCAAATTAGATGATAGGTCAAGAAAACAAATCTGTATGGACACATTAATATTTGTAACCCATTGGCATCCCAAGCTTGTCCAAGCGACCAGATGCTTGGACCAGATCCAGTATGAGTTTTACTTGCGAAGTCTGCATGTGAATTAGGGACCTTTGGTGCACTCATTAATCTTGATTCACCAAAGCCAGGAACATAATGTCATACAGATTAGTATTTGTAACCCATTGGCATCCCAAGCTTGTCCAAGCGACCAGATCCGGTATGAGTTTTACTTGCGAAGTCTGCATGTGAATTAGGGACCTTTGGTGCACTCATTAATCTTGATTCACCAAAGCCAGGAACATAATGTCTCTTTGTTGAACTAGACCTCTCATACTGTGGTCTTTGTTTAGGAGCACTGAGGGATCTCGCCTTGCCCCTCGAAGATTCGGTATAAGCCATGTAGTTCGGGTGGTCCAAGTAACCACTTAAGCAGCTTCTTGAGACATCAGTTCTCTTTGTGCGAGTGAAGGGGCTGCTTGTTGAACCGCCACCTCTAGATGATGCAGAAGTGACTTGTGGGCTATTATTAGCAGTGTGGAAAGGGCTGTCTTCAGTTTCCTGCAGAGAGAATTTCAACGGGCTTAAAGATTGGACTTCAAAAGAAGATGGACTTGAAAAAGTTCGATGGGCAGTTGAGTCCTTCGAAATCGTAAAGCTATGGCTGTATTGATCAGAGGCCATAACATTATGAGAAGAGTGGAAGAGGCTTTTGCGTTTGGTTGTGAAGTGAGACTTTCCCATATCAATCTGAAGGACTTTATCGGTCTTTTCATCATCCATGGTGCTAGTCCTCATTGAACAACCCCGCCGATCACATGACTGTTCGTCACTCTGGGTGTCAGACCTATTCCGACCCAATAGTGCTTTGTCTTGATCTCCAACAAGCCGACTGTTTGATTTTGAGCCATTTCTCTGCATTTGTAGGGATGACACTTCACTAATCAGCATATAGGCCATGTGTGGAGTTTTGAAAGAAAAAGGCAAAAAGAGGGACCAAGAACAAACCTTGAGTGCTGGTGGCTGATCATACTTTGTAGTGCTCTTGCGTCTGATTACATGCTCAGTTTTTTCAGGGGTTGCGGGGCCCTATATATAGAATTTCAGTAAACATGAACAACTGATGCAAGTACGAATATAAGATACTTTTAAGAGAAATCAACCACAGGAAGGTCTGGTCACATTTTGTTCTCAATTCACAAAAGATAATAGAAAATGTGTAAATTTTTAGATTGCACCGAGAAATTACACGACACCAAAATGGTTTGGCATGCCAATGGCCACGTAGCAATTTGCTTGATCTAGTAATCAAACTTTTATGATCAATAACGTAGGAGGCAGAGTGTCTAGAGGAGAATGAATAACCCTCAAAGAATTTTTAGGCGGCAAAAACCACCTGTCTCAAGGAAGTTATTATTAAGGGATGATAAAGTGTTAAAGCTTTGAAATGAAGTTACAGAAAGTAACTTCTTGAGGAGCATTAAGTTAAACGACACATCATAAAAAGTAACTTTTGAGGAGCATTAAGTTAAAGAAAAGTTGAGTGGAGCAATACAAAGTGTCAAATGAACCAAAGCGTAAAATTTTTATCAGGAAATTTGGCCAAATGCGAAGACTTGCTATTGGAGAAAAATGTGACTTTTTCTTACAATGTGATATTGGAGGTGAGAAGACTTGCTACTCAAATGAGAAGACTCTGAAATTTGTCCAGCCCGCCCGGCACGCACACGTGCCTGGGCTCGCAGCAATGCTTGCATCCTCTGTAACCACTCTGCTGTCCGTTTCCTCTCAATGTGACCTCTAACCAGTGCCTGAAGCT
Source organism: Carya illinoinensis (assembly GCF_018687715.1). NCBI lineage: Eukaryota > Viridiplantae > Streptophyta > Magnoliopsida > Fagales > Juglandaceae > Carya > Carya illinoinensis. The sequence continues at coordinate 27,039,834 of NC_056763.1, forward strand.
TCACCAATCCTTTCAATGCTCTCAATGCTCTCCTAGCCTTCAAAACATCAGGGCCAGCAACTCAGCAAATTAACCATTATTGAATAATTTAGCACATCATTAAAATCAAGAGCACTTCTACATCTACAAATAAATCACACAAAAACAATTCCACAAACTGATGTGGCTTTATCTGATATATTAGATTTGCTTTACAATAAAAATAATTTTACAATCTAACAAACTACATTAAGTCACGTCAATTCGTAGGATTACTTTTGTGTAATCCCTTTGTGGCTAGAGTATTTCTCTAAAATCAAAGGTGGTGACAATTGAAAACAATGCATCATTGCATCGAGACTCGTTTTAACTGCATGACATTGACAATTAAATTAAGAGATATGATGCCAGGACCACACTTGTTCACTGATCAAGAACTTCAAAATTTGGGCACTCTTCAAAGTTATGGCGCCAAGTAAAAGCTTTGGGGTAGATCGAGTCACATCAACATTTAAACATAAACAGGCGCCAAAGGAAATCATTTTCAAAGCCATGACATGTAGAAGACAAGGACATCTCACTAGTCGCATCGATCACGCTCGAACAGTCAGAAACAAAAAAGTCCATGCACTCTCTGACCATGGTTTCTGCACTTCTAATTAAACGTCAAAGTGCCCAACAGACCCAAATTTTATGTCGAGAAAGTCATATTGAAGCCCCTTAGGAATTAAGGTAACACATTCTAGGACCAAAGGTTACGTGCTTATGCGTGCGTCGCATGTCTGGAAATGTCAAACACTGCCTTTCACTCTAAGATAACCTAAGAATTATAGTTACCCAACAAAAAACATTAATTTGAAAGTATAGAGGGCTGACTCTGGGTATGAAATGCAGAAAACTTGCAGCAAAAATCGAGGAGATCGGTCAAGGGTACAGTCCCACCCCAACTCTTGCATGTATTTGGAAAACGCGAATGCTACATTTACAAGCGCAAGGTTTTGTAGGTAGTAAGGTTTTGGGAAAAACGACACAAATAACAAGAGCTCTCGGGTGAATTGGAATTTGGAATAGTGCAGGCTTCGCAGCGGACAGAGAGGAAGACGACAATCGTTTTGGAAGCGACATTTTACCCTGCAAGGTAACTGGTTCCCTCAGATACTCCAAAATGGCAAAAAATAAAACGGTTCTCTCCTGTCCATAGAAACGACATGGCATGCAGGAGTCATTAGTTAGGAGTCGTTAGTTTCTATTCTTTAGAGTAAACTCGAATCTTGCAGGAATTGAAATCAACTAGCAAAAGCTAGGTGCTTGAGAACGCGTTTTTTGTTTTGCTCGACTACTTTTTATGCTGAAAGAAACGTCCTTTCGAGGCAAAGCCCAAGAGGTCGGACGAAGCCACGAAGATGAACATCTTCTCGATTACAGCAGGCATTAATTGTACGTAAATCCTTCGAACTAATCCCGTGAATTCCTCGGCCAATAATCATGTAGATGAGAATAAGCATTCGAGGAAGAAAAGAATAACGGAATAATAACATTAAACTATAATTAATGAGAAGAAGAAACGAATACTGACCAAACAGCCTCGAAAAGCGGCCTGAATCTTCAAGGCAGCCCACTGATCTTTACGAGCCCCAATAAGCTGGCTCCCGCCACCGTAAGCCGAGGTGTTGCTGGCGCACCTCCCGCTGCTGGTCAGCCTCACCACCGCGGCCGCAGCCTGAGCTGCCGCCTGAGCAGCCTCCGCCACGGCGGCTGTCGCGGCCGCCACGGCGATCGCGTGCTTGCTGGGATCCACCGCGCCAAACTCCTGATGGACGGGGACCAGTCCGCACGAATTTCTTCTTGCTGTTGCTGCTGTTGACGTCGTTTCGTAGCTGTGTTGTTTGGTACCCTGGTACTGGCGCTGGTCGTCTTTTTCTCTGTGTGACTTTACGAAGCTCCATCTTCGTTTTTCTTTGGGAGGTTTTGGAGCTGTAGGAGCTGGAGAGCAGGAGTCCTGCTTCTTCATGCCAAGGATACCCCGAAACCACCGTGACGCTTTGCCCATTTGGTCAGTGACAGTGAAGAGAAAGGGGAGCTTGCATTTGCAGCAGAGAGAGAGAGAGAGAGAGAGGGAGAAAGATGAACCGGAGGATTATGTAGCATGGGACGTCAGTACGTGGCAGCTGTAACCCGTAAACAGTTTACATGGAACATGTTAATGACGTCACTCAAGTCAGTATGTGAGCCCCTTGTTTCGTGGCAGATTGATATTAGGCTCTTATTCTCTTCTACACTCGACTCAACTTATCGTTTAATTATTATAATTTTTTATATAAAATATAATAAATATTTTAACTTTTTAAAATTTTAAAATAATAATAATATTAAAAATAATATTTTATTTAACTTTTAATTTTTATTTTTATGTCAATTTACTTTAACTTAACTTGAAAATATCTATCTAATAATGATTTATTGTAATTTCTTAATAGATTTTTATTGACTGACTCCTGGCACTTGGGTCTCATCTTGAGAAAATTTTTTGACCCAGTCTAATCTTTCCGGTTTGACCCGACTGCTAATTAAGGTATGCGCAGTAGGTTAGGTTAGGATAGTGATAATTTTTATTTTTAGATATATTATTTTTTAATATTATTATTATTTTAAATTTTAAAAAAATTAAATTAAAATTTTAAAAAATTAAATTATTTATTATATTTTATGTAAAAATTTTAAAAAATTATAATAATGAGATTAAATAAAAATTTTACGACATATATTACACTCTAAAAAGAATAAAATTTTCTACAACTTCATAAATATAAACATCTTATCAAATCACATAAATTTTATATTCATGTGTAATTAACTTCATTTTTCGATTTATTTTTTGTTATTACCTTTTTCAACAAAACAGCACATCGTATAAAATTAATTAATGTTACTTGATGGGATGTATTAATTTTATTCCATGGTGAGAAATTTCAAATTAATTTTTATAATTTTTCTAGTTGATCGGTGATCAAGTAATTTTCAAAATAAAAATAGGTGCAAATTAGGCTACGTTTAGATGTTAAGTTAAGTCAAGTGGAGTTGAAATGAAAGTTAAATATTGAATAAAATATTATTAGAATATTATTATTATTATTTTAAAATTTGAAAAGATTTAATTGTTTATTATATTGTGTATTAAAATTTGAAAAAATTTTAATAATCAGACGTAATGAGTTTGAGATCCAAACTGATAATTCTTTAAAAAAAAATGAACATAATTTAAAAAATAGAAGAAGAAACGTCATGAATTGGATAGATCAATCGATGATACAATTGAAATTTTAAGGAAGACTCAAGTCACTTGATCCGGACCTATTGATTAGTCAATAATAAAATTGAAATTCTATTAATTTAATTGTATCATTGGCTAATCAATATGAGTAATATTACGTATAATTGTGGGGTGCATAAGTATCGTGTAGTCACTTTAAAAAAGAGCGATGTTCACTATTAAAAAATTAATTTTATTTTGTGTAGATTCCATATTTATTTTTTTTAAATGATTGTATAACGTTTGTACATTCATGACTGCAATTATCATTTCTTTATAAAAAATAAGAGTTTTCTTATTTTCAAATAATGTGAAGTCTCATTCATTATCCATTCTTATCCTCTAATACTGTTGGGAATTTGGACCTCCAAATTCACCTCCCTAGAATCTACCCTTTGCAAGCATAACAAGAAAAATAGAAAAATAATAACAACACAAGAAATTTACGTGGAAACTCCAAAACAGGAGAAAAACCACCAGACCCAGAGAAGAAAATTCACTATGTGAAAAATTGTTACAATCACACAATTTTTCTTCTCACCACACCCACAAAGCTACCCCACTAATAAATCTTTAACTCTACACCTCTTCCCTTTTTACAAAAGGCTAATAGAGGAATTTAACTAAAGTCAAAAGTTACTAGATAAGCTTTCAACTGGTGCACTTAAATTAAGAGGCTAAGTCTCTTATTTATAACCCCAAACATTTGCTTCTTTCTTATTTCCCACCGGTGTGGGATTACAAAAAGACACAAAAGTCAACAATCTCCACCTTGTGGCTTTGACTGGTCTCACAGCCAAACTTCACCTCAATGAAGATCTTCATAACTTCTGCCATCATGCTTCACCATAAAAGCATACCCACTCAGAATAAACCAATTCCAAGCATTTCGACTTCAGCCCATGTCGAAAACAACCTTGCTGAAAATTATAGTGTAACTTCCACGTTTGGCTTTCCTGGAAGTTCATCAGCCATCGATATGAATTTCCACCACACCCTGTATCAATGTCAAACCAATACCTGTGTGCAAACTTGTGGACCCGCTAATATTAACACATCCTCTATCATGGCAACTTTGGAAATTAGCGGCATGCCATGAGGATGTACATGTCTCTTTTTAAAGATCAAAATCTTCCATGGAGAGAGACACAATATTAGCATCAATATCAGTATCTCCATTTACTGACTTGGAGCCACTTGCCGAACCTGCTCCAGCTCTTTGACAATTTTTCTTGACGTACCCAGATTATCCACACCCCCAGCAGACTACTTTTTTCTTCATGGAGTTCTTCATCTTCCCATTTCCAGCTGCTACCATTACTAAGTTCTCAAGTGGAACATTACTTCCACTACTTAGTCTTCTCTCTTCAGAAAAGATTTTACTGGTAACCTCTGAAAAAATTATTTTTTCATTCCCATGTATCAAAATAGGTTTCATATGCTCATAGGAAGGTGGAAGAGACCAGATGAGTCTCAAGGCTTGATCCTCATCATCAATTTTAACTCCAATAGCTTCTAGCTCAGCAACAATGCCATTGAGAACACTTAAACGATCTGAAATAGTTGTACCTTCACTCATCCGCAGTGTATGAAACTGTTCCTTCAGATACACACGATTTGAGACGCTTTTCGTCTGATACAACTCTTCAAGTTTTTCCCAGAGTTCCTTTGCCGTAGATATTCCATGCACATTTGCAAGAACATTTTTGGCCAGACACAGACGTATTGCACTTGCTATTCTCAAATCCAGATCCTCCCAATCTTTATCGCTCATTTTAGATCTGCTACTTTCACCAGTCATACTAGTACCAGTGCTAACTTCATGTGTTAGTCTGCCCTTCAATGCCTTGTGTAATCCTGATTGAATCAAGACATCCTTGACTTGTACTTGCCACAAGCTAAAATTGATTCTCCCATCAAATTTCTCCATCTCAAATTTGACAAGATTTGAAGACCTACTTCCTGGCATTGCTTTGATGAATTTACTGTAGAAATGAATAGTACTTCACTAATTCAGTTCCCAGGAAAGATTGGAGGGTCACAATGGACACACTTAAAATTTCCAATCTCCTAGACAGAACCTCCTTAGACTGTACGTATCTACACTACCACACCAAAGCTCCACCCCACAAAAAGAACCTAGTGGCTCTGATACCAATTGTGGAGAATTTGGACCTCCAAATTCACCCCCCTAGGATCTACCCTTTGCAGGCATAACAAGAAAAATAGAGAAATAATAACAATACAAGAAATTTACGTGGAAACTTCAAAACAGGAGAAAAACCACCAGACCCAAAGAAGAAAATTCACTATGTGAAAAATTGTTACAATCACACAATTTTTCTCCTCACCACACCCACAAAACTACCCCACTAATAAATCTTTAACTCTACACCTCTTCCCTTTTTATAAAAGGTTAATAGAGGAATTTAACTAAAGTCAAAAGTTACTAGATAAGCTTTCAACTGGTGCACTTAAACTAAGAGGCTAAGCTTCTTATTTATAACCCCAAACATTTGCTTCTTTCTTATTTCCCACCGATGTGAGATTACAAAAAGACACAAAAGTCAACAAATACAAAATATCACAGGATAGATATAAACAAGCAATCTCAATACAACACGGTGAAGCAGCCGAAGTCTTGGGGAGGAGATCGGTACGTCGAGATTGAGAGGAGTTTGGACTAAATGAATTTTGTGCCTTTCTTAATGATATTATTATTTTGAAATAATATCGATAGACAAGCTCATACATAGCACATTGACTTCTTCAGACCGGGTTTACACATCATGTGCGGTGTAGGAAATTTAAGCCGGCTGCTGAGTAGAATTTCTGATAGGAAAATTCTTCTTGTCATCCTCACACTTCACACACCACATTTATTTTATTTTTTTTTTCATTTTTTCTATAATAAATATGTAGTGTGTGGATGATAAATAGAATAATTTAATTAGTTTAATAAGAATAAATAAAATAAAAAATAAATAAAAAATAATATTTTAATATATAAAATGTGTGGTGTGGGATGATGTGTAGCATTTCATACTATAAGAAAAGTGAGCTTTTGTGACCAAGATTTAATGACTAAAATGACTATTTCCTACGAAAACCGTAGGAAATAGTCATTTTGGTCACTAAATCTTGATCACAAAAGCCTACTTCTCTTGTAGTGTCTCTTTCTGATAACACGTTAGCGCTGCTCAAAAAACTAAAAAGGATTGGAAGCAAGTAGCAACCTGCATATGGGACTGTACGTACACAGAAATCCCCGGCTACTTGAGATGTTCGGTGTGCAGGAATCCCGTACGTGAACGACCTGTATCCAAATAGAAATGATCTGTATAAGTTTAAATAGATAAATTCTATATAATTTTTTGTAAAAAATGTAGACTACTTAAAAATTATTGTAAAAAAAATTATTTTTTATTAATGGGATTAACTTTTTTTTAAAAAAATTATATGAATCTTATCTGCTTGAGGAGGAAAATTCTATATACCATTCTATTATTATATTTTTTTATCATAGGTTAGGTACATTTATCACCATTGAATGATTATTTATTGCATATATACTTTTTTATCATCTAATGATAATAAATATACCACATCTTATTTAATAAAATAAAAGTAAGATGAGAATATAATATATAACATTACTCATTTAAGAATTATAACTATCATTATTCAAATAAAAAAAGACACCAAAAGGTAAAAAAAAGTCCGGGTTGTGGAATCAAAGGACTAACAAAAGCATACACATCATGGATTTTCCTTTAAAAGCTACTCTACCAAAGAATCTACCAAAATATATACAACACATATTTTTAGAAAATACTATAGACACAAAGAGATCTTGTAAAAGGATCCTACACACTGATGTGACACATTAATAATATGCCACATGTCTTTTTTTTCCCTATCTCTTTTTCTCTCTTCTCTCATTTTCTCCCTTCCTTCGGCATCTCCCCCTTCCCTTTCTATGCCGACCACCTCATGGTGGGCAGAAAACGCTGGTGGTCCAAGTGGTATCGTCGGCGTGGATGGAGCACCAATAATGAGCGCAGATTCGAGAGTATGCCTTGTTGAGTGAATCGGGTCGGGCCATGGATCACAATGTCACTCTGTCCAGCAAGACTCCATTAGGCAGAGGAAGTCGCCATGATTGGTGTTGCCGTCTGACCACCAAGGCTGGGTGTGGTGGAGCAATGTGGCTGGGAGGAGGAGAAGGGCTCGATTTTGGGAGGAGGAGAGAGAAAGGGGCTGCACTGTGGGGCCCAGGTCTTGTCGGAGGTCACCGGTGATAGGGAACGGTTACTGGTGGTGGTTAGCTATGAGCAACTGCAACGCTATTGTGGCTAAGAGAGAGAGTCGGGTGAGGGGAAGGGGCGCATGGCTACGGGGAGTTGAAGGGGGAAAGAGGAGAGAGAGGGAAAGTGAGAGAATGAGGGGATATGGAAAATAGACACGTGGCACACTGTCACATTAGTATATAGGATTCTTTTGTATGATCTTTTTGTATCTCTAACAGCTTCTATTTTTTTTCATGCTAAGATATCTATACATTAATAGTTTGACTCTTTTTTAAAACCAATTAAATAGTTGAAGTTTTCTAGAATAAATAATTAAGTTTTTTCATGCTATAATATCTATACATTAATGTTCAATTATTTCCTTCTTTGTACTCTTTTATAGAAAGTTTCAATTGTGATTTTCATATAAAATTGACGAGTCATTTTTTTTTAATCTTAATTTTAGTTATCTTCAATTATATTTGGTGAAATATCATATTTTACATAGTTATTTTATCTTCAAGTCGTTGTGTGGAGTACACAACTCATATTATTTAAATGGTAAAATTTAATTTGTAAAATTTAAATTTAAAATTTATTTTTTAAATAAATTATATCAACTAATATAATTTTTCTATTTTAAATAGGTGGCATTTAATTAATTAATAAAAAAATTATTTAAAATATGTTACACGATCGTTATATATAATTAAAAACGATAAAATTTAAGATACCCACGTCAATTCGTCCAGAGTTGTTACGTTATATATCCTTAAATATTGTGACGTAAATCATTTGTTAGAAATATGTTCATCCACGATTTGGATTTTTTGGATGCTGGGTGATTCGGTATTTAGAAAGAGTTTTGCTATGCTGATCATCAGCAACTGTTTCCACCCCACATGGGTTTTGTTATTTTACTTAAATGTCAGTGTTGATGAATAATTTAATAAATCCTATGAAAAAATTTTGGATACGTTTATAAGATTGGAATAAACATATCTTTTTGAACCGATTTTGTGAAATAAGTTAGTCTTATAAATTTTTTCATAATATCAGAATCTGTCACATAATGAATAGAGACCCACATGATTATCTATAGCATTAATCAGGATCCCAGTGGCAATCTCATTGAACCGGTGGGAGTTTTCCTTTACATCCGGAATTTCTCCAGCTGTAAACCCAATGTGTGACGCCTATGATTACCGAAGCTCCGATGAACAAAGCAAACATCCTGCATGCCAAGTTACCGCGGCTTGTAAGTAAGGGTGCATTATAGTCATGAATTGTGTTTGGTGCTTTAGACGAGGCTGTTCACTACTGCTACCTCGTATCTCCATCCTTAAGAAACAGGAACACACCAGAATGTTATTCACGCACACAAACACCAGAGTGAAACCCCCATTCCTTTTGGAGACTTGGGATTCGAAACCCCCTCCCAAATCTTGAAAAATATATATATATATATATATATATATATAAGTTGGATTACTCTAAACAAAAGAAGCATTGAGCCATAATTGTGGCCTTTTTTAAGGAGATTTTGCAGGAAAGGAGCAGTACCTTGATTTGAGAACTTCAAATATTAAATATATATATATCAAACTTATTAAAAAGTTCAACAAAAATTCGGTGCAAAATATGGTTGGCTATATGATCATTTCTCTTTTGAGAAGACGTTTTCATGAGGATCTGTCTGTCAAATTATTAGCCAAGTATGGAAAACCATTCTTCAACCGTCCATTAAATGTATTAAAAGGTCTATAATTTTATGCTTTTCAGTTTTCACCAACTTTCGCAATCTTCCAAGTGTCCACGCACATGAATACTACAGTATCTGTATCATGTAATGAAGATGACGCCATGAAGTATGCCACACTTCATAATTCTTTCTCGTGATTCACTCGGCTGGCCACTTTTTTCCTTTTTCTTTTACACAATCATATCTCTTCTTAGATCTTCTTTAGCTGTGTGTATGCTTTAATTTGTTCTTATTCCTTGGTGAAAACTTTCACTAGTAGTAAGCCATTCAACACATAGATCAGCACCGCCTCCAATATTGAGCCACGGACTCGACCATCACCAAGTAGCTAGCTAGCTAGGAAGGTCCTGGTCAATGTCATGAATCATGACCATCCACTATCTGCAGTTCCCAATTACGTTACCTTGTTATTGTTACTTTTTTTTTCACCACATATATATTTGAGGCAGTTTCAACTTTCACGTGAAAGCCAGAGATAGAGGCGGATGGGATTTCGACAATGGCTTGGAACTGGCCAATTATGAACCTTGGAATCCTAAACGTTTGTCTGATTAGGGTTTTGTGATTCCTTTAACATCTTGTCAAAGCTGTGATAATCCGAGAATGCAACAAGGAGATCAACAACAGCTTCATAATTTACCCCCTATTTACCTGAATTTCATATAGTCGATCTCAGAGTTTAGAATAGCTGAAGTACTGTTTTTTCGCCCGGGGATTATTTTTCCATGATATATATATTTATATAAGCTAGGTGGTTCTCTTTAGTGCAGGAAGTTCGAAGGGATTCTTTGAGATGATGGCAAAGATTTCGCAAACTGCTTGGCATGGCCTTGGAAAGGTCTCCTCGATAGGGTGCACACACACTACTGACAACTAGCTCAACATAATAGAGCAGTACTACACTGTATTTCAATCAATTAAGTATAAAGTTGTTGCCAAAACGTCAAGCTTTCTGTTCTGTAAACCCTTAAAGATAAGGTTTTTCCTTTCTACTTTCCCCTTTGATGAATAGAATAAACAAAGGTTCCTATAATATATACCATGGAAAATCCACTCATGTTTGGGTGGTCTTACCTGTAATGATTACTGCATGATCCTTCTCATCATATATGTTAGTTTATATTTACGTATCTTAGATTATACTTAATATTCATAGAATATTGTGATAATATTCTTAGCTTCATGTTATTATGCCAAGTTAGAATCTTTATTTTTCATTCACTACAAGAAATATGGTTTTTTGCAGCGCTAAAAAATGTTGCAAATACTACTTAAAAACGCTGCAATATGTCAATTTCAACATTTTTAGTTTCTTGCACGTTCGACACTATAATCCATTCTTGCAAAAGCTTACAATAGCGCTGCAAATACCTCATATCAAAAACAACGCTTACTTCTTTCATTACATTTAATATTTTTTCAAGGATTAAGATCGCTGTAAAAGATAAAAAAGCGATGCAAATGCCCGATATCAGAAGCAACGCTTGCTTCCTTCGTTGCATTTAAGATTTTTTTTAAGGATTAAAATCGCTACAAAAATTCAAAAAGTACTGTAAATACCCTATATCAGAAGCAGCGCTTGATTCTTTCGTTACATTTAATATTTTTTTCAATGACTAAAATTGTTGCAAAAGGTTAAAAAGCGCTGTAAATACCCCATATCAAAAGCATCGCTTGCTTCTTTTGTTGCATTTAATATTTTTTCTAAAGACTAAAATCGCTGCAAAAGGATAAACTATATATGAATGAAAATAAATGAATATAGCAAGGATGAAATATGGATAAGGATGAAACTCGAGAGACAGGGAGATTATATATATTAAAGCTCAAAGTTAAGATGGCAGCTAAATAAAGTTAATCGCTTAATAATCTTAAGCCTTGCATAATCACACATGCATTTGCACACTAGCCTTTTTGGGATTTTTCAAATTACCTAGAAATCCCAACGTCCAATTATAACTATATTAAAAACCACAATAAACTTGTATAAGTAGTAATACCCAGGCCACTCTCCTTACCCATCCAATAGACATAAAAATATGACACGTCCGTAATTCTAAGATTTTAATTTCCTCTACAAATAAAGAACATTCATGCACAAGTTTACAAGAGCTTTTTTGAACGTGTATAGAACGTTGTCTAACCTATACTCCAATGTAGCACATGATGGTTGCCCACACCCACAACCTATATGTAAGTCCACGTAACATTTTTTTATAACTAAAATGAGTGCAAGTCCATGTAACATATGTGTGTAATCAATACAAGGTAAGTAACATATGGTTGTGCAGATCCAATCTCAAACTTCAAATAAAACTAGAGTTCATCATTTATCAATCAAACACAAAGAAACCAGAAGAAAATAAAGAGATAATAAAATTGAGCAGCAATATTGAGAACATCAGCATCACCCTTGATTTAATAACAAGAAACAAAGATATACCTTCAGTTCGCCAGCTGCCAATCTTTTCATATCTTTCATCTTCCGTTCAGCTTCAATAGATAAAATATGTAAGTTGTATTTGTGAAACAAAAAGATAAAGACAAAAGACATTCAAAAGATGTTAGCTGCCATAACCAAGTAGATACAAAAAAGTAAAAACAATAAACATGGTTCTAGATGCTCCAAGATTACTAAGAAGAACACAAGCCATGAGAGTTGGAAATGATTCACTAGAAACAGGGATTAGTGCTAATGGACCCCAAGACAAGAAGCCCATTCCTTTTCAATCAATGGGCGACATACACAGGGAAACACCAACGGTGTATTAACAGATCAAGTGTCTAATAAGTTAGGGTTTCCGTTACAAGATAGCAATTTCAAATCAATGAACATAGATTTGAGCCTCGGAAATGTTACAAATGGGAAATCATAAATGTTAGGGTGAGAATTACTATATATATATCATATATATATATATATATATTCTAGCAAAACATGAAGAAAAACAGAAGAAAAGAATAAGCCAAACTCACAAGGGATTGGCAGAGAAGTAAACCATGTGGGGGTCGTGGATTGCAAACAGAGCAAGGGACAGAATAAGGGCCTTGGGAGGCTGGGCTAGGCATGGAGGAGAAGGGGGCTCTGATAGAGGACTGACAATGGCGTCGACGTGTGAGCAGTGGCAAAAGGTGCCCCTAGCGACAAGAGAGAGAGAGAGAGAGAGAGAGAGAGAGAGAGAGAGAGAGAGAGAGAGAGAGAGAGAGAGAGGCCAGATTTGGAGAAAATGAAATTTTCGACATGAGATTTTGGGGAGAAAGAGGGGGTGGACATCGAGATGAGGTGGCAGTGACATGGTAGGGTCGCTGGCGACGAGTTGTGCGTGACGGCGTGGGTCTAGGGAGAAGATCGCTAGGGATCGAGAGGGGGGAAGGGGGGTGGAAATGAAATTTGGCGCCTAGACTTAATTCCGACTATTATTTAGGCGCTGCGAACATATTTTTACAAATGTAGTGAACAAAATCGTTGCAAATGTTATATTTTTCGCTGTAAATATAAAAATTATGAATCCTTTCAGTTTTGAGAAAAAAATGAGCGACAATTTAAAAAACGCTGTAATAGATGACTTTTTGCAGCGATTTTTTTTGCAACAATATAAAAATTGCTGCAATATGCTAGATTTCTTGTAGTGATTGTATTTCCTTATATACTTTGGCCATATTCAACTATATCTAGGCATATTTTATATAGTTTTAAACACATATAAATACATACACTTATGATTTACCAAAACCCTCTCTATTTAAACATGGCATCAGAGTCGCCACTACAATTTCCTTGGCCGTGTAAGCCATCCTTTTGGTGTTTCTTTCTTCCACACCAGTACTTGGTTTCCATTGCACTTTATAGTGGATTTATCACGTGTTTATGTTTTGCTTTCACTCAGTTCTCATCAAATAAGATCATAAAGAGGGTCCTGGGAGTTTTATCAGCATTTTTGTATCAACCGCCTCTCGTTTCCCTACGTCACGCGCTACTACATTAGTAGGCACGTTTGACCACACGTGTGCGCCTCACTCCAGGAGCCCACCCAAGCCTGATTCACTCCAGCAACCCACCCAAGCTTAGTCCAACCCAATTCAAGCCCAGTTTCATCGGCCCAAGTAAGATTCTTAATTTTTTTATTTTTTGAATTCGGCCCACTTAAATTATAGCTAATATTCTTAGAAAATTGTGATAATATTCTTAGTTTCATGTAATTATGCTAGGTTAGAATCTTTCATTCTTCATTGTATTTCCTTATTTACTTTGGCCGTATTCAACAATATATAAGCTTACTTTACATAGTTTTAAACATAGAAATACATATACTTATGATTCACCAAAACCCTCTTTATGTTAACAATATCTATGATAAAACAGTAACGATATAGTTGACTTGAAAAGTCCTCCAAACTGAGAGATATGGTTGGTTAGTTAGTTGCTTCCATTTCAAGATTTTAAATAATCATTTGTCTCGCGTAGAACAATGAGATGAGAAATTGCTTCAAAATTGAGAGAGTTCCGAACCTAATTAGTGGGCTTTGAAACCCATGATTCTCTTCCCCCCAGCTTATGTCCACTTGAAAAGGGCCCGTTTCACGATAATCCAAAAGCATTGCGATTGCAGCTGTGCCAAACCACAAGTGATCAGAAAAATAATGAAATATGCATTTTTTTAAACATTTTTTTTATTTTTCATTATTGTTCAAAGATTACTTCTCAATTTATGCTTTTAATATTTTATATTTTTTGAGTTTTTTTTTTTTTAATTTTTTTTCTCTTTCTTTTTTTTTTTAGAATAATTATTTCTATAAAAAGTATTTATGTATTTTTATATAAACAGAGTAAAACACCAATTTCAACAATTTAAAGTATTGATATTGAGATATCCAGAATTTACCATTCACATGATTCTGACGCCATCGCGTGGTACTAAGAGGTTTATTAAAAATAAAAGAAAATAAAAAAAATTGATATTCAAACTAAAAAAACGTTTAAAAATATAAAAAAAAGAAATATTAAAACTCTAAATTTCTTTTTTATATTTGTAATTTTAATTTTTTTAATAAATTATATAATATCATATAGTGGGACAGTTTGAAATAGCATTATTCTTTTATTTTATTTTTATCTTATTTAATCTTTTACCGTTTTACGTTTATTTTTTAACTTCAAAAGTATATAAGTCCCATAACAATCTTTTTCCGCAAGAATCTCTCTTTCTTCCCTGAGGAAAAGAAAACCCACACGAAACAGTGAAGGTTTCTTTAATGGCGAGACCTAATCAAGAAGCCATCGATACCTTTATGAGCATCACCGGCGCATCCGAAGTCATCGCCGCTCAAAAACTCGAGGTAACTTTCCTTCTGCTCAGTAAACACCGATCAAATTTGGGGATGGGTTTATTGGACAACTCATTGTTTTTTTTTTTTGTACAGATAATTTACAGGCTTCAATTATTTCTCAATTTTTTGTTTTCTAAATGTTGAAAAATTCGGTAATGTTGAAGTTGGTCTTTGATTAGGGGTTCTCTTCGTGCCTATTCAGTTTGCTACTTCGTTGCTATTTGAGTCTCGATCATTTGATTGATATTTTTTGTGTGTATGGTTTATTGGATTGGGGCTTGTTTTTTTTTTTTTTTTCGGATGGTGTTCAGTTTTAATTTATGGTGATTGACCTGAGGTAATTAGGTCAATTTAGAGGTTGGAAATAAACAAAATTTTCCTGTAAATTATTATTCTTCGATTGACGTAGATGTCATTGATGAATTTCCTTCCAATAGAGATTATACATTTTAGTTTTATATGGAAATGGGGATTGGAAATATCACACGGTCGAGGATAGATACGCTATTGGATCTTCTGTGACAAATGGATTTTGTGGGTAGAAAAACTGTTGGGTTTTGTATGGTACATGATTTTCCCACACATATCGAGGATTATATATGTTGGTTGTAGCAGTCATAGGAGTCAAAGCGCTGCACTTAAAAAGTATTGAACATGTTATACTCAGTAAGATAATGGAGTATAAGTGGGGCATATCTCTCTAGCTATCTTCTGTGCTTTAACAAGAATCGATACTTGAAAGGGAGTCCCACCGCCTGTGATGAAATTTTTAAGACATAACCCACTCAGGCAAATGGACTAATGAGCTTGTAACGGTAGTAGTTTTGATCTACTTGATTTATGATGCTTTAAGAAGGTTTACTTAATATATTATAAAACCAAGTGCCTGACCAACTTTGAGAGTTGCTCTGAACTTAGGTTTTTAGTTTTTACATTTCTATTCATCTGTTATCTTGCTTGCAATCAGGAGTGTGGCGGGGATCTAAATGAAGCTGTGAATGCACATTTTAGTGAAGGAGATAGAAACACATCTGCAAAGTATGCTATTTATCTCTTATTGATCCTTGAAAAGTATCTTTGATTCCCCCATAAATTGACTTTTTATTCCCCCAAATTTTCATGCTTCCTTTTTTGTTGTTATTATCTTACTCTTTTCTTTCATGTTCAGCATGCACACAACCTATGTTGCTGCTCCACAAGATGATTTCATGGATATTGATCAAGTGGAACCCCGAGCACCTCCTTTATCACTTGATAGAAATGCGAATCCATTTTCTCCTCTTGGTCCAAACTTTAGTGGAAGTTTTTTGGAGAGTAGTTCTGATTTTACAAACTCCACACCCTTTGTGACACATCCAAAAGAAGTTAGGGAAGTTCCCCTAGATGTAAAGGATAGCAATCAGCCATCTGGTCAGTCTGGCCAAGCTCCTATTATTGGGGATGTCTCTGAATCTGTGCATGCACATGGCTCGGACCCTCATGGGAGTGTTTCAATTGATGAAGGTGTTGATCAGAACATTTCAGCTGCTGCAACTGCTCAGGCTACACTGCATGATGGAGAAGATCATATTTTGGGTGATGGTTCTCACGACAGGAACATTAGACCCAATGCTTCTGGATTTGAGAGGTTGCCAGATGATAGCGATGACATAGAAGAAGAAATGATTCTAGCTGCTATTGAGGCTTCAAAGCGGGAGGTTGAGGGTGCACACAATGTATGTGACGCTAAACTTCAATGCCTGCAAGCATGGCCTCCAAGTTCTCTGTAGGTACTAAATGCATGCCTATCTTGACGCAGGACTTAGCTGACCTGGAGCCTCAGCAAAGGCAATCTCACTCGGATGATGCTGAACTTGCACATGCAGTTTCATTGTCCCTGAAGGTCTGTTCTCTTACACTCTTTACATTTGTGTCTTTAAATTAAAATGGAATCTGGGTCCCCATTTAACATAAAATAAATTCAGACGGCAGAGCAAGAGAGAGCATTGCATGAGCGAGGGGAAAGTGCTGGAGCATCAAATGTTGGAGATTCTGAGCCAGCTGAGGGGGAGCCAGGAAAGTTAGCTGCATCAAATGTGAGGTACATCCGTACATGTCCTTTCCTGCATGGTTTCTCGTTATGGCTACACCTGTGCCTTACCTGCCACAAGGGTCGTGGGCATAGAATTCTTAATTCCTGATATGTGATTTCTACTGTTGGGATGAGGAAAGATGATGAGGGTATTGTGATCAATCTAGGTTGGAGCCTAGAAACTCATCCATCCAAGAGGAAGCTGAAGATGTGGAGGAGCAGCCTCTTGCCAGGCATAGGTCCCAACATATGCCTTCTGGCTCTGTTGACTCTGCCAATGATGTTTTAGTAGTTGAGGATAGCTCACCATCAAGTCCTGGATGGCATGGTATGGGTAATCATCCACAGAACAACGGAAATGCCTTCCAATCTGATGAGGTAAGTTATGGAACATTAGTTCTCGTTATTAAATCTTGATGCAAATTCCTTGTTGCAGTTTATCATCAATAGTTTGTCAAGTATTCTCCACTGTTTTTTTGTTTTTTGTTTTTTGGCTTTTTAATTGCTTTTTCCCCCAAATTGTAGTGGGGAGGGATTTCTTCTGTGGAGCACGATGAAGCAGTCATGCTGGAGGCTGCAATGTTTGGTGGAATTCCTGAAGGGCCTGGATATCGTTCTGCCTATGCACCTCATCATTTCATGCAAGCCGGGGGTCATTATCCCCAGTGGCCACAACGCCCTCCATCACCCTCACTGACCGCACAGCGCATGATTCGGGAACAACAGGTTCTGCTTTTGGTTTTGACCTGTCATAATGGTTTAATAATTTAATTATCAAACATGATGTTGGCACTTCTTTTTCAGAACTTTACGCTGCTCTTTGCAGCTCTTAGCCTGTAGCAAGGCTCTTTGTATACCCCCTGTGTACTTGGGCCTTGCCCTTTTCTTTTCTAATATATTTCTTCTTACTTATCAAAAAAAAAAATTATCAAACATGATGTGATTTAACTTTCAGTGGTTCTATGATTTGTCTGACACTTGCAGGATGATGAATATCACGCGTCTTTGCTGGCTGACAAAGAAAAAGAATTAAAGGCCCTGGAGGAAGCCGAAGCTCATCGCTTAGAAGAGGAAGCTGCTAGAGAAAAAGCTCGTGAAGAAGACAGACAAAAAGAGGAAGAATCTCGCAGGAAATTGGAGGAAGAACAGGTACTGTTGATTGATATTTGATTGGTAGAGGTGTGCCGCAACATGGATATGAGGTTCCCCTTGCAACTAGTAAAACCCAAAAATATAAATCCCTCTTCTTTCCCAGTTCTTGGTAGCTTTTAGATGCATCTGGCGATCTAAGTTAGGGGGAGATCCAAACTACATGCATTCTTTTGCCATTGAATAGTGAAATGGTCAGTATCCTGTATGTTTGGCAAACAAAGCTTGAAACACAGCCATTTGTATTTGTTTTTCACTAATTTTTTTAATGTCTTCTCTGATTAATCTGGGGTTTGAATAATTATACATTAGTATTGACTTGATATTTCAAATTAATTATAAGTTTATAGGTTACAAGTTCTCCTTTCATGTAAGAAGTGATTGCACTTGGAAACAGAAACTTTTGATAAGTTGTAAGGTTTTCTGCTCAAGTTATGGTTTGAAGCTAAAAACCTTGTTTCAAAATTCTTGTGAATTTCAGAATTTGATTAGAAGAAAGATGGCAAGTTGGTATTTACTAGGTGATCTGAAATGAGCTTCAATACTCAACATTTTTCTTCCAGATGGTTTTTTCTTCATTATTATGCTATCAATTATCTCCTTGTAATTGGATATATGATGCATACACCCTGCTTGTTTTACATCATTGCATCCCACCTGATTGTTTTTTTTTTTCGTGACAGAAATTATACCTTAATATTGGTTTATGCCGTTTACTGGACAAGACAGAAATGAAATGAATATATTACTTATTTATTTTTCAAGTTGTTTACTGCCACAATCGTTATGATTCTTACTGGCAGGAATTGGAGAGACAACTGGCTGCAAAAGAAGCTTCTCTTCCAGAGGAACCAGGATCGGATGATGAAAATGCTGTAACCCTTCTGGTACGGATGCCGGATGGTATACGCCGTGGGCGCCGATTTCTTAAGTCTGACAAGCTACAGGTATGCTATTTGGAGGAATGATTGTTTTGCTCCATCACTTGGCTCGTTGCTAAACATGCATTCTTATTTGCCTTGCAGTTTCTTTTTGACTTCATAGATATTGGTAGAGGGGTCAAACCTGGCACTTACAGATTGGTAAGTTCACTGTTATTCTCTATTCCTTCTGACTTCTGCGAGTAAACCCTATGCTCATACTGACTACACCTTATAAAGGATATAAGTTTATGTTCCTGAAATGAGAACGAAATCCACATTAACTTGTTTATGCAACCTAGATATTTCAGAAATTGAACTAAAATTATAGTGTACCTGTTCTAATTGCGTTGAGGGTACAGGTGAGGCCATACCCTAAGCGGGCTTTCAGTGATGAGGAGAGTGCTTTGACACTGAATGAACTCGGGCTGACCAGCAAACAAGAGGCTCTGTATCTGGAGTCGATTTAGCCAACAGGCTCCAAAATGTAGAAAATTAATCACATGAATATTATTTAGTTTATAAAAATATGTAAAAGATGCATGAAATATGGGATCCCATTTGGTTTGGTGTTGGGGTGAGATACATTGAATTTGGGGGAGATGAACAACATCTATTCTTGACCATACAGGAATGGTGCCTGGAAGTGTTATGGTTTGGTTTTGTGACCCATCAGCATGACTTCTTCAGATCTTGGAGAAAGCACTGGAACAGAGATGTGCTATCTCTGCCATGTCATAAGGGCAATTTTTCAAGTACCTGTGGGCCCCGTCTACTTGGACCACAAACGTTCTTCGTCGAATAACGTTGGCTAATGGCTAGTCCACGACTTTAGGCTTTCCTCAGATACCGAATGAATTGGGTAACTGGATGATAGGACATAATTCACGGCTAGGAATGCTACATTATTTTACATCACACATTTTATATATTAAAATATTATTTTTTATTTTTTATTTCATTTTATTCTTATTAAATTAATTAAATTATTCTATTTATCATCCACACACTACATATTTATTATAGAAAAAATAAAAAAAAAATTAAAATAAATGTGGTGTGTGAAGTGTGAGGATGATAAAAAAAATTTTCCATTCACAGCTAATCTAGTAGGAATGCAAGAAAAAATATATTTATATTTTTTGCAAATTAGTAAAATACTAAATATAAAAAAGCTCTCACGTTCATTAATGTAAAATATATTTGTATTTTAATTTTCTTTATTAATTACTAATGTGATCCCATAATAAGTTTACAAAAAGAAAAAAATTATTTTTGAAGCTATTTTTGAAATAAAACTTCCAACGCTTCGGTACAGTGGATCTTATGATAGTAATAAATATTGTTATTATTTTGACTTATCCATAATAAACAATTTTTTCACCCATCAAACTTACAAAAAATGTTTGGAAGTAATGTTATAATTTTATGATGTATATTTTTTAGCATTCTTTTTTTAAAAGAGCGAGAAACATCATTAAAAAATATTTTTTTAGATGAATTTTATAATTTTTTATATAAAAAATTATTAAAATTTGCGAATCCTAAAATTGGTAACGCTTATAGTTTAGTTTACACTTGATTAGGCGGTTTGTTGTCTGTTAAGGTGTCCCTTAAAAAAACCGTACTAGAGGAGAAAACAAGAGTACTACACAATGTGTACACAGCAAAATGATGATAATGTAGCCCAACGGTCAAGTTAAAGGACAGCAGACAGGCACATGCGGGCTTCTTGACATGACTGACACCAGACAACCTCCCCAGGCCCAAACACTCGCCCTAGCCTCCAGTATTTACCCCAACGTCGAATATAATCCCGAACACATTTATCCGTACGTTAACCTCTCCCAACGGTTATATTTCACCGACACCTTCCAACGGTCATATAGACTACCACCCGTCACCGTCGGATCTCTATCCAACGGTTACAAATTACAATACCGTGTTTCCTCCGACATCCTTTTCACGTAGCCATACATTTTTTTCTTCAACGTTGCTGGTAAATCAAATCAGTCGTCGTAGAGATAGGGGAAAAGGGAGAAAAAAGCCAAGAGAGAGACGGCCATGAAAGTGGTGGTGGTGGTGTAGCAGTATGGTATAGTATGGTATAGTTGTAGCTTAAGTGGTAGTAGAAGAAATTTACCTTGTTCTATGAAAGCTCGAGTCTCTTATGGTGTATGGTTTTCTTTTTCGGGTAGTGAGCGCTGAGAAGAAGTATTTGTCTTTGTAGATACATTAATTTCAATGCTTGTTTGAGGGGTTCTCGGAGCGCTGGCTTTTCTGTGTTTTTCTTCTGCTTCAGTTTCAGCTATGGTGGAGTTCTTCATGGATTTTTCAAATGTTGATCGGGGTCTCAAAATCTCTCACTATCTCATCCATCAATCTGTGCAAGTATGTTTCCGCATTTCCTTTCGTGGAGTGAATTCCAATGAGAAGCAACAGCATATTCTTTTCCAATGAGTTTTCTCTGAACATTACGGAATCCGATGATCGTTTTCTGGTAGTTCGCTAAATTAGTTATCGACTCTTTCATTCTTTTTGGGGGGGTAGGTTTTACATATATATACCGCTATTTATTTCACATATATTTCTAGCTCATATAGGAACACTCAAATTTGTGAAATTTTTTGTTATTCATCGGATTCCTATATACAACTTTTTTGGTTTCTAAAAAATTCACACACACTCACAGTTTTTCTCTCCGGATTTCTCTTTTCAAACATACATTCAGAGTTCATACAATTCCATATAATTCATACAGAAAAAAACATACGTTCCATACTTCAAAAGAGTTTATAGAAACAAAAAGAGATAGGGGGGGAGAAAGAACAAAATAGGTGAGTGAACTGAAGTTAAGAAAACCAAGAAAGAAAATAGGAAGGTTATAGAGGATGTTGGCTGGGTGTTCTAGTTCTACATTGCTGTCACCAAGACATAGATTGAGAGAAGCACCTGCACAGTTGCAAGCCTGCCATTTCCAGCTGCCTTCAATGAGCACACAGAGATTGGACTTACCATGTAGTTTCTCCCGCAAAGACACCTCGCGCTCGCAGCCCATTAGGCCAGTTGGCCTTTCGGTGGAGAAGCCAATTGAATCGAAGACTAGCAGCTGTTCTCTTAAGCAGAGTGTCCGAATTCCACCTTTAGCGACAAGCACTCAGAAGACGAGTGCTCAGACGACATTTATCGAAGCAAAGAGAGAGATCAAAGGAGAGTTTTGGGAGCAAGGAAAGAGCTTGAAGAGGTTGGCGGAGCAGGGCTCTGTTGATGATTCATGCATTAGTAAAGCCAAGAGGAAAAAGGGCGGCGGTGATAATGGCAAATCCGATGACATTCTGGGAAGTGGACGTGATAGTTTGAGTTTAGGCCAACTGGGTGCTGGGAACTTTTGGTTTCAGCCCAGTATCGAGGCGTCTCGCTCAGTTCCTGGGATCACAGGCCTTAACCCTCCCCGAGTTCCGTTCTCTCTGACGACAAGTTCAGGGGACGACGAAAGGAACTGTTACGTGCCCGGTGAAGTGATTTCACCACCTTTGCCATTGTCGAACAATCCATGGGTGGAATCCGTGGTGACTGAGATCACAGACCTTGGCGAGAAGGACGGTGAGACCAGCTACAGGCTGGTGAAGGAGGCCTCGGGATCAAGTACTTCATCAGATAGCCAAAGCTTGGGCCATAGGCTAAATGAGAATGTATCGGAACAAGAAGTGGGAAATGGGTCTAGGAATCCTTATTCCCATGAGGACAATGAAGTCGAGGGTAGGGAGGAGGACAACCAAGGGGAGCATCAAGGGTTTGAGCTTGTCAGCTTACTTACAGCATGTGTTCAAGCGATTGGATTCCGGAATATCGCTGTGATCAATCATTTTATAGCTAAGTTGGGGGAGATTGCTTCGCCCAAAGGAAGCCCTATTAGCCGTCTATCTGCATATTACACTGAAGCTTTGGCCATCCGCGTCACGAGGCTTTGGCCTCATATTTTTCATATTACCACTCCTCGGGAGCTTGATCGGGCGGATGAAGACTCTAGCACTGCACTGAGGCTTTTGAACCAGGTGAGCCCAATTCCGAAGTTTCTTCATTTTACATCAAATGAGATATTATTGAGAGCTTTTGAAGGGAAAGACAGGGTTCACATTATAGATTTCGACATTAAGCAAGGGCTTCAGTGGCCGAGTTTGTTCCAGAGTTTAGCTTCCAGGACGAATCCTCCAAGCCATGTTAGAATCACGGGTATTGGTGAGTCCAAGCAAGAATTGAATGAAACGGGAGATAGGCTTGCTGGATTCGCTGAGGCATTGAATCTACCCTTCGAATTTCATCCAGTAGTGGACAGGTTGGAAGATGTGAGGCTGTGGATGCTTCATGTGAAGGAGCAAGAGTGTGTGGCCGTGAATTGTATTTTTCAAATGCACAAGACTCTTTACGATGGGAATGGAGGAGCACTAAGGGATTTTTTGGGACTTATCCGAAGCACAAACCCCAAAGTTGTCATTATGGCAGAACAAGAGGCTGAACACAATGACCCCAGGTTGGAAACAAGAGCTTCCAATTCACTAAAACACTACTCTGCCATATTTGACTCTATTGATTATAGTCTTCCCTTGGACAGCTCGGTCAGGCTAAAGATAGAGGAGATGTTTGCGCGCGAAATTAAGAACATTATTGCTTGTGAAGGAAGGGACAGGCTTGAAAGGCACGAAAGTTTTGAGAGGTGGAGGAAGTTGATAGAGCAAGGAGGATTCCGATGCATGGGAATAAACGAGAGGGAAATGCTTCAGAGCCAATTGTTGTTGAAAATGTACTCCTGTGAGAACTTCAGCGTTAAGAAGCAAGGACAAGATGGAGCGGCGCTCACTTTAAGTTGGCTAGATCAACCTCTTTACACAATCTCAGCATGGGCGCCCCTTGATGTTGTTGTAGGCAGTTCGTCCTCTTATTCTCAGCCAAGTTGATTGCTTCGGGTTTTGGTTTCTTATGCATTCTAGTAGTGTTGCATACAGAAAAGGATATACAATTCTTTGTAGGTAGGAAAACTATTGTCATTCTTTCATTCTTTTGTTGCAGATAACATTGTCATTCAATAGTGTAAGAATTATTTGTATTAATACAGTAGGGGGCGATACTGATTCAGGTCCAGATTCCCTAGATTTCAGACACCAGTATTTTGAGTCAATTTGTGTTTATTCATTAATTCTTTATGTATGCTCAAATTCTTTGTAAGTCGTCATTATATTGTCTCTGTTGGGGAGGTCTCATAAACCATGTAGTTGGACACTCGATTGTCATATATGAAATGATTTCATTGATTTGCAAGTTGCCAATTTCAATAATATCTGGCCCAGTGCTATATATGTGTGGGAGTGAGTCATCACCGTGGAGGTGGTACTCACTTGTGTATATTCTTGTATTTAGATCAGGTATCACGTACTGCATTCAGTACCCAAAAAAACTAAAAGAGTAAGAAAAATGCGTTACATATCATATGAACCCACGTCAATTTGTGGGTTTAACTTTATGGAATTTGGAATTTCTTTGTGGCTTGAGCATTTCTAAAAGAGTAACCATAATAATACTCAGAAAGTAAAAGAGTATCCATCACAGGGGTGCTGCTGGAATCACCAAATCAAGATTTCTAATTTCTCTTCTTAAGTAACCATAATATGGGTGAGTTAGCAGTTATTGCAGTCGCACTCCAAGATTTGAGTTTCAGGTCTCTTACATTTGCAAAGGTACGGCGGATCTCAATCAAATAATATATTGATGAATCCAAATCCGGTAATGGAGAGAGGACTAATGCTTTCTTTAGTAATTTAGGATGGAATAAGAAGTATATTAATTTATGAAAGACTAATAATCTCTACACCAGCAGAGCTGAGATCATGCAATATGTCTCTATGCCAATATTTGATAAAACTTTGCCTCGAGAACATGAGTACAATATTCGATAGAATTTGTCTTACATGTTGATAAATGATACATGCTAGATATGTGATGCTAGCTCTAGTTTCTGTCGTTTCTGCACAGAATTGCATGAGTGTTTGATGACGGGAGTATTTACAGGGATCACTTCCAATTACAGATATGTCTTGGCTGTCCTTGGGCTGGCTGATCCAGATTGTCACTGCCAAATAATTCTTACCAAAGTGGATGGATTCTTATATTGTCCGAGATGAAAACACCAACATCCTGGGAATTGATCTCTCTCTTTCTGTGTCGTTTTGTGTTCAGTGGTCTCTGTCTACTCACATTCTCTTATAATCCTTCTAAGCAAATTGGACTGCTGCGCTCCTGTTTGCTCCTGCTCTGCGTTTTTTCTTTTTCTTTTTTTTTAATTTTTTTTTTATCTGATAGAGGAGAACAATTTAATTAATTTCATATAAAAAAATTGAAAAAAAAAAGGTATGTGGTGGGATTTGTGTTTTTTTTTTTTCTTTTTTCTTGACATTCTTTCCTCATCCATCTGCAAAGACCTATGCTACTCGATGGCACGTGTTCAAAGATGGCTATAACCACGACAAGTGGTTGCCATGTCGTGGTGCTGAGTCAGATCCACATAGAGGACTGGAGGAGGCTGTACTTTTCTTATTAAAAAAAAAAAAAAAGAAAAAAAAAAAATTCTACACAACTTCCTAACCCTCTACATTCTACTTTTTTTTTTTTAATTTTTTAATATTTTTAATTATTTTTTTAATTTATTTTTTTAAATTAATTTAATTCTTTTATTTATTATTTATATATTAAATATTTAATAAAAAATAAAATAATAAAAATTAAAAAAAATATAGATTGTGGAGTGTTAGGAAGTTGTAAAGATTTTTTAAAAAAAAAAAAAAAAAAAAAAAAAGACACGACCGGATCCACTCGTCTGTACGAGTGACAGAAAAGCTTAATATAATATTAGAGATAATGTGAACAGAAATCTGCAATTAGATTTTATTCTTAAATAAATAAGTGAAATTACTCAACCTTCATTGCATAT
The DNA here is from genome assembly GCF_018687715.1 of Carya illinoinensis. Classification (NCBI taxonomy): domain Eukaryota; kingdom Viridiplantae; phylum Streptophyta; class Magnoliopsida; order Fagales; family Juglandaceae; genus Carya; species Carya illinoinensis. The sequence goes on from NC_056763.1 coordinate 27,065,624, forward strand.
CCTTTAAATACTTATGTCCTCCACGTCACTTAGGTATAAGATTTTTTTATAAATTAAATAATAAAATTTGATTTATAAAATTTAAATTTTATATTTTATTTTTTAAATTAAATTATATCATATAATTATTTTATTAAATACGTTTTTTGGACAAGATTTTTTTTTTTTTTTAATCAGGTCAGATGATAAGGTTGTTGACGTCTTGTTTTTACTTAATTTTTCTGGTAACAATAAAAGAAATTTTTATAACTTTATTTTATTTTATTTTATTTTATACAAAAATATCTTAAGACCCAATCAGCTGATTAAGAATGTTAGAGTTGACCAATTGTAACTGTAATTCCCAATAACCAAAAAAACGAAAACAGTGGTCATACCTACGTAACCATAATTTGTTGTTGACCAGATTTTCTTAATTTTCTTTTTTCCTCCATCTACATAATCGAAAAAAATACAACAAAATCGAAAAGCATCTTCTTCATTATTTTATACAAAAAATGCAAATTTTACCTTAAGTTATTTATATTTATAAATAATATTTTATGAGTTATTCAAATCATTTTATTTAATTATTATAAATTTTTAAAATTTTTATATATTATATAATAAATAAATTATATTAAAATATTATATTTTAATATTATTTTATTCAATATTTACCTCATCGCATAACGTGTAACCAAACGAGTCATAAATCTACAGCCCATCACCCACCTCATCTCCTGCCTTTCCGTCCAAGTCGTTCTCTGCTGTCTCCCGCTGTTTCTTGGGAAATAAACAAAAACGACCAAAACAAACCTAACTCCCTTTCCCCTCTCTCCTCCCGGGGGATAACTGTTACGCGACCTTCTTCAAATACCTCATGTTGCCACCCCACGACCCTCTGTTTCTATAGGATTCTCTGTTTTTAAAATTAAAAAATCAATCCTTTAGAGGATCATCCTCGTTTCTTCGTATCATGGGTGCCGATTTATCTGTTTTTATCTCAGGCATAACTGGGTCTGATTGTTCCAGTGGGTCTTTGTCTTTGAAATCGGAACCCAGTTTGGGAGACTTACCTGAGAGCTGTGTAGCTTTGGTTCTGGCCTCCTTGGACCCGCCAGAGATTTGCAAATTGGCGAGGCTGAATCGGGCTTTTCGTGGGGCTTCGTGGGCCGATTTTCTGTGGGAATCGAAGTTGCCGTCGAATTATCAAGTTCTTGTTAGGAAAGTGTTCGGTGAGTTGCCGGTGGATTTGGGTAACCGAGAGATATACGCGAGGCTTTGTCGGGCTAATAGTTTCGATTGTGAAACCAAGGTATTGTTCTTTTTGGTTTTCCTCTGTTTGCGTGCCGAAGCTGTTTGGAATGATTGAGAAATGCCCCATCTTGAGCAACTTTTTGATCGGTGTGGTGGGGCTGTCGTTCATGTGGAAGTAAATAAGAATTTTTTTCTTCGGGAACTAATACGGTTTAATTCATAAGATTGGGAATTTGTTTAGTGTTTATTTTGGTTCGTTTGTATCGAATTCGTTTAAGATAGTTTTACTCTGTTTGGGTAATGAGAAACTAGGTAAGAAAATAAAATGAACTTTGGAATTCTTAGAATTTTTTAATTAATTGAGCGGGGATGAAATTATTTGGTTTAGTAGTGACATTTTTTTTAGGTTTGGATTTGGAGTAAGCCGTTGAAGAAAATGCAAAATGAACATCTTTTCATATTAAGATCACGTTTTTCATAATTTTAGGGCAGAAGTTTTACTCTCTGACTTGATGGGAATTGGTTTTAAATATAATCACAAGAACATGTTGAATAAGATTCTATTATCCAAAAATAAAATAAAAGTCATGTTGAATAAGATTCGGATTTTTATTTTCTTCTACTTTCTTGGTGGCCAATCATGAGCTCTTCTTCTTGATTTGGATCTGATGAGTTGGTATAAAAATTGGAATTTTGGCAGAAATTTTGGCTGCATAAAAGTACCGGCGGTGTTTGTTTGTCCATTGCTTCAAAAGGGTTATCGATCACGGGGATTGACGATCGAAGATATTGGAGTCATATCCCAACGGAAGAATCTGGGTGAGATTCATGCACTCTTTTTTTTTTTTTTTTTTTTTTTAAATAATTTTTATGCGATGATTTTGACGGAAATGGGAAACATTATATGTTTCTGTCCTGTATATTTTAGACGGTTTTTCTGAAAAAAAGAAAAAGTTTTCGTAGATGGATGATGGAAACTCCAGTCGTTCGGGGAATTCCATTGCTGGATTGTGTCAAAGTAGGTTTCTTCTCATCAATAATGCTTGAAATTTCGAGAATTTATTGCACTGGGAAAAATTGTATGTTTTTTGTCATGTTTTAGGTGGTACTTGCCCCAAAAAAATCTTTTAGATGGATGATGGATACTCCAACCATTCCAAGAATTCTCTTGCTGGAGTTTGTCAAAGTAGGTATTTGATTTCAGAAGGATTTTATTAGCTGAATTAGTAAAGATGTTCGTTTTTTGTTTTTGGTTTCAAATTCAGATAGCTTATTTCCGGTTTGGGTTTATCTGTGGACTGCACATCAAAGTAGGTTTTTCATCAATAATGCTTGAAAAAAGAAAATGATTGGCTCTTCAAAAATTATGTATTTGGTTTCGTAAGGACTATATTAGCTTAGGAGGAAGTTGATGCACTGCACCTTGTAAACCCTCCTCAGCATAATTTCAGGAAAACAGTTCTTGGACAATAATAATTGGCTTCTGTACAACCACAAATTATTACGTTCAGGTCATTTGAAGAATTTCGTATACCGTTGAGTTTACCCTCGCCACTAACAGATCAAAGTAAATATGATTAGGAGCTGGTCATGTTAAGACGAGAAGAGCAGAATTACTAAGAAAACTATTAGTGAAGCGAGCTAAATTTAAATATGGAATTCCAGATTATGCCGAAACATTAGCAGCACATGAATGATACCAAGGGTAAGAGCTTTTTTTCTTTTTTAACCAGGGGTAGGAGTTGATTACACCTAGACAGTAGACTGTATGAAAATCAGAAGCTACATAGCAGGCCGGTTACTTGACTGCAATTGAGGAGAGCTTTGGGGAGAAGTGAAGAAAGACTAACAGAGTTTTAATGTCACACACAAACAAATTGAGATCTCTGGTCTATAATTGGATTTCTCCAGTCAGATTGAAAGCTTTATCAGATATTCAAATTGATTGTTTCTCTTTCCCTTTTCCTTTTTCTTGCATTGTTGCTCACTTGATCTCAAAGTAGATATTCATAGCCTGTCAACTATTATTCAAAGCAAGGGCATTCTTAATGTCTATGGTAAGATGTTAACTTTTTTTTCGCTCGATGTTGTGCATCTTTAGATTGATTAGAAAAATTCTCAGTAATTAAAAGCTTATGTTGGAACTTGAGGTGGTAAAGGTTTCATAATCTGCTGCACAACTTCTGTTGGTGAGTGACATAGCCACAATTTCCTACTTGTGATGGTGATGCCTTTTTCTGTGCTGGTGCAATAATTGCGGTACTTGAATATGCTGCTTATTTCTTTATCTACGTGGGTAATGGAGGTTGTTTCAGTTGAATATGCTGCTTATTTCTTTTATCTATGTGGGCAATGGAATACTGGAATTGATTTAGAATTCTTCCTTTACATGTAGATTTCGCACTGTTGCATTTGTCCAGCAAATTTGGTGGTTTGAAGTTGATGGCGAGGTAGAGTTCCCATTTCCAATGGGGACATATAGCCTATTCTTCAGGCTGCAGCTGGGATGGACATCCAAGTGGTTTGGTCGGAAAATTTGTAACACCGAGCATGTTCACGGATGGGACATAAAGCCAGTGCAGTTTCAGCTATGGACTTCAGATGGTCAGCATGCCGCATCAAAGTGCTTTCTGAATGAAACCGGAAAATGGAAATACTATCACGTTGGGGATTTTGTCGTAGATAAGTCCAATGCAGCAACTAAAATTAATTTCTCTATGACCCAGATTGATTGCACTCACACCAAAGGTGGTCTCTGTTTAGATTCTGTAGTTATATACCCAAGTCAATTTAGGGAGAGGTTGAAGCGTTTTTAAATTAACCTCTGTAGGTCTGAAGTTGTGTCATAAAGAGGTAGGAAAAGAAGAGTTCTACAGATACCAGGTGATTTTTATAAGCCTAGAGTTTGTTTTTTGTTAGGCAATGTGTATATTTATGTGTTCAATTCGTCTAATCAGAGTGTAAAGATGTGCACTTTAATGGTTTTACATCTCCTGAAAAGGGCTTCTGGCGTGGATTTTGGATAATAAAGGCTAGCTGAAGTTTGAGTGCCCTGATATTATGTGAATCTTTTTTTTCTTAGCCTTGGGCAGCATCGTACCGCTCCAACTTCTGTTTCTGGTTTTGCAACAGAACTGCAACCGCGAGATGCTGGAGTCCCGAGCAGGATCGAGAACTTACTATTGGTCAACGAGCATATAACAAACGAGACCAATTTATGAAGTGTGTTTTTTCCTTAACGTCTGTATTTTGATCAGACTCGGACCATCAATAAGCCCCTACTCAATCATTCATCACAAGCACAACCACACAGATTTAATACAAATGAGAATAACTTCACGCCGGTGTTTCCTGCAAACACTTATGCCGTGCAACAGGGGATTCAGTTCGGAAGCCAATACCTCACCCATTCGTCTCACTTTGTCGATCGATCTCCCCCGAACACGAAAAAACTCTCACTCGCTCGAAATCCAGCCTCCCCATTTCCGTCTTTCTCACCCATTCAGTCTCTCTGTCGCTCGATCTCCTCCAAACACGAAAGAAACTCTCTCACTTGCTCGAAACCCAGCCTCTCCATCTCCGTTGTCCTCACCCATTCAGTCTCTCTGTCCCCCGAACACGAAAGAAACTGAAATGGCCATGCACAAGCCTCGCGTTTGAACTACTTTTATCTACACTGCCATTAACACCTAATAATAGAAAAAAAAATTATGAAAGAATCATGAAAAAATTACAGTCGGTTTACACAAATCATAGAATCATGAAAAAAATTGTAGTATAGTTTCTAGCATATACTCAAAAATTATGGATGGATTTCACACAAAAATTATTTCACCTATAGATTGAAAATAGGGCAGTCGGTTCACACAAAAATTATCACACCTATAGATTGAAAATAGGGCAGTCAGTTCACACAAAAATATTACATTTCACCTATAGTTTCTAGCATTTACCATGATGGGTTGGTCGGTTCGTCGGTGTGCGAGATCGGCATACATGAGAGACGGAATATGAGTTTTTGTGTGAGATCGGGACCACTGGGAGCGCAAAGAAGGGGTTGGTGGGGTGGGTGGAGATTGCAGAAATGGGGAGCGCAGAGAGAAGAGGGGGGGAGCGCAGCGAGAAGAGGGTGGTCGGGGGGTTGGGCGGCTGGGGGCAGGATCTGCAGAAATGAGAACGCGGAGAGAAGGGGGGGGGGGAGTTCGGGGGGAGGAGGCATCGATCGCCTGTTACGCACTCACAAATGTTTCATAAAGCATAGCATACGTGTCCACTCCTCATTGGTTTCCGACAAATACAGATAATAGGTGCCGCCGGTTCAAAGCATCTCACAATACAAATTCAAGTGATGAGTATTATCCCATAGGCAGTGTTGTTAAAAAAACGTCATCAAGGCTATTCAAGATTATGAGGATCTCTCTTACAAAAATAGAGATTAAAAAAAAAAAAAGATTGCGAGGATATCTCTTCCCCCAGAAAAACAGGGAAAAAAAAAAAGATGAGGATATCAATTTACACTTGCATACCGAAGGTCATGATCAAGCTGGAAAACTAACAACAATATGTAGCATTGAGCTTCATGCAAGAACGGCAGAAGGGTCAATACAACAAGTCTATGCTGGCTACTTGCCAACATTCTGTTACATGCACTGAAAGTCAAGCTTACAAACCCACCCAAAATGTGGAACAAGTTCTCTCTTTATCAAAGAAAAAACTCCATGGGGCTATAGATCTCCAATGATGCAAGAAACCAAAACTTGTGAGACAATTAATTTGGTTGCGCATGGTTGTTGGACCTGCGGTATGGCATGTATCTATGGTCCTTTGCAGCATTCTTCCTTCTTCTTTTCTCGATAAAGGCATCAAGCTTACCAGACGCCTGAGCAAATGAGGGGAAAAATATATATTTGAGAAATCAACCCAATGGTTGTTGTTACACGTGACATTTTTCACATCAGAATAGAAGTTGAAATATACACCTTGCGACCTCCTTTACAAAAGAAACCATACCTTGAGATCTTCATATTTCTCAACTAGCCTTTGCTTCCGGAGTGCACCTGCAAAAATACAGAAGCAAGTGATTGGGTGAGCTCATCCATTTATTTAATCATGCAACACAGAGCAACCACCCATCTCCACGATCACTATCAATTACGGGACAGAGACCCCCCACTAGCATTAACAGATTGCCGCTGCCACCACTAATTAATCTCATGCCCATGTATTTTAACCAAATATATTTTGCGAGGCAACAGAAAACATTAGAGTGGAGATTTCCAGCCTCATCACTTTGATTCAGAAGCTTGAATTACCAACATCAGAGCATGGTAAAATGGCAGCACTCAGCTCCACACACACACACACACACACACATAGATGAAGGTAACATTACTTTTTGAGAGATAAAATGGTTGTTTTCCTTTCTTTGCTGCTTCTCTCTCTTTCTTCTTGTGTTCAGCCAGAATTGCTGCATCAGTACGCTGACCTGACTCAGACTTCAACTGCTTTTCCTGAAAGGAAGGTGAACCACAGGAAAAAAAAAAAATGATATTTAAATCCATTAAGATTTCAGAGAGGCTGGAATAAATTTAGATGAATTTATAACATTGTAAGATAAATGACCACAACCAATGTCACGTTTCTTTCCAAGAAGTCCAGCACTTACAATCCAATTTATGTGGCTCTTTAATTCACCAATGACTTCTGGGTTATTTGATTTTGCTAATTGCTTCCGTAGTTTCTGTTATATCCAAAATAGGGTTCATAGAGAAAAATTTAATACATGAGAAGAAAAAATAGAAAACATATTTCACATAATTCATTAATTCAGAACCTCACCTCTCTTTCAGCAGGAAGATTACCCCTCTTTCAGTAGGTGACAACAGTAGGAAAATAGATCAGCATAGATGCACTTAAATTTCAGGAAGGCATAACTTAGAGAAAAATATAACATGGCGAGACAAAGACCAGGTCAATGGTCTTCAGGTCATGGGGTGCCGGGTAAGGCCATGAGTTCAAGTATTGCAGAAAAGAATAATGCTACATATAGTCGTGGCTTGCACACTCCTTTTGAAAAAGAGTGGGCTCTACCATTACAAAATTATTATTTTTTTCATGTGGGTCCTATGTTTACTCACTTTTTTCAAAAGGAGTGTGTAGCGCTTGCACACTCTATGACTGAAAATATCATTTCTCTACGGAGAATGAGCGTTACTTTCCCAGAGGGCAGGAACTTACCATCCAAGATATGCTGTTTTGAAATCTGCTTATGGCATCTGGATCCTTGGATTTGTCTAACTTCTTTCGTTCTTTCTGTCATGTCCAAAACAAAGTTCATGTAAGAGAAACTAACAAGTAAAAGTATTGAAAACAAATTTTACACCTCATAAATTGCATGGATACCTCTATTATATCAGGATCGTATTTCTTAAAGAGAAAATTATATTTGCTCCTAAACCTGTAAGATCCAATATAACATATTATGCATACGACAACAAAAATAACTGAAAAACGGTAGTTGTACAAAAGATAGTGGAAAAAGAAGACAGCATCATATACTTAACAAAAGCCCACCAGTGTGCACACACACAAGAGGGTGGGAAGGAGGGATGGAGACAGAAAGAGGGGGAGACTTACTGTTTGGCATCAAATGCACCACATAAAGATTCAAAACGGGGGTCACGTATAACCTGTGTACATGACAAAAGTTAATGTCATCCGGCATGCAGGTATAAAAGAGCTTATAGAAACAGCTCCTCTTATAGAAACAACTCCTAAGATTGCTAGCCCAGGTCAAAAAACTTCTACGATAACTAAATAAGATTTTTATTGGTGGTTTTTTACCAATAAATCATGTGGTGGATTCAAGAAACGTGGTGCATTTATGAATTTCCAATTAAAAAAGTTATTGACTGAATAATGTTTTGTTTTGATGTGATTTCCATCTCAGACTCCAAGATCACAAAATCTGACCAGTCCCACCATAGCAATGAGGATTAAAAGAGCCTTTTAGAAAGACACTAGCAAAATATGTATCATTGTTGACATGCAATGGCATTTGGATTTTGAGAATTAGACTCTATGCATAAAAATCCAATATCGTTAAAGCAAGCTGGCCATGCATTTTCCATTTAAGTATATGCAAAATCCATGCCCTGTCCGGCTATCCTTGCTAAAGTTGTTTCTTTTAAGAAAAAAATCTTTTTCATAACAATGATTTGATGCCCTGTCTACTACTCAGGATTCACAGATGAAACATAATAAAACCTTGAGTGCAAGCAGCATATCATGGTTGCTTCGTTTAAACTCTGAAACTACCCCACCCTTATTGTGCATAAAACCTTCTCAACAAAACATATCACAGAGCACTAAAGAAGAAAATTCTCATTCTACAAAACCCAAAAATATTATAAATCAGAAAACATCTGACTCATTCAGTTTCATAACAAAAGAAAAAAAAAACCCACAATATCAAACACCATCCCAACAGAATTCTCTGCAAAAACAATATCTTATATTTGCTCAATCAAACTCACCCTCTTGGGAGCTTGAACCACCTCTCTAAACCTACCAACCGGCTTCTTGCTACTCGCCTCCATCGGCCTTCACACAATTCCACAAAATCAGTTATTTTTGCACAATTTAAAAGCACTAATAAACTCACCAAACCACAAGCAACCATTACCTATTCTTGTTGGCCCTTCCGGGTTTTTTTTCCTCATGGTGCTTTTTATTCAGCGAATGCTTTCTATACTCCAAATGCGACCCATCTGAAAGCGCTCGTTGCAATTCTTCGAATGTAGCATCAGCGAGCTCACGCTTTATCTCCTCCTCCTCCTCCTCCTATTCAAAAATTAAAAATTTTCATTATTTAAAAAGATTTATATAAAAAAAGTCCAAAAATTTAACTAAAATTTATAAAATTCAAAACCAATAAATAAAAATGATGCGGTCCCTGGGATACCCACATATTCAGAAGAGGACGACTCGTGTTCATCGCTGTCCTCGAACTTGGTCTTGCTTGAATGGGAGACCAGATTATCAGGTTTCTTCATCGTCGACATCTGAATCAAACGGATTTGTTCGTCCCTAAAGTCGAATTGCTGTTTCAAGGAATAATCGGATTCAGGAATGCATAACTTTTGTATTTTTATATTTTGAGATACGACTTGAGATTCTATGAGGGCACGGTGAAATAAAGACCAACACACTTAAATACACTTATGCACCTATAACCCGGATTTAGCCAAACCCATCTATCAAAATCTATTTGTTCCGAATACTTTCACTTAGCCCAAAGGTAACAACCATTGAACAAACCAAATCCCCACCTTTTAAAAAAATACTCATCTAAATAGTACTACACAAAACTCACTATTATCTTACACGTGAAAACCATAACCCTTCATAACATCAACTGCCAACAAAACCACGCCCAATATACTCCAAAATGACCAAACAGCACAAATCCACCACAAACCCGATTTTCCAAATTCGAACTCATTACCAATTTCCACCCTGACCTTAACATCCAACAAACCTCAACCTACCGACTGAACAAGCGCCATAACAGCAACGAAATTTTCCAACTAACCACACATCTTACCTGTGGTGCGAGGTACTCCAAGTAGGGTGTGGCGGAGGCTGTGGCAAAGTGTAGGGGAAGGAACTAAAAGTGAGACTGAGAGCAAATAAACGGAGACAGAGAGAGTAAAACAGACAGATAGAGAGCGACTGAGACAGAGACAGAGAGAGAGTCAATGGAGAGGTGGAAAGGGACTTACCGGCACTGGGGTACGACGTAACTGGCGGCAACGTTCCCTGGCCGGACGGAGTACGAGGCAACGGCAGGGAAGAGACCGAGGGCTGGAAACGGTATGAGCGGCGGCGTGCGACGGACGAGGCAGAGGGGCTGGACGAACGGCGTGGGGAAGGGCGGAAGGCTTGACGAAGCTGCAACCAGAGAAGGCAGGGGATTGGGGCGGCAACGGAAACTCACAGTGGAGAGAGAGAGAGAGAGAGAGAGAGAGAGAGAGGGGCGTAGGGGGGCGGCAGAGCCAATATGCAGAGAACAAAGAGTGAGTTATGCCATGACCCTCGGAAGCTCGGTTGAATCACCATCTTCCAAGTGATCTAATGGTATATGCTGATTGCACGTGTCCCCGTTGATTAAATTGATTAAGTCCATTTATGTTCTGCTATTACTTCTTAGCTTTGTAGTGTCCTGGGCCATGTTGGCCGAGTCATTAGGGAGATCCAGCTTGTGTTAAGGTTCTGCTGCTTACTTGTCGGCCCATGTTTCGGAAGTCTGTTAACAGGAGGAGAAATGATATTTACAGTCACGGTTGTATAAGTAACGTGTAGTCATTTTAAAAAAAATAAATTAATATAGGACCCACATGAAAAAAAATTAACTTTTTAATCGTAGATCTTACTATTTTTTAAAGCGATTGCACAATATTTACAATTTCACGACTATATGTAACATTGCTTCTGTTAACCGTCCATGTTATTTATTGAAAAATGATATTTGTTGTACATAAGCGGTACGAAATCTTTTTAAAGACAGTAAATAAATATGAAATTTAAATTAAAAAAATTAATTTTTTAATAATAAATTTTATTTTTTAAAAATAATTATACAACACTTACTGTAGTCTATGCTTTTGATGGAACGAGAATTTTGGAGTTAATTGCAATCGGAGGCTTGGCCCCTCCAACTACCACTTTTTATTGTTTATTTTAAGCTAGCCTTGACAAGTTAGGGCTTAACCTACAAAACTCACCGTTTAGTGCTCTCCTTTTTCCTTTTTTTTAAGTGGCGGGCTGGGTTACACAATAATTTATTTGGATATTTAGAATATCTCAATCAAAAAAATCATTTCATTGTTAAATGATTTGAGTTAGATGATAAATTTATAAGTAAAATATAATAAATAATTTTTAATTATTTAATACCACGTTATAGAATGATGAGAGGATGATAAAAATTAGAATGATGAGTAACATTAATTTATCTCAATAAATATGTAAATAGTAGTAAAATTATTTGAATTAAAATGTTTTATTGATTTTAAAATTTGAAAATTAGAAAAAGTAGTATGAGCCCAATTTTTATTTTGAAATTTGAAAAAATAGAATTGTTTTTTTCTTTTTTGGGAATTTGTGAAATTTTTAATGATTTAATGAAAATCTTAAAATTGAAAATGTATTATGTTTGAATGATGTTTATAAAGTAAATATCTTAAATATCTTACAACAGTTATGTTTTCAAATGGAGCCTAAGTACATGACTTTTGACTAATATATATAAATTGCTTAGATCTAATCAGGGTGTGTTTGGACATGTATTAGTATTTTGTAAATAATAATGAAATAGTTTGAGTGATAATGTTTTATTGAATTTTTAGAAATGAGGGAGAACAAGCTAAATAAAAATATTAGGGTGGTGCTAGGGATCCCGCTGAAGCTCCCACTTTTGTATTTTTTTTTTACATCATTTTTTTTATTATTTTAAATATTTTAAAAAAATCAAAATCAAAATTTTATTAAAAATTAATTTCTTAATCACTAAATAAAAAGAAATTTAAAAAAAAAATACTGGGAGCTGGAGCTCCTAGTAGGGATCCCTATCATTTTTCAAAATCTTATAAAACTAAAATTTTGTTTCAATATAAATTTTTAATATATATATATATATATTGAAGTTGTTAGTATTGAATCTTGTCTGTTTTGAAGTTTATAAAATTTATATTAATTTTGTATTTGAATAAGTAATGATTAGATAAAAAATAGTTGAAAATTTGAAATTAAAAATTATTTTGTATTCGAATAATATTTAAGAATAAAATTACAAGAAGTTTTGAGAATTGGCATGATATCCAAACATGTGTTAAATGTTCAAATTTGAACTCAAGAGAAGTATTCCTCTAACACTGATACCCATATGACTTAAACGAACTCCCTTATTTGAAAGTTAATTTTATAATAATAATCTTTGACATTTTGTTGTATATAATAATCTTATAATTTTGAAAAATCATTCTTTGTAATTGGGATAACTTTTATTTCAAATCACTACAAGTAGCCCTTTTCTTCTATTGTCATCGAGTTAGAAAATACATTAAAAAGATTGTAAAATAGATTAAGAAAAAAGAGAATGGAAAAAAGATACAAAAATCATATAAAAGTAAAGTGTAGCGTCTTGAAATAGTAAGTTAAATTGTAAAATTATTTTTTTTTATCTTAAAGTGAATTTAATATATTATATAAAATTATGTTATTTTGTGCATTTATTTTTATTATTTTATTTTTATTCTTTTATATATATATATATATATATATAGAAGTGATTTTCTTTTTGGTTATACTGATATTTGTGGGTTTTAATCAACATGTAAACTGATCTACTATGACCCAGAGAATATTTGTAACCGTAAAGAAATACTATTAGGTTACAAGGGTCCTCCAAAGAAATTATGGTTTATTTTAAGGAAAAATCTAGTTGTAAGTACAATTGTATATTAATATATACAACAATCTAATGTGATTTGTCAAAAAGTAGATTTTATTGAAAACAATACTAATTTAAATTTTGAATATGAATGAATCAGTATTGGTATACATATTACTACGCAATTTTATTTGTACGTAAAAAAATTCTTTAATTTTGAAACTATTAGGTCCTTTTGGTTAGGAGAACTATTTTATCTCATTTCATTATTATAATTTTTCTAAATTTTTACACAAAATATAATAAATAATTCAATTTTTTAAAATTCTAAAATAATAATAATAAAATAATATTTGATGTAAGGGTTTAATTGGTCTAGTCTGGTCCAGTTTTAGACAAAATTTAAGATCGAACCGATATGCACCGGTTTTATATTTTCTAAAATTGATTATACACCGGTTACCCTCATAAACTGGTACTTCAATTTTACCAGCTTTCGATCAAGTTCGGTCTAATTTTTAGATTTTAATATACTATATTATATATATTATATAATATATAATATACTATATTATATATTATATAATATTATATTGATAATATATTGTAGTATATTATAATATATATTATAATTATATTATAGACTATAGTTAGTATAGTGATATATTATAGTATATTATAATATATAATGATATAGTATTAGTATAACTATTAATATAATAAATTATAGTGAAATATGATTTTAAAATTTAATATTATATTAATTAATAATTTATCATATAATGTAAAACTATTTTATATATAATTATACACTATATATATAAATTATATATAATATAATAAATTAAAATATATATGAACCGGTTCGATTTTAGGATAAGAAAATTCAGAATATATATATATATTTTGACCCGTTTTAATAAAAATGAAACCAGTATCAGACTGAACCAAACTCAATACTGGATCGAATCCGATCCAGTCTGGTCTAATTTATCGATTTATCGGTTATTTTTTACAATTCTAATTTTATGAGTAATACTGCATACAATTCAATGAAGACCTAAACAATTTTATTTTTAAAAATTATAAAAATTATAAAAATATCCATCTAAAACAATATTTTGTTATCATTCAATAAAGGACTGTACATACACTTCCCAAATAGAATTTCTCATATTTATTCAATTTTCATCTTCATTCATTTCATCTCTACTCAGCAAACAGTACCTTAACTTGCATTCTATTTTTTTTAAGGAAAAATATAGTTACAAGTATAATTGTGTACTAATCTATGTATCAATGTGATGTGATTGATCAAAAAGTAGATTTTATTGAAAATAATATTAATTTAAATTTTAAATATAAATAAATCAGTATTATTAATTTAAATTTTAAATATAAATAAATTAATATTAGTACACAGGTTAATACGCGACTATGTTTGTATATAGTAAAACCCTTCTTCTAATTATCAGTGTGGTTCTGAACAGAGAAGGCTGTTTGTAACCTAGTTAATGGAGATTGGAGATGGTTGGAGAGCCGGAACAGTTATTAGCTAAGGAAGAGATCAGTATAGTAGTTGCTCAGTTGCTGTAGCATCAAGATTCAAAGATTTCAACAGTTTTGTACGTTGGGCCGCACGTGAACAGCTCACCATTGAGAGAGCGGGGGGTAGGGGGACTGTCACTTTAACAGCTTCTCGGGAATAGGGCCCTGGCTCTAGTTCTTCGAAGTGAGAATGAATTGCCGGCGATAATCCTGGGCTAGGACGAGGGAGTGGCGACAAGGAAGTTTTTTTGTTTTTTTGGTTTTTGAGAGCGATTTTTCGACGATTTCGAAGTTTCATCAAGACGAAAGCGACATTCCCCACTCGCATATACTGCCCGGGAGATCCTCATCCTCGACTGGCCACCAATCGAACTCCGATGTGGACAAACGGTCAGGGGTATTGCGGTAGTTTCGGATAGTTGTAGTATACAGATCAGACCATATAGTTGTTGCTATATATTTGTTCGTACTTTTCCAGAGTCGTCCCTCCAGAAAATCCAAGCAAAGAGATTTGATTCAGGAACCCGAATTTGAGTCACGCTCAGACTCCGGCCCAAAACAGAGTGAACTTGATTAGCCATGGACCTGGACATGGGAGCCATGGCTGCCGCGATTGGGGTGTCGGTCCCGGTGCTCCGGTTCCTCCTCTGCTTCGCGGTCACCATACCCGTCAGCTTTCTCTGGAGGTTCGTCCCAGGCCAAGTCGGCAAGCACCTTTACTCAGCCTTCTCGGGCGCTGTGCTCTCCTACCTTTCATTCGGATTCTCTTCCAATCTGCACTTTTTGGTCCCCATGCTGTTGGGTTACACTTCCATGGTCCTATTTCGCTCTCGGTGTGGCATCATCACGTTCTTCCTGGGATTCGGCTATCTCATTGGCTGGTAATTATTATTTTGCTTAAATTTGCCTCAAATGATTCTTAAGTCCGGAAATATTTGAATTTTTGAGAACTTCGATTTGCAATGTCATTCAAAAGACTTTTTTTCTTGTAATTTCCGTGGCGCGTCGAAGGACAGAATTTGACATTACTTTATGGAAGCATCAGAAGCTCTTTTCTTTGTCCATGACGCTACTTTCGCAAATTTTGGTATATTATTGCATTTTAGTTACTCTGGTTAGCATGCATTTATTGGAAGTTTCGATGCAAAATTTTTATTGATGTTTAATTTGAGAATCTGATTGCTTGATTGGTTGGTATTCTATTGAATTATGAATTGGTTGGACTTATTTTGAATCGAATACTACAATGCTTGCTTCCTAGATGGTGAGGCAGATTTTATGGAAGGAAAATTCTACTTACCAAGTAATTATCCCACTATCATAATGTGGTATTGTCCATCAACTTTTGATATATTTTTTAAATAAAATATAATTGATGATCCAATGGTAATGAAAAGTGCCACATTTACAAAATGGGATGAACGTAGGATAATGGTGTAGTATATAGTATCACTCTTTTCGGTTTTTCCATCCTTTAACCATCGGCTCAATTTCTAGACATGGTATTTGTCCTGTTTCAACATTAAAAAAAAAAAAAAAGGAAAAAAAAAAAAAGAAAAGAAAAAAGAAAAAAAAAAAGGAAAATGATTTTCCTGGATTCAATTTGTCTAATGATTTTTGTTGTTTTGTGGAGATCCAAGAAAAAACTGAAATGTATTCTTATATTTTCCTTTACAAGCAAAGATAACAGTTCATGTGTGGAATGTAACTGGAATATGTCTTTGGGGTTTTTTGTTTTGGGGGGGGGGGGGGGGGGGGGGGGGGGTGTGAGGACCCCTTGATCATTGAAAGGAAACAAACGTTATTGTAGTCATCTCAGACTTATTGCTCAAGTTGTTCAACTCGTCGAGTTACCTTGCCGGAAGCCATGAGAGGCATGGTATCTAACATCAAATCCGAAAAAGATGAAGGATTGTCCACACATATGATTTTTTGCACACATATGACCTAGAACAGTTTTTTGTTTGTTGTTGTAAAACTTACTTAGATGCTTGCATAAGTTTCATGTCTTTTATTGATGTTTGACAATGGAGCTGTCAGTTCCACGTGCATGAATCTATGGACTACACACATACCTGGTGAGATAAGATTTATTGTCTGCCTGCTAGATCTTATTTCAGTTTTGCTGAAGATTATCAACCGAAAAATATTGTTGCCTTTTCTTTTTGTTTTGCTTAATTGATTTTGACTTTCACTTATTGTTGAAGGATGGTTAAAAATATTTTTTAATTCGTTTACTTAGAATCCAAATTCTTCAAGATATGATTCTTTATCTCGGAATTATTGACTGGTCATATACGTGTGTAGCCACATGTATTACATGAGCGGTGATGCATGGAAGGAAGGAGGTATTGATGCCACTGGTAAGCCCAATTTCAGTCTTTTTTCTCTCATTTTCTCCTTAGAGGTGAAAAGACGATAATCTATGTATTATTACGCTACATTGCTATGCTAAAGACGTTCTGTTTTGATAAATGTGATGAACAAGCATCCGATTCATTTATATGGCACATAACTGTCATCTGAATAACATATTTTCTTTCCTGCTTTTTTCCTGGGTTGTGACGAGTGTTATTGCCTTCTGTTGAAAACTAGAAGTTATCTGATTAGTGACTGATAACTTCAATATCTTTTTTCGTGCTTATTAAATTTACCAACCTACTCTTGATTTCCAAATTGCACACCAGCACATATGTTGATCAACTTCATTTTTTTTTTTTTGTTTCTTTCACCTGCATAAAAACTCATCTGTGCTACGTATATGTGTGAGCTGAAATTAGGAGCGTTGATGGTGTTAACTCTTAAAGTCATTTCATGTGCAATAAATTACAATGATGGGCTGTTAAAAGAGGAAGGCTTGCGTGACACTCAAAAGAAAAATAAGTTGATTGAGTTGCCCTCATTGATTGAGTACTTCGGTTATTGCCTCTGCTGTGGTAGTCACTTTGCTGGTCCAGTATATGAAATAAAGGATTATCTTGACTGGACCGAAGGAAAGGGGGTAAGTCTATCACGTTCCAAGTGTTTTTGTATTTCTTGTTATAGGGAATAACTTTTCTTAGTTTCTCTATTCTCTCTCTTCTCACGTTTCTTATATATTTCCAGATTTGGAGCCATTCAGAGACAGGACCGTCACCATCACCATATTGGGCCACAGTTAGAGCCCTTGTTCAAGCTGCTTTTTGCATGGCCTTGTATCTGTACCTGGTACCTCAGTTTCCTTTGTCCCAGTTTACCGATCCCATATACCAAGAATGGGGATTCTGGAAACGGATGTTTTACCAATACATGTCTGGCTTTACAGCACGCTGGAAATATTACTTCATCTGGTCAATTTCAGAGGCCTCTATCATTATTTCTGGCCTGGGTTTCAGTGGCTGGACTGAATCATCTCCGCCAAAGCCATGCTGGGATCGTGCCATAAATGTTAACATTCTAGGTGTTGAGTTGGCAAAGAGTGCAGTGGAGCTGCCACTTGTGTGGAATATACAAGTCAGCACCTGGCTGCGTCATTGTAAGTTTTTCTCGTAAGCATTTCATTCCCTTTAATATGGGCATGCAGAACATATTTTTTTTGGGATAAAGTATCAGAACATTAAACAGAGAGTACTTTAAAGAGAATATCTAATGTGTGTGCTTATGTAGATGTTTATGAGAGACTCGTTCAGAAGGGGAAAAGGCCTGGTTTCTTTCAATTGCTAGCTACACAGACTGTCAGTGCTGTTTGGCATGTGAGTACAATTTCAGCCTTATGCTATCCTGATTCTCTTGAATATCTTATTTATCTCCTGCCCTTATTCTTGCCCTTGTTTTTGAGGCCAGACAATTCAATTTCCTTGCCAATCTTGCTTTACATATTAAAAAAAAATCCTTGCCATTCTGACTATCTCACATTTAATTTGGGCCAATATTGAATATACTTCTATGTTGAAACATTTATGTTTCTTGTACAAAACATTTTCACCTTATCGAGTCATTTCAACAGCTGTTCTCTTCATGGAATTTTCATCTTGTTCCAATTGTTGCTTCCTGTTTGCCATGTACCTTTTCATGTTTTATATTACTGACTTCTTTGATCCAGGCATCCTTATATGGTAGATGTAGCAGTAAGCATATGATTGCAAATTAACATAATTCTATGGTAAATGTTGGCATCCTTATATTATAGATGTAGCAGTAAGCATATGATTGCAAATTAACATAATTCTATGTTAAATGTTGTGCGGTAATTGACTAGTTTTCATACTTTGTTTTGTTAATAAATTTTTCATGTTTCATTTTGAAACTTTCCTTTTATTTGATCAAGTTGCCATCTCGGGTTTATCAATGGAAGTGTGAAAACATTTTTTGTCTTCAATTTCAAATTCTACACCAATTAACCTCTGTGACTCGTCTTTTCCTTGTCTGTGCAAACTGCAGGGATTATATCCTGGGTACATCATATTCTTTGTTCAGTTAGCATTGATGATTGCTGGTTCAAGAGGTATTCATAAGTCACCACTTATCTCCTTGTCATTTGTTGAGATAATTAACTGACGCTTTGTTTTCATGTACTATTTTGTTTCTATCCAAACAGTCATTTTCAGGTGGCAGCAAGCTGTGCCTGGCCTGATTAAGAAGCTACTGGTGTTTTTAAACTTTGCTTGCACACTTTTGGTTCTAAACTACTCCTGTGTTGGTTTCTTGGTAACTTCTTCTTCTTCTTCTTCTTCTTCTTCTCTCTCTCTCTCTCTCTCTACACACACACAACACAAGCACAACCACCTGAACAATTTGTTGGGGATTTAAAGTAAAGCTTGCTACTTCCAAGTTTCTTATGCCTATGTGCTTTTATTGGACAGGTATTAAGCCTGCACGAAACACTTGCATCATATGGAAGTGTATATTTTGTTGGAACCATTCTTCCCATAGTATTGATCCTCCTTGGTAACGTAATTAGACCTACAAAGCCAGTCAGATCTAGAGCTCAAAAAGAACAGTGAGGTAGGAAAGGGCTTTATCTTCTCTTTACAATGCTGTAGATGAGATTAGGAGATTGGAAGAGCACTGTTGCCCATGGTTTCACCTTCATCTTGGCGATCCATGATGGCATGTAACCTCTGATCTCAGCTGTGGAGCCTCTTCACTTTGGCTTCAGTGTTAAGATTTTTGCTTTAAATTGTTTAAATTCCAACCACTTGGTTAGGCCTTCAGATATCTCCGCTGCACGTTTTATTGTTTTAGGTGTTATTTGAATAGTGAGATAAGATGAGATGATTTTAAATAAAAGTTGAATAAAATATTGTTAAAATATTATTTTTTTAATATTTAAAAAAGTTGAGTTGTTTATTTTTTTTTTTGTATGAAAATTAAAAAAAAATTATAATAATGAGATTGCACGAAATACTTTCGTATTTTAACTTTAAAACCCAAGTTTTTAAAAAATATTTAATTTTAATTTGGATATATTCATCATTCGACACTTACGTTTTTGGACATGTTAAATTGGGGATCACGTGGCCATATCTGTCCAATGAGTGACAAAATGTTGACGTGGACAGATAGACGACTTAACTTGTCTATATCTAAAAGTTATCCCTAATGATGTCATCATGTCCCCACTTATGTGCATATAAATTCAAATACAATTAAGTTTCTGTTCAGCACTTTTCAATTATATCTCGAAACATCGAATTTCTTTTCCTATTTTATTTTTTTAATCTACACTTCAAAACACGAAAACTAATTATGGACTGAACCATCAAATTTTAACTTGTAACCTCAAGTAAACTTCGATTTCAGTATTGATATGAAATAACTTATGATATCTAATCTTAAATCTTAACTAAGGAGAATGGTATTCTTCATTTTAAAAAGTGGATATTGTGATGTATTTTTAAATAATTATTTCTCTTAACTATTTAAGTGACAATTATTTCAGACATGTCACGTCATCAAATATAGTCAAGAATGATGACAATTAGGAAGAATAATGTAATTATTTTTAAAGAATTTTTCTATTATCTAGTCGGTGTATAGAGCGTATTATCTATTAATTTAAATAATAAAATTTGATTTATAACATTTAAATTTTAAAATTTATCTTTTAACTTAAATTATGTTATATAAATATTTTACTATATATATACACTAGACGTGAGATGCAATTTGGTGCACTCGGCGCATCTATTTTAGGCATAACTACAAAAACGAAGGGAATTCAAATCTAGGAAATTATGAAGATTAATTTCACAATAATTATATTTCATGTATTAAAATTTTTTCTTGTAACAAAATGACATCAATGTCCCTCTAAGCGAACCACTAGACCATTCTCATTGGGTTGGCTAAATCCAATAATAACTAAACTTTAATAAAAATGTGTCAAAAAACCACCACTACATTGAATTAGCCAAGTTTATAAAAATTTAGACTTTAATTACAGTGCTTCACCAAATTTGTGAGAGAACAATAACTTAGCCAAACATTAAAAATTTCTTTTCTCACTCCAACCTTTGCCTTAGGAAACCCTCCCACTGAAATCCATACTCTCTACACCTTCTCTTCGTCTCGAAACCCATCATTGTTCTCTCTCTCCCAAAACTCATCATATTATGGTGAAACTCTTGAAATCCATCCCTTTGCACCTTATCTCTCAACTCCCAAAACCCTTTACATCTCAGCTGTCGAAACCCAGCTCCTTTAACCCTCAATGGCAAGTTACTCCCAGATTCTACCCTGCTCAATAATCCCTGAATATATCCTCTTTCCACTCTGGTTTTGCGTTTCAGACTAGTTGGCAATGGTGGTGATGGTGGTGCCACTGGTACTGAGTCCCACGACTGCTATCTCAACACATATGTCAAGAGAAACATTGATAAGATTGACCCCAACGAGCAGAGGCTATCAAAGTGATCGAATTGTGTGCTCTCCAATGAGCCCTTGAGGAAACCCTGCGTTTTGTACTCTGAGAACTTGCAAAGGCTTTGAAAAAAGTGAAGTTTTCGGCGTGCCTTGTGTGTCATAAAGACTTTTAGAAATCTGATAAGATTATGATTAATGGGAGTGAGAAGGAGGTCGTAATGTTGAGGGAGATGATGATGAATGAGAAGATGAAGGTGAGAAAGAAGCATGGAAGAAAGTGAAGAATGGAAAAGTGGTGACAAATGGCGAGGAGGATATACGATGGGAAATGTCACGGTTTGAGTGGTACAAAGCATAGATTTGATATTAAAAAGTACATAAATTTTTTTAAAAAAATAATAATATTTTATTATTATAGAGAGAGATAACTAATTCAATATCAAGACTAAAGACTAAATTTTAAGTGAATAGATATAAGATAAAAAGTGACATATTAGCCAAATTTGGCCTAAGATTTTGCTCAAACCAATGAGAGAGTGCCCTGGCAACCAGACAGGTGCCAACTGGCCATAGATTTTTCCAAAGAGCTGTCCTTGACGGTGTTCCTCTTTTGAGCATGAGTAGAATGGACTTTCCAGTTGGAGAAATCAAAGCCCATTGTATTTCCTTTCATGTCCTCTCATTTCCTTACAGAGAAGCCAGAGAATCCATCTCCCTCTCCACGCAATATTTTCCTTGCGCATTTTTCTCTCCTACTCACTTTTTATCGCTGGCCGCTGGTTTCCTTCATTTTCTTTTTTCTTTTTCCTCCCTCTTCCCAATGCTTTTTGGATATCCCAGTTCTCCCGTACTCTCTCTCTCTCTCTCTCTGTTGTTTTTATTAAAGGATTCATTGTTAGTTTTGTTGTTTCTCTTCATTATTTTCTTCATCACTGTTAGATTATGCAAACAATTATTTTCTTTTCTAGGCATGTAAACAATGATTTAAAACTATTTGCTTTCCTCTCACATAAACAAAAGTCTATAGTTGCTTGTGATGGGTCTTTGTCTAATGTTTAGTCCTTTCCACACCATGTTCTTCCATCTCAGTGGGTTACAACTGGGTTCCATTCCATTTCTTACAGAAGAGACCTTTTGAGAGGCCAAAGAGGTTCTTTCTTCACTTCCGGGTTTCCCCTACTCCAAGGGAAGAACTTTGAAGCAAATTTTGTTGCCTTTTTTTTCTCTTGCTGATTTTCATTCTCTTGAGCCATTTCGAATCAGAACCAAGAATAGATGAATCCGACAAATTCAAAGATTGACAACATGTTTTCGCTGTCCAAAAGGAATTCTGTCGGTGATGGAGCCGGACAGAGTGTTGCAAAATTGGAAATTAGGCCAGGAGGAATGTTGGTTCAGAAGCGGGATTCGAGTCAAAATTCTGTATCAATCCCGACCATTAAAGTTAGAGTGAAATATGGCTCTTCGTTCCACGATATTCGTATCAGTTCCCAAGCCAGCTTTGGTAATTAGAATTCTTGATACTTCTAGTCTTTCTTCAATTAAGGATTTGAAGATCCAGTTTTCAAGTAATGGAGAGGAATCGAATTTTCTAAAGGAAGTTGGTTTTTATTTTTTATTTTGCAGGAGAATTGAAGAAAATGTTGGCAGAACCCACTGGCTTGCACCCTCAGGATCAGAAGCTGATATTCAAGAACAAGGAGAGAAGTTCCAAAGCCTATCTTGATGCAGAAAGAGTTAGAGATGGATCAAAAATAGTTCTTGTTGAGGACATTGTAAGCAGGGAAAGAAGGTGCCTTGAGATGTTAAAAAATGTGAAAGTCGAAATGGCCTCAAAATCCTTGGCAGAAATCAGTTTGAAAGTGGACAAACTCGCTGGGCAGGTACACTTTTTCACTAGAAAAATTTAGAACTGATTCATCGAGGAATTGAAGATTTTGACCAACTGTTCTTTTGCTGCAATTCGCTAGCTCACTGCTTTGGAAACAACAGCTTCTAGAGGCGGGCAAGTCTCGAAAATGGATGTTGAGAATTTGACTGAAATATTCATGGAAAAATTAGTTAAGTTGGATGGAATTGTTGCTGAGGGAGACCTTAAAATGCCGAGAATGGTGCAGGTATTTTTGGATTTTTAATTCCATCTTTAGCTTTAGCAACACATTTTTAGAGATTTCTCATTCCTCATAAAGCCAATAAGGTGAAGCCATTAACTTTGGAATTGACATCTTAAAGGTGAGGAGAGTCCAGAAGCACATTGAAACTCTTGATGCATTGAAGTTGCAAAATTCCAAACCCAGAAACAATGGAGGTAAAAGCCCATGTCAGCCGCAAGCAGATTCATCCAGGCAACAGTCTATGCCAATGCAAATACAGCAGGTACAGCTGAGGCAGAGGGAGCCTACAGGGAAAATGCCAATGCTGCTGCAGAAACCTGAGTGGCATTCTGAGTCAATTGTGGCAACAACACAATGGGAAACCTTTGATTAATACATTGAACTTCAAGTTGGTTCTAAGCAAAGTTTGGATCAAACCTTATGCAGATTGGGTTATTTTGTCATGGATTTTATTTATTCTTTTCTTGGGGCTAGTTTGTTTCTTCCTCCACTCTTTTCTGTCTAGGATCTGAAAATATTTCACTTCATCTCTGAAACATGATGCAGGTGTGCATGCATAATCATTTTTACTTTTCAGCAACTACAGTTCTCTACAACTTGTATGTAGAATATGTTGGATATGAAAAGAGACGAGGGAAGAAATGTGCACTGTGGATACAGGGTTTATGTATACTTAAAATGGTCACTTAGATATCAATGTTTTGTACACAATTTGGAGATGATGGTATTTGATTGGAGGAACCCGTTGCAGCAGCTGTTAGTGTTGACTCTTTGATTCTATGTGTGTGGCGGGGCTTGGAACCATATAAAGTCAATCATAGCCTTAATTTTTTATTCCGAAATAATTAATGTAGGTCTAAATAATGGCTCGGGACCATTTCGCCTATCAAGTCCACTTTTTGATAGAGAAGTAGCCTCTTGTATATGCAGATTGCAGAGTAGTAAATGCCGAAGATAATCCTTTTATTTTTTGTACTTGGCAACTTGCTTTTTCTGAGGCTGCAACAGTTCAAAAATAATTAAACCGGTACCTCGATATTCTTCTTCTTAATCAAACCATAATGGTAAGAATCAAAGAAAAGGCTGCTATCGCCTCAGTAATACGTGCCACTGACACTCCTTAATTTTTCACTAAAATTGGCCTGAAAATAGCTCGTGGATTGGAATCTGCCTGTTCGGATTGCGTGCAATTGTTGTGATTGTCATGTGATTACCTTCTTTTTCTAAAGCTACCAGAAGTGCAAACTGCAGAATGCGATCAATAAAAGAAGCTCAAGCGCATGCAGTGATGACTCGAAAATCTCTCATGGTTTTCAAGCATGTATGTCAGTTGCTTCTTCCCATTGATTTGCTTTGGAGTAAAGAAACAAGAACAGGGCAATCGATCTATACCATGAGGAGAGGGTGCAGAAAAATATTTGCCAGTTTATTGGTGACAATAATTCCACATAAAAGTTTACTGTTAATCATTATCCTCTCTTGTATCTTATTATAAATAAAACAAAAAGTGTAATCAATCAAATATAAGACACAAGATTTACGTAACTCGACAACGTACCTATAGCTATAAAACTGCAAAGAATTTTACTTAAAATAAACAAATACAATTCGGTGACAGTATAAAAGAATAATACAATATATGGTAAACTCTAAACAACGGAGTGGGTCGAATTAAGCCAAAATGGGTCAAGCCTTCGCTCCATGGCCCATGAATCATTGAAAATCCAACAAAAAATGGCGCCTTCAATTATGAGGGCGCTGAAAATATTCCAACACATGCGATAGAAGATCTAACGATCAATGCAGAGTATATCATGCATCTGTTTATATCTCCAACTGCACAGCTGTTAGCCATTGCAGAATGCTTTGATAAAAAAACAATGCAATTCGGATGAAAGTTTCACAAAGTATTAATTATATAGAATCGAGTCAAATTCATCTGCTCAGCTCAGTATTAATACTCCTCAGCATCCATCCATTAAAAAGACAGCAGGCCAGGAAGTGGAAACTCTGTGCCTCATGTACCTGAATATAATGGAAATTAAGATTCAACGCAAGGTGGAAGTTCTTATCAGAGACTAGTAATGCTAATGAAACGGACCTTACGGGCAGACAGGGGCATGCAGACATGAGAACCCAACATGTACATGCCGTATGGGACCGATTAACCAACAAGACAGACGCCAATATTGCCAGCCTTGCTTATGCAACATAAAGACATAGCACATAATGCATTCCTATAATCAGTGAGTTTTGGACTAATCTGGTTTCCAATCCAACATGGACGTGTCGTGAATAAATAATCTTTTAATTTATATATTCAAGTCATGGCAAGCACATGCATGATGTCTGTTCGTAGTAGTGGTTCAGGCCAGCAAGTCCCACGGAAACGAAGCACCCAGAAACAACTTGTTTGTTCCCAATTTTTTGGCGAAAAGGAATTTGAGTATCCCTTTTACATGTATATACAAGTTTACTCACGTAACATTAATTTAAGGTTAGATATATGTTTGAAGAAGCGACTTTAAACACCATTTTAAGGTTAGATCGATTTTTATTTTTGTTGCAAATATATAGTTGTTTGTCACGAAAAGTATATCATCGGTAATAATCATCTTTGTATAGACCATAATTTAGTTGCAAATAAATATATGGGTTATCGTTGAGAATATATTACCTAATGCAACTGAGAAAAATAATTTTTTGGGATAAACCTTTGCCCACGCGGTTTTTGCGATAACAAATCAAGTAATAAAAATCGTTGCAAGGAGTCTTTTACGACAAAAAAAATAGACAGTCAATCCCCATTTTCACCGGCCTGCATGAAGTCGAACTCTTTTATTTGATCCTCCGCCACCTTTACCTCCACACAAACGCTAGCATAGTGGATTCTGCATCATATTGTCTGTATATATCAGCCTTCAAAGGGATGCCATAAAGTTGCAACGACTTTTTTTTTTTTTTTTTTTGGGCAAAAATTAGCCCGACCTCTCGTAGCATGAAGTATCACTTTTATGTGTTGTTAAGGCTTGTTTTGCATCCACCAACTCCGATGACACTCCGCATGCATGAAGGGAGGGAACAATGGTGGCCGGACGTGTCTGTGACCACCCCAATATCAAAGCCAGAGCTTATTTTTGATGGAAAAAAGAGAGGAAAAGCTAAGAGAGTGAAGTTTGATTAAACTGCACTGACGGTTTTACCCTTTTTCTCTCTACGGAATAGGGTTTCTGGTTTCAGCTGTGTCCTGGTCTTTACGTGAGGCTGCATGGCAGCCATTGAGGGTGGCTCCAGTTGGCCCTCTTTTGTCGATCTGGTGGCTGTTGTCCCGCAACCCATCCTTGAGATGGTTCTTGCTCCTAGGATCCCTAAGATAGTTGATGGTGAGGTGTTCTTTCAATTCACCAAAGAAGAAATCGCAAGGTCAGCAGAGCCTTTCCGATTCTCGATAGTTCTGAAGTTTCTGAAACATAGACCTTCGTTGGATGCCGTCCGATCTTTCATTCATAGCCGATGGGGACTCTCTTCCAATCCGGCTGTATCTTCCATGCGGCATCCTTGGAATGTGTTTGTTCGTATGATATCTGAAGCCGATTTCACGAAAGCGTTATCGCGGGAGGTGTGTGAAATTAACGGAAGCTTTTACCGCCCGTTTCGATGGTCCCCAGATTTTGATGAAGATGCAGAACCTTCAAGAGTGCCAGTCTGGGTTTACCTTCCAGGTCTTCCTCCGAACTTCTATCAAGAATCTTTCTTGAATATCCTCATGATGCTAATAGGGAATTTTATCCGATGTGACAACCCAACCAATTGTGCTACACGTACGGATGGAGCACGTTTATGTGTAGAAGTTGATGCTGCAAAATCTCATCTTTCTCATTTTTGGATTGGGGCTCCGGGGTTACCATCTAGTCGCAAGCAAGAGGTGATTTATGAGACTCGCTCGGCATATTGCAATTCGTGTAAAATGCGGGACACAATACTCGGACATGCAGAGGAAAATCTGGGCAGCACGGGTATGGACGTAAAGGGACGAAGGATAAGCAGGAGAAAGGGCAACCGGTTGCTGTTAATGGAGAGGGAATGAAAGAAAAAGAAACGGAAATAAATAGGCCTGTTGTTAGTGTGGAAAATATGCAGAGCAGCGGCAAGGAGCAAACGGGTCCAGTGGAAGAGAGGACTACGGAGGAATTACGTCCGCTGTCTGCATCTATGGGGGTGATTCTGATAGGTGATGAACCTGTGGGAATGGTGGAAACTCAAAATAACAATGTGTTGGTGACTAACCAGGTTGAAAACGAAGTGGAAGTTATAGAACCGGAGTCTGTAAAGGATCTGCTACGTGTGGAAACTGCTAATGAAGAAAACAGAGGTAGTGTGAGGAGGACGGAAAATGTGGATTTTGCTATGTGTGGTGATCTCGAGGAACCAACTATGATAAACACAGATCAGAATGTGCCTCTCCTGGAGGTGCAATTAGACGGGACAGGTTTGGTTGAAGTGCAACCGAAGCGGGTGGGTGAAGAGGAAACTGAGAATCCAAGAGTTAAGGAATCGGTTGAGATTGATAATGCAGTTTCGGCGCTAGAGCCAGAGATTCAAGCATAAGTTTTCAATCAAGAGAAAGACTATCTTACGGAGTCGGAGGCAAATGAAGGTAAGAAAAAAATATAAGAAGAAGATGTTTGTTAAAATGCGTAGTTCTTCCCGAGCTCATGCCCGAGTTTCTAAACTTAACCTATGATTGAGTCCATCTTTGTATGGAATATTAGGGGGGTTGGCACCTCTCAAAATAGATTAAAGAAGTTGATTGGAAAATTGAAACAAAAAATAGTTGCTTTTTTGGAACCTTTTCAAAATGAAGAGGGTGCACGTCAATTGGCTCGAAGGCTGAATTTTGACAACTTTATTTCTAATGAGGGTGAAGGGGGTAAAATATGGATTTTTTGGAATAACACTCATATGGTGCATGTCGTTCGGATGGGTATGCAATTTATTTCAATTATGGTTGGAGAAGGTAATATGACATTCTTGCTTACTGTTATTGATGCCAAGTGTACATTGGCGAAGAGACGGCTCCTTTGGGAGGACCTTAGCATTAATAATATGGGTTTCGACTCTTGTATGTTTGTGGGTGATTTTAATATTATACGGAATGATTCAGAAAGAAGAGTTGGTAGGCCTCGGACTATAATGGCTATGGAGGATTTTAATAATTGGATTCATCAAGGAGGTTTAATGGAGATGGTGACGAAAGGGAGTGGTTTTTCTTGGTGTAATGGGCGAATGTGGCTTGCTCGTTCTTGGGCGCGCCTTGATCGCGCTCTCATGGATAGTTCTTTCTTGGCTTTGTTTCCTAATGCTTGTTGTTCTTATTTACCGCGTTCGACTTCAGATCATGCTCCCATGTTTATTGAACTTATGCAGGATCCTTTCTCCTATGGCCCTGCTCCGTTCCGTTTCCAACAGATGTGGGTGGACCATTATGATTTTTTAAATTGTGTTCGGTCAGTTTGGGAGGTCCATATGGATGGGTCGGCTATCTATAATCTGACTAGAAAATTAAAAATGACAAAGGTGGCTCTTCGAGAATGGAACAGAAGGGTCTTTGGCCATACTTTGAGTCGTATTGATGCTCTTGAAAAATAGATTGAGAATATTGAGCAGCAATTGCAAATATCTTGGGAAGACAATTTGGGGAACGAATTACAAGAGGCAGTTTCGGATTTGGCTCTTTGGAGACGTCGGGAAGAGGTTAGATTGGCTCAGATGGTTAAGTTAAAATGGAAGATGGAGGGGGATCGGAATACCAAATGCTATCATGCTTGCCTTGCTAATAAAAAAAAGGAAAAAAGTTCTACATATGCGGTCAAATGGGGTGGTTTTTGATATGCCAGAAAGTATTCACCAAGGGGCAATAGAGTACTTCACATCTGTTTTTCATGGGGAGTCAACTGCAGAGTAGCCTAGTCTTGAAGATTATTTTGCGCCTGTCATTTCAGAGGAGGAAAATACCTCCCTCATTCGTCCTCCCACTATAGAGGAAGTGTTTGAGGCTGTGTCTTCTATTCCATCTCAGAGTTCACAGGGCCCAGATGGATTTGGGTCGGGCTTTTATAAATCTTGTTGGGAGATTGTTAAAGTAGACATCTGGAGGGCAGTGAAGGAATTTTTTGTGTCAAAGAATCTTCCCAAGTATTTTACGGCTTCATATTTGGTTTTAATACCAAAGGTGGAGTCGCTTACAGGTTTTGATAAGTTCCGACCCATCAGCTTTTGCTCTGTTTTCTATAAAATTTGCTCCAAGATTATTGTATCTCGTTTAACAGGTTTACTGTCTCGCCTGATTTCTCTGGAACAAGGTGCTTTTATTCCTAGAAGAAGCATCTTTGAGAACATTAGCCTTATTCAGGAAATGGTTCACTTCATTAATAGAAGAATTCATGACGGTAATATTATGCTAAAAGTAGATATGGTAAAAGCCTATGATCGTGTGGACTGGACCTTTCTAATCAAAGTCTTGCGCAAGTTTGGTTTCTCTACTCAATTCTGTGATTTGGTGCATTTTTGAATTTCTAGCCCTTGGTATTCGATGATGATGAATGGTATGAATGGTATAGTTAAGGGCTTCTTTCCGGGAGGCTGAGGTCTTCGTCAAGGTGATCTGCTGTCACCTTATTTATTTATCATACAACAAGAGGTCTTATACCAGTTGATCCAGAGAAGTGTTCATGAGCACAAGTTTGGGTTGTTCTCACAGGCCCGTGGTACACCTATTGTTTCGCATTTGATGTATGCTGATGATGTCATGATTTTTTCCAATGGTAGCCAGAGATCGGTTAGAGTCCTTCAACAAATTTTGAGCCAATATGAGAGGTGGTCGGGACATGCTATCAATATACATAAATCAGCATTATATTGTTTGAATAAAATTTCCTCTAGAAGGAAGTGTAGATTGTTACGGAGCACGGGATTCAGAGAGGGAACTTTCCCTTTCAAATACTTGGGGGTGCCGATTATTTTG